>NC_138725.1:20437635-20941921 GCF_965113295.1 Leuciscus leuciscus | reverse complement strand
CAGTCAAATTAACAATAAATTAACATGGTGAGTAACATTTTATAAACAATATTGTCAATATTGTTTGTTTTCCCTCTATTTTGCTGACTAGAATTTCAAAATGAAGCCCTACCAGAGTCTCAATGCAACAACAGAAAGCGATTGAACCCTGAATTTTGTGAACAGTTACATAATCCTATATAATTATAAATTCAATTGTTATAAGACTTTACAATATTACTGTTTGTTGTTGTATTTTTTTCAAAACTTGAAACTTGTGTGTGTGTGTGTGTGTGTGTGTGTGTGTCAGTTGGATTTTTTTATGTTTTTGAAATAAGTCTCTGCATGCGCTCCCCCAGCCTGCATTTATTTGATTAAAATATAGTAGCCTAGGCTATAAACTACAGTATTGTGATCTATTATTTTTATATTTTATAATATATTATAATTGTAACGATCTCATAGCTTTATTTATGCAATTGTAAATACAGTGAAAATACATGAATGCCCGATCTGATGCCGCTTTCTGTGTATGCACTGGAAAGATGGATTTTCCTTTAATGATTTAATTTGACTGGTGTTGCGTCCCAGGGCGTATGCATTTGTGTTTTATAATGTGTAAGTGTCACTCATTGATTTATTGAGTGTGTGTGCTGCCAATGGACCCAACGGCCTGCTGGGAGTTGTAGTTTTGTTGTATGTTTTGTCCAATTTCCTGTGCTCCTCCCTGTCCTCATCTAGGTGATGGGACCTACCAGCTGTTCCTCATCAATGGCAAGAGGATCCAGTATTCAAGCAGAGCCGGAGAGAGAGACTGGGAGAGAGTTCTTCTCCCAAGAGCCTGAGACTGGGAGAGAGTTCTTCTCCCAAGAGCCTGAGACTGTTGTGTTACCAGACTTGGAGTGTTGCTCTTGTTGGTGTATGTGAAGCTTAAATGTGTTGTTACGGCTGTAGTGGCAGCTTTGATGTGTTAAGCTTAAACCGAGGTCAACTTAAATGTCTTGTGGCTGTAGTGTACAGCTTTGAATTGCTTGCCCGTTGTTGAGTGTTGGAGCAGTAGGGAGTGGGTGCCATTTTTCTTTTCTCCTGTTTGTTTGTTTGTTTGTTTGTTTTTTTGTTGTTGTTTTTTTTTTTTTTGTTAGTTAGGAAGTAAGGTAAGAGTTGTGTTGTTTATTGTTGTAGGTTAATTAGGTTGTCCTTCTACCGGCTAGTGATCTTTTGTTTGTTTTGGCTTTACCTGCTCCTGAAGAACACGCTTCATTTCTTTTTCTTTTGGAGCTGTTTGTTTAGGATTCTTTTTGCACTGTATTTATCACTTATTGTAAATAAATGTATTGGAAATCTTACTTTGTGTATTGTGTGCTGGCACTCAGTGTAGGTTCACTTTTCTTTGTCGCTGTTCATTTTTTGCTTTAAAGTGACTTTCCCTTTTGCCCCTAGAACATGAATTGGGAACATAACACTGGTAACAGTGGGTATTGTGTAATTATTCTTATAGAATGTAGTCTTTTCTCTCTCTCTCTCTCTGTTTTGCATGCGTGGTCATAATCATTATTGTTGTTATTATTATTCTATATATTTTTGTTTGCCTCTGTCACAGTGTATTCAGTGTATACTGTTCATAGGCAACACCAATAGGTGTCATGTGACACAAAATAAACATATGACCACTGTTGTACAGTATCCATTACTTGGACTTATTTAAATGTAGTATTAAAAAAAAGCCAAAAAGATCGTCGCGCTGCGATGGGAGTATGCCCAGCCAGATCTGCCGAGCCGTCTAGCGATCAATGGGTGAGTTCCTGCCTGTCCGCACTCAACGACAATAGTAAAGGGCGCTCGGCAGCGATTTATACCACAGACTGGGCCTGTCTTTCACTTCGACGGTAACTAAAAAAAAAATTCAAGCTGCGATTTTTTACGATGGAGATCCTCGCGCGATCGAGTGTAGATTGTGTTGAACACGATAAGAACAAAAAATTCTGCGTTTATTCCTTAAAACAGTCGGCATTTCCCACATTGCTTCTGCTCTGCAGCTGCTATTGGCGCACGTCACTGTTATTAAGCGCCTCCTATTGGCGTAGGTAATGTTTACCTCACGATGGTCAAGTATGTAAGGCGAACGGAACGAAACAGTCAAATTAACAATAAATTAACATGGTGAGTAACATTTTATAAACAATATTGTCAATATTGTTTGTTTTCCCTCTATTTTGCTGACTAGAATTTCAAAATGAAGCCCTACCAGAGTCTCAATGCAACAACAGAAAGCGATTGAACCCTGAATTTTGTGAACAGTTACATAATCCTATATAATTATAAATTCAATTGTTATAAGACTTTACAATATTACTGTTTGTTGTTGTATTTTTTTCAAAACTTGAAACTTGTGTGTGTGTGTGTGTGTGTGTGTGTGTGTCAGTTGGATTTTTTTATGTTTTTGAAATAAGTCTCTGCATGCGCTCCCCCAGCCTGCATTTATTTGATTAAAATATAGTAGCCTAGGCTATAAACTACAGTATTGTGATCTATTATTTTTATATTTTATAATATATTATAATTGTAACGATCTCATAGCTTTATTTATGCAATTGTAAATACAGTGAAAATACATGAATGCCCGATCTGATGCCGCTTTCTGTGTATGCACTGGAAAGATGGATTTTCCTTTAATGATTTAATTTGACTGGTGTTGCGTCCCAGGGCGTATGCATTTGTGTTTTATAATGTGTAAGTGTCACTCATTGATTTATTGAGTGTGTGTGCTGCCAATGGACCCAACGGCCTGCTGGGAGTTGTAGTTTTGTTGTATGTTTTGTCCAATTTCCTGTGCTCCTCCCTGTCCTCATCTAGGTGATGGGACCTACCAGCTGTTCCTCATCAATGGCAAGAGGATCCAGTATTCAAGCAGAGCCGGAGAGAGAGACTGGGAGAGAGTTCTTCTCCCAAGAGCCTGAGACTGGGAGAGAGTTCTTCTCCCAAGAGCCTGAGACTGTTGTGTTACCAGACTTGGAGTGTTGCTCTTGTTGGTGTATGTGAAGCTTAAATGTGTTGTTACGGCTGTAGTGGCAGCTTTGATGTGTTAAGCTTAAACCGAGGTCAACTTAAATGTCTTGTGGCTGTAGTGTACAGCTTTGAATTGCTTGCCCGTTGTTGAGTGTTGGAGCAGTAGGGAGTGGGTGCCATTTTTCTTTTCTCCTGTTTGTTTGTTTGTTTGTTTGTTTTTTTGTTGTTGTTTTGTTTTTTTTGTTAGTTAGGAAGTAAGGTAAGAGTTGTGTTGTTTATTGTTGTAGGTTAATTAGGTTGTCCTTCTACCGGCTAGTGATCTTTTGTTTGTTTTGGCTTTACCTGCTCCTGAAGAACACGCTTCATTTCTTTTTCTTTTGGAGCTGTTTGTTTAGGATTCTTTTTGCACTGTATTTATCACTTATTGTAAATAAATGTATTGGAAATCTTACTTTGTGTATTGTGTGCTGGCACTCAGTGTAGGTTCACTTTTCTTTGTCGCTGTTCATTTTTTGCTTTAAAGTGACTTTCCCTTTTGCCCCTAGAACATGAATTGGGAACATAACACTGGTAACAGTGGGTATTGTGTAATTATTCTTATAGAATGTAGTCTTTTCTCTCTCTCTCTCTCTGTTTTGCATGCGTGGTCATAATCATTATTGTTGTTATTATTATTCTATATATTTTTGTTTGCCTCTGTCACAGTGTATTCAGTGTATACTGTTCATAGGCAACACCAATAGGTGTCATGTGACACAAAATAAACATATGACCACTGTTGTACAGTATCCATTACTTGGACTTATTTAAATGTAGTATTAAAAAAAAGCCAAAAAGATCGTCGCGCTGCGATGGGAGTATGCCCAGCCAGATCTGCCGAGCCGTCTAGCGATCAATGGGTGAGTTCCTGCCTGTCCGCACTCAACGACAATATCAAAGGGCGCTCGGCAGCCATTTATACCACAGACTGGGCCTGTCTTTCACTTCGACGGTAACTAAAAAAAAAATTCAAGCTGCGATTTTTTACGATGGAGATCCTCGCGCGATCGAGTGTAGATTGTGTTGAACACGATAAGAACAAAAAATTCTGCGTTTATTCCTTAAAACAGTCGGCATTTCCCACATTGCTTCTGCTCTGCAGCTGCTATTGGCGCACGTCACTGTTATTAAGCGCCTCCTATTGGCGTAGGTAATGTTTACCTCACGATGGTCAAGTATGTAAGGCGAACGGAACGAAACAGTCAAATTAACAATAAATTAACATGGTGAGTAACATTTTATAAACAATATTGTCAATATTGTTTGTTTTCCCTCTATTTTGCTGACTAGAATTTCAAAATGAAGCCCTACCAGAGTCTCAATGCAACAACAGAAAGCGATTGAACCCTGAATTTTGTGAACAGTTACATAATCCTATATAATTATAAATTCAATTGTTATAAGACTTTACAATATTACTGTTTGTTGTTGTATTTTTTTCAAAACTTGAAACTTGTGTGTGTGTGTGTGTGTGTGTGTGTCAGTTGGATTTTTTTATGTTTTTGAAATAAGTCTCTGCATGCGCTCCCCCAGCCTGCATTTATTTGATTAAAATATAGTAGCCTAGGCTATAAACTACAGTATTGTGATCTATTATTTTTATATTTTATAATATATTATAATTGTAACGATCTCATAGCTTTATTTATGCAATTGTAAATACAGTGAAAATACATGAATGCCCGATCTGATGCCGCTTTCTGTGTATGCACTGGAAAGATGGATTTTCCTTTAATGATTTAATTTGACTGGTGTTGCGTCCCAGGGCGTATGCATTTGTGTTTTATAATGTGTAAGTGTCACTCATTGATTTATTGAGTGTGTGTGCTGCCAATGGACCCAACGGCCTGCTGGGAGTTGTAGTTTTGTTGTATGTTTTGTCCAATTTCCTGTGCTCCTCCCTGTCCTCATCTAGGTGATGGGACCTACCAGCTGTTCCTCATCAATGGCAAGAGGATCCAGTATTCAAGCAGAGCCGGAGAGAGAGACTGGGAGAGAGTTCTTCTCCCAAGAGCCTGAGACTGGGAGAGAGTTCTTCTCCCAAGAGCCTGAGACTGTTGTGTTACCAGACTTGGAGTGTTGCTCTTGTTGGTGTATGTGAAGCTTAAATGTGTTGTTACGGCTGTAGTGGCAGCTTTGATGTGTTAAGCTTAAACCGAGGTCAACTTAAATGTCTTGTGGCTGTAGTGTACAGCTTTGAATTGCTTGCCCGTTGTTGAGTGTTGGAGCAGTAGGGAGTGGGTGCCATTTTTCTTTTCTCCTGTTTGTTTGTTTGTTTGTTTGTTTGTTTTTTTGTTGTTGTTTTTTTTTTTTTTGTTAGTTAGGAAGTAAGGTAAGAGTTGTGTTGTTTATTGTTGTAGGTTAATTAGGTTGTCCTTCTACCGGCTAGTGATCTTTTGTTTGTTTTGGCTTTACCTGCTCCTGAAGAACACGCTTCATTTCTTTTTCTTTTGGAGCTGTTTGTTTAGGATTCTTTTTGCACTGTATTTATCACTTATTGTAAATAAATGTATTGGAAATCTTACTTTGTGTATTGTGTGCTGGCACTCAGTGTAGGTTCACTTTTCTTTGTCGCTGTTCATTTTTTGCTTTAAAGTGACTTTCCCTTTTGCCCCTAGAACATGAATTGGGAACATAACACTGGTAACAGTGGGTATTGTGTAATTATTCTTATAGAATGTAGTCTTTTCTCTCTCTCTCTCTCTGTTTTGCATGCGTGGTCATAATCATTATTGTTGTTATTATTATTCTATATATTTTTGTTTGCCTCTGTCACAGTGTATTCAGTGTATACTGTTCATAGGCAACACCAATAGGTGTCATGTGACACAAAATAAACATATGACCACTGTTGTACAGTATCCATTACTTGGACTTATTTAAATGTAGTATTAAAAAAAAGCCAAAAAGATCGTCGCGCTGCGATGGGAGTATGCCCAGCCAGATCTGCCGAGCCGTCTAGCGATCAATGGGTGAGTTCCTGCCTGTCCGCACTCAACGACAATAGTAAAGGGCGCTCGGCAGCAATTTATACCACAGACTGGGCCTGTCTTTCACTTCGACGGTAACTAAAAAAAAAATTCAAGCTGCGATTTTTTACGATGGAGATCCTCGCGCGATCGAGTGTAGATTGTGTTGAACACGATAAGAACAAAAAATTCTGCGTTTATTCCTTAAAACAGTCGGCATTTCCCACATTGCTTCTGCTCTGCAGCTGCTATTGGCGCACGTCACTGTTATTAAGCGCCTCCTATTGGCGTAGGTAATGTTTACCTCACGATGGTCAAGTATGTAAGGCGAACGGAACGAAACAGTCAAATTAACAATAAATTAACATGGTGAGTAACATTTTATAAACAATATTGTCAATATTGTTTGTTTTCCCTCTATTTTGCTGACTAGAATTTCAAAATGAAGCCCTACCAGAGTCTCAATGCAACAACAGAAAGCGATTGAACCCTGAATTTTGTGAACAGTTACATAATCCTATATAATTATAAATTCAATTGTTATAAGACTTTACAATATTACTGTTTGTTGTTGTATTTTTTTCAAAACTTGAAACTTGTGTGTGTGTGTGTGTGTGTGTGTGTGTGTCAGTTGGATTTTTTTATGTTTTTGAAATAAGTCTCTGCATGCGCTCCCCCAGCCTGCATTTATTTGATTAAAATATAGTAGCCTAGGCTATAAACTACAGTATTGTGATCTATTATTTTTATATTTTATAATATATTATAATTGTAACGATCTCATAGCTTTATTTATGCAATTGTAAATACAGTGAAAATACATGAATGCCCGATCTGATGCCGCTTTCTGTGTATGCACTGGAAAGATGGATTTTCCTTTAATGATTTAATTTGACTGGTGTTGCGTCCCAGGGCGTATGCATTTGTGTTTTATAATGTGTAAGTGTCACTCATTGATTTATTGAGTGTGTGTGCTGCCAATGGACCCAACGGCCTGCTGGGAGTTGTAGTTTTGTTGTATGTTTTGTCCAATTTCCTGTGCTCCTCCCTGTCCTCATCTAGGTGATGGGACCTACCAGCTGTTCCTCATCAATGGCAAGAGGATCCAGTATTCAAGCAGAGCCGGAGAGAGAGACTGGGAGAGAGTTCTTCTCCCAAGAGCCTGAGACTGGGAGAGAGTTCTTCTCCCAAGAGCCTGAGACTGTTGTGTTACCAGACTTGGAGTGTTGCTCTTGTTGGTGTATGTGAAGCTTAAATGTGTTGTTACGGCTGTAGTGGCAGCTTTGATGTGTTAAGCTTAAACCGAGGTCAACTTAAATGTCTTGTGGCTGTAGTGTACAGCTTTGAATTGCTTGCCCGTTGTTGAGTGTTGGAGCAGTAGGGAGTGGGTGCCATTTTTCTTTTCTCCTGTTTGTTTGTTTGTTTGTTTGTTTTTTTGTTGTTGTTTTGTTTTTTTTGTTAGTTAGGAAGTAAGGTAAGAGTTGTGTTGTTTATTGTTGTAGGTTAATTAGGTTGTCCTTCTACCGGCTAGTGATCTTTTGTTTGTTTTGGCTTTACCTGCTCCTGAAGAACACGCTTCATTTCTTTTTCTTTTGGAGCTGTTTGTTTAGGATTCTTTTTGCACTGTATTTATCACTTATTGTAAATAAATGTATTGGAAATCTTACTTTGTGTATTGTGTGCTGGCACTCAGTGTAGGTTCACTTTTCTTTGTCGCTGTTCATTTTTTGCTTTAAAGTGACTTTCCCTTTTGCCCCTAGAACATGAATTGGGAACATAACACTGGTAACAGTGGGTATTGTGTAATTATTCTTATAGAATGTAGTCTTTTCTCTCTCTCTCTCTCTGTTTTGCATGCGTGGTCATAATCATTATTGTTGTTATTATTATTCTATATATTTTTGTTTGCCTCTGTCACAGTGTATTCAGTGTATACTGTTCATAGGCAACACCAATAGGTGTCATGTGACACAAAATAAACATATGACCACTGTTGTACAGTATCCATTACTTGGACTTATTTAAATGTAGTATTAAAAAAAAGCCAAAAAGATCGTCGCGCTGCGATGGGAGTATGCCCAGCCAGATCTGCCGAGCCGTCTAGCGATCAATGGGTGAGTTCCTGCCTGTCCGCACTCAACGACAATATCAAAGGGCGCTCGGCAGCCATTTATACCACAGACTGGGCCTGTCTTTCACTTCGACGGTAACTAAAAAAAAAATTCAAGCTGCGATTTTTTACGATGGAGATCCTCGCGCGATCGAGTGTAGATTGTGTTGAACACGATAAGAACAAAAAATTCTGCGTTTATTCCTTAAAACAGTCGGCATTTCCCACATTGCTTCTGCTCTGCAGCTGCTATTGGCGCACGTCACTGTTATTAAGCGCCTCCTATTGGCGTAGGTAATGTTTACCTCACGATGGTCAAGTATGTAAGGCGAACGGAACGAAACAGTCAAATTAACAATAAATTAACATGGTGAGTAACATTTTATAAACAATATTGTCAATATTGTTTGTTTTCCCTCTATTTTGCTGACTAGAATTTCAAAATGAAGCCCTACCAGAGTCTCAATGCAACAACAGAAAGCGATTGAACCCTGAATTTTGTGAACAGTTACATAATCCTATATAATTATAAATTCAATTGTTATAAGACTTTACAATATTACTGTTTGTTGTTGTATTTTTTTCAAAACTTGAAACTTGTGTGTGTGTGTGTGTGTGTGTGTGTGTGTCAGTTGGATTTTTTTATGTTTTTGAAATAAGTCTCTGCATGCGCTCCCCCAGCCTGCATTTATTTGATTAAAATATAGTAGCCTAGGCTATAAACTACAGTATTGTGATCTATTATTTTTATATTTTATAATATATTATAATTGTAACGATCTCATAGCTTTATTTATGCAATTGTAAATACAGTGAAAATACATGAATGCCCGATCTGATGCCGCTTTCTGTGTATGCACTGGAAAGATGGATTTTCCTTTAATGATTTAATTTGACTGGTGTTGCGTCCCAGGGCGTATGCATTTGTGTTTTATAATGTGTAAGTGTCACTCATTGATTTATTGAGTGTGTGTGCTGCCAATGGACCCAACGGCCTGCTGGGAGTTGTAGTTTTGTTGTATGTTTTGTCCAATTTCCTGTGCTCCTCCCTGTCCTCATCTAGGTGATGGGACCTACCAGCTGTTCCTCATCAATGGCAAGAGGATCCAGTATTCAAGCAGAGCCGGAGAGAGAGACTGGGAGAGAGTTCTTCTCCCAAGAGCCTGAGACTGGGAGAGAGTTCTTCTCCCAAGAGCCTGAGACTGTTGTGTTACCAGACTTGGAGTGTTGCTCTTGTTGGTGTATGTGAAGCTTAAATGTGTTGTTACGGCTGTAGTGGCAGCTTTGATGTGTTAAGCTTAAACCGAGGTCAACTTAAATGTCTTGTGGCTGTAGTGTACAGCTTTGAATTGCTTGCCCGTTGTTGAGTGTTGGAGCAGTAGGGAGTGGGTGCCATTTTTCTTTTCTCCTGTTTGTTTGTTTGTTTGTTTGTTTGTTTTTTTGTTGTTGTTTTTTTTTTTTTTGTTAGTTAGGAAGTAAGGTAAGAGTTGTGTTGTTTATTGTTGTAGGTTAATTAGGTTGTCCTTCTACCGGCTAGTGATCTTTTGTTTGTTTTGGCTTTACCTGCTCCTGAAGAACACGCTTCATTTCTTTTTCTTTTGGAGCTGTTTGTTTAGGATTCTTTTTGCACTGTATTTATCACTTATTGTAAATAAATGTATTGGAAATCTTACTTTGTGTATTGTGTGCTGGCACTCAGTGTAGGTTCACTTTTCTTTGTCGCTGTTCATTTTTTGCTTTAAAGTGACTTTCCCTTTTGCCCCTAGAACATGAATTGGGAACATAACACTGGTAACAGTGGGTATTGTGTAATTATTCTTATAGAATGTAGTCTTTTCTCTCTCTCTCTCTCTGTTTTGCATGCGTGGTCATAATCATTATTGTTGTTATTATTATTCTATATATTTTTGTTTGCCTCTGTCACAGTGTATTCAGTGTATACTGTTCATAGGCAACACCAATAGGTGTCATGTGACACAAAATAAACATATGACCACTGTTGTACAGTATCCATTACTTGGACTTATTTAAATGTAGTATTAAAAAAAAGCCAAAAAGATCGTCGCGCTGCGATGGGAGTATGCCCAGCCAGATCTGCCGAGCCGTCTAGCGATCAATGGGTGAGTTCCTGCCTGTCCGCACTCAACGACAATAGTAAAGGGCGCTCGGCAGCGATTTATACCACAGACTGGGCCTGTCTTTCACTTCGACGGTAACTAAAAAAAAAATTCAAGCTGCGATTTTTTACGATGGAGATCCTCGCGCGATCGAGTGTAGATTGTGTTGAACACGATAAGAACAAAAAATTCTGCGTTTATTCCTTAAAACAGTCGGCATTTCCCACATTGCTTCTGCTCTGCAGCTGCTATTGGCGCACGTCACTGTTATTAAGCGCCTCCTATTGGCGTAGGTAATGTTTACCTCACGATGGTCAAGTATGTAAGGCGAACGGAACGAAACAGTCAAATTAACAATAAATTAACATGGTGAGTAACATTTTATAAACAATATTGTCAATATTGTTTGTTTTCCCTCTATTTTGCTGACTAGAATTTCAAAATGAAGCCCTACCAGAGTCTCAATGCAACAACAGAAAGCGATTGAACCCTGAATTTTGTGAACAGTTACATAATCCTATATAATTATAAATTCAATTGTTATAAGACTTTACAATATTACTGTTTGTTGTTGTATTTTTTTCAAAACTTGAAACTTGTGTGTGTGTGTGTGTGTGTGTGTGTGTGTCAGTTGGATTTTTTTATGTTTTTGAAATAAGTCTCTGCATGCGCTCCCCCAGCCTGCATTTATTTGATTAAAATATAGTAGCCTAGGCTATAAACTACAGTATTGTGATCTATTATTTTTATATTTTATAATATATTATAATTGTAACGATCTCATAGCTTTATTTATGCAATTGTAAATACAGTGAAAATACATGAATGCCCGATCTGATGCCGCTTTCTGTGTATGCACTGGAAAGATGGATTTTCCTTTAATGATTTAATTTGACTGGTGTTGCGTCCCAGGGCGTATGCATTTGTGTTTTATAATGTGTAAGTGTCACTCATTGATTTATTGAGTGTGTGTGCTGCCAATGGACCCAACGGCCTGCTGGGAGTTGTAGTTTTGTTGTATGTTTTGTCCAATTTCCTGTGCTCCTCCCTGTCCTCATCTAGGTGATGGGACCTACCAGCTGTTCCTCATCAATGGCAAGAGGATCCAGTATTCAAGCAGAGCCGGAGAGAGAGACTGGGAGAGAGTTCTTCTCCCAAGAGCCTGAGACTGGGAGAGAGTTCTTCTCCCAAGAGCCTGAGACTGTTGTGTTACCAGACTTGGAGTGTTGCTCTTGTTGGTGTATGTGAAGCTTAAATGTGTTGTTACGGCTGTAGTGGCAGCTTTGATGTGTTAAGCTTAAACCGAGGTCAACTTAAATGTCTTGTGGCTGTAGTGTACAGCTTTGAATTGCTTGCCCGTTGTTGAGTGTTGGAGCAGTAGGGAGTGGGTGCCATTTTTCTTTTCTCCTGTTTGTTTGTTTGTTTGTTTGTTTTTTTGTTGTTGTTTTGTTTTTTTTGTTAGTTAGGAAGTAAGGTAAGAGTTGTGTTGTTTATTGTTGTAGGTTAATTAGGTTGTCCTTCTACCGGCTAGTGATCTTTTGTTTGTTTTGGCTTTACCTGCTCCTGAAGAACACGCTTCATTTCTTTTTCTTTTGGAGCTGTTTGTTTAGGATTCTTTTTGCACTGTATTTATCACTTATTGTAAATAAATGTATTGGAAATCTTACTTTGTGTATTGTGTGCTGGCACTCAGTGTAGGTTCACTTTTCTTTGTCGCTGTTCATTTTTTGCTTTAAAGTGACTTTCCCTTTTGCCCCTAGAACATGAATTGGGAACATAACACTGGTAACAGTGGGTATTGTGTAATTATTCTTATAGAATGTAGTCTTTTCTCTCTCTCTCTCTCTGTTTTGCATGCGTGGTCATAATCATTATTGTTGTTATTATTATTCTATATATTTTTGTTTGCCTCTGTCACAGTGTATTCAGTGTATACTGTTCATAGGCAACACCAATAGGTGTCATGTGACACAAAATAAACATATGACCACTGTTGTACAGTATCCATTACTTGGACTTATTTAAATGTAGTATTAAAAAAAAGCCAAAAAGATCGTCGCGCTGCGATGGGAGTATGCCCAGCCAGATCTGCCGAGCCGTCTAGCGATCAATGGGTGAGTTCCTGCCTGTCCGCACTCAACGACAATAGTAAAGGGCGCTCGGCAGCCATTTATACCACAGACTGGGCCTGTCTTTCACTTCGACGGTAACTAAAAAAAAAATTCAAGCTGCGATTTTTTACGATGGAGATCCTCGCGCGATCGAGTGTAGATTGTGTTGAACACGATAAGAACAAAAAATTCTGCGTTTATCCCTTAAAACAGTCGGCATTTCCCACATTGCTTCTGCTCTGCAGCTGCTATTGGCGCACGTCACTGTTATTAAGCGCCTCCTATTGGCGTAGGTAATGTTTACCTCACGATGGTCAAGTATGTAAGGCGAACGGAACGAAACAGTCAAATTAACAATAAATTAACATGGTGAGTAACATTTTATAAACAATATTGTCAATATTGTTTGTTTTCCCTCTATTTTGCTGACTAGAATTTCAAAATGAAGCCCTACCAGAGTCTCAATGCAACAACAGAAAGCGATTGAACCCTGAATTTTGTGAACAGTTACATAATCCTATATAATTATAAATTCAATTGTTATAAGACTTTACAATATTACTGTTTGTTGTTGTATTTTTTTCAAAACTTGAAACTTGTGTGTGTGTGTGTGTGTGTGTGTGTCAGTTGGATTTTTTTATGTTTTTGAAATAAGTCTCTGCATGCGCTCCCCCAGCCTGCATTTATTTGATTAAAATATAGTAGCCTAGGCTATAAACTACAGTATTGTGATCTATTATTTTTATATTTTATAATATATTATAATTGTAACGATCTCATAGCTTTATTTATGCAATTGTAAATACAGTGAAAATACATGAATGCCCGATCTGATGCCGCTTTCTGTGTATGCACTGGAAAGATGGATTTTCCTTTAATGATTTAATTTGACTGGTGTTGCGTCCCAGGGCGTATGCATTTGTGTTTTATAATGTGTAAGTGTCACTCATTGATTTATTGAGTGTGTGTGCTGCCAATGGACCCAACGGCCTGCTGGGAGTTGTAGTTTTGTTGTATGTTTTGTCCAATTTCCTGTGCTCCTCCCTGTCCTCATCTAGGTGATGGGACCTACCAGCTGTTCCTCATCAATGGCAAGAGGATCCAGTATTCAAGCAGAGCCGGAGAGAGAGACTGGGAGAGAGTTCTTCTCCCAAGAGCCTGAGACTGGGAGAGAGTTCTTCTCCCAAGAGCCTGAGACTGTTGTGTTACCAGACTTGGAGTGTTGCTCTTGTTGGTGTATGTGAAGCTTAAATGTGTTGTTACGGCTGTAGTGGCAGCTTTGATGTGTTAAGCTTAAACCGAGGTCAACTTAAATGTCTTGTGGCTGTAGTGTACAGCTTTGAATTGCTTGCCCGTTGTTGAGTGTTGGAGCAGTAGGGAGTGGGTGCCATTTTTCTTTTCTCCTGTTTGTTTGTTTGTTTGTTTGTTTGTTTTTTTGTTGTTGTTTTTTTTTTTTTTGTTAGTTAGGAAGTAAGGTAAGAGTTGTGTTGTTTATTGTTGTAGGTTAATTAGGTTGTCCTTCTACCGGCTAGTGATCTTTTGTTTGTTTTGGCTTTACCTGCTCCTGAAGAACACGCTTCATTTCTTTTTCTTTTGGAGCTGTTTGTTTAGGATTCTTTTTGCACTGTATTTATCACTTATTGTAAATAAATGTATTGGAAATCTTACTTTGTGTATTGTGTGCTGGCACTCAGTGTAGGTTCACTTTTCTTTGTCGCTGTTCATTTTTTGCTTTAAAGTGACTTTCCCTTTTGCCCCTAGAACATGAATTGGGAACATAACACTGGTAACAGTGGGTATTGTGTAATTATTCTTATAGAATGTAGTCTTTTCTCTCTCTCTCTCTCTGTTTTGCATGCGTGGTCATAATCATTATTGTTGTTATTATTATTCTATATATTTTTGTTTGCCTCTGTCACAGTGTATTCAGTGTATACTGTTCATAGGCAACACCAATAGGTGTCATGTGACACAAAATAAACATATGACCACTGTTGTACAGTATCCATTACTTGGACTTATTTAAATGTAGTATTAAAAAAAAGCCAAAAAGATCGTCGCGCTGCGATGGGAGTATGCCCAGCCAGATCTGCCGAGCCGTCTAGCGATCAATGGGTGAGTTCCTGCCTGTCCGCACTCAACGACAATAGTAAAGGGCGCTCGGCAGCGATTTATACCACAGACTGGGCCTGTCTTTCACTTCGACGGTAACTAAAAAAAAAATTCAAGCTGCGATTTTTTACGATGGAGATCCTCGCGCGATCGAGTGTAGATTGTGTTGAACACGATAAGAACAAAAAATTCTGCGTTTATTCCTTAAAACAGTCGGCATTTCCCACATTGCTTCTGCTCTGCAGCTGCTATTGGCGCACGTCACTGTTATTAAGCGCCTCCTATTGGCGTAGGTAATGTTTACCTCACGATGGTCAAGTATGTAAGGCGAACGGAACGAAACAGTCAAATTAACAATAAATTAACATGGTGAGTAACATTTTATAAACAATATTGTCAATATTGTTTGTTTTCCCTCTATTTTGCTGACTAGAATTTCAAAATGAAGCCCTACCAGAGTCTCAATGCAACAACAGAAAGCGATTGAACCCTGAATTTTGTGAACAGTTACATAATCCTATATAATTATAAATTCAATTGTTATAAGACTTTACAATATTACTGTTTGTTGTTGTATTTTTTTCAAAACTTGAAACTTGTGTGTGTGTGTGTGTGTGTGTGTGTGTGTCAGTTGGATTTTTTTATGTTTTTGAAATAAGTCTCTGCATGCGCTCCCCCAGCCTGCATTTATTTGATTAAAATATAGTAGCCTAGGCTATAAACTACAGTATTGTGATCTATTATTTTTATATTTTATAATATATTATAATTGTAACGATCTCATAGCTTTATTTATGCAATTGTAAATACAGTGAAAATACATGAATGCCCGATCTGATGCCGCTTTCTGTGTATGCACTGGAAAGATGGATTTTCCTTTAATGATTTAATTTGACTGGTGTTGCGTCCCAGGGCGTATGCATTTGTGTTTTATAATGTGTAAGTGTCACTCATTGATTTATTGAGTGTGTGTGCTGCCAATGGACCCAACGGCCTGCTGGGAGTTGTAGTTTTGTTGTATGTTTTGTCCAATTTCCTGTGCTCCTCCCTGTCCTCATCTAGGTGATGGGACCTACCAGCTGTTCCTCATCAATGGCAAGAGGATCCAGTATTCAAGCAGAGCCGGAGAGAGAGACTGGGAGAGAGTTCTTCTCCCAAGAGCCTGAGACTGGGAGAGAGTTCTTCTCCCAAGAGCCTGAGACTGTTGTGTTACCAGACTTGGAGTGTTGCTCTTGTTGGTGTATGTGAAGCTTAAATGTGTTGTTACGGCTGTAGTGGCAGCTTTGATGTGTTAAGCTTAAACCGAGGTCAACTTAAATGTCTTGTGGCTGTAGTGTACAGCTTTGAATTGCTTGCCCGTTGTTGAGTGTTGGAGCAGTAGGGAGTGGGTGCCATTTTTCTTTTCTCCTGTTTGTTTGTTTGTTTGTTTGTTTTTTTGTTGTTGTTTTGTTTTTTTTGTTAGTTAGGAAGTAAGGTAAGAGTTGTGTTGTTTATTGTTGTAGGTTAATTAGGTTGTCCTTCTACCGGCTAGTGATCTTTTGTTTGTTTTGGCTTTACCTGCTCCTGAAGAACACGCTTCATTTCTTTTTCTTTTGGAGCTGTTTGTTTAGGATTCTTTTTGCACTGTATTTATCACTTATTGTAAATAAATGTATTGGAAATCTTACTTTGTGTATTGTGTGCTGGCACTCAGTGTAGGTTCACTTTTCTTTGTCGCTGTTCATTTTTTGCTTTAAAGTGACTTTCCCTTTTGCCCCTAGAACATGAATTGGGAACATAACACTGGTAACAGTGGGTATTGTGTAATTATTCTTATAGAATGTAGTCTTTTCTCTCTCTCTCTCTCTGTTTTGCATGCGTGGTCATAATCATTATTGTTGTTATTATTATTCTATATATTTTTGTTTGCCTCTGTCACAGTGTATTCAGTGTATACTGTTCATAGGCAACACCAATAGGTGTCATGTGACACAAAATAAACATATGACCACTGTTGTACAGTATCCATTACTTGGACTTATTTAAATGTAGTATTAAAAAAAAGCCAAAAAGATCGTCGCGCTGCGATGGGAGTATGCCCAGCCAGATCTGCCGAGCCGTCTAGCGATCAATGGGTGAGTTCCTGCCTGTCCGCACTCAACGACAATAGTAAAGGGCGCTCGGCAGCCATTTATACCACAGACTGGGCCTGTCTTTCACTTCGACGGTAACTAAAAAAAAAATTCAAGCTGCGATTTTTTACGATGGAGATCCTCGCGCGATCGAGTGTAGATTGTGTTGAACACGATAAGAACAAAAAATTCTGCGTTTATCCCTTAAAACAGTCGGCATTTCCCACATTGCTTCTGCTCTGCAGCTGCTATTGGCGCACGTCACTGTTATTAAGCGCCTCCTATTGGCGTAGGTAATGTTTACCTCACGATGGTCAAGTATGTAAGGCGAACGGAACGAAACAGTCAAATTAACAATAAATTAACATGGTGAGTAACATTTTATAAACAATATTGTCAATATTGTTTGTTTTCCCTCTATTTTGCTGACTAGAATTTCAAAATGAAGCCCTACCAGAGTCTCAATGCAACAACAGAAAGCGATTGAACCCTGAATTTTGTGAACAGTTACATAATCCTATATAATTATAAATTCAATTGTTATAAGACTTTACAATATTACTGTTTGTTGTTGTATTTTTTTCAAAACTTGAAACTTGTGTGTGTGTGTGTGTGTGTGTGTGTCAGTTGGATTTTTTTATGTTTTTGAAATAAGTCTCTGCATGCGCTCCCCCAGCCTGCATTTATTTGATTAAAATATAGTAGCCTAGGCTATAAACTACAGTATTGTGATCTATTATTTTTATATTTTATAATATATTATAATTGTAACGATCTCATAGCTTTATTTATGCAATTGTAAATACAGTGAAAATACATGAATGCCCGATCTGATGCCGCTTTCTGTGTATGCACTGGAAAGATGGATTTTCCTTTAATGATTTAATTTGACTGGTGTTGCGTCCCAGGGCGTATGCATTTGTGTTTTATAATGTGTAAGTGTCACTCATTGATTTATTGAGTGTGTGTGCTGCCAATGGACCCAACGGCCTGCTGGGAGTTGTAGTTTTGTTGTATGTTTTGTCCAATTTCCTGTGCTCCTCCCTGTCCTCATCTAGGTGATGGGACCTACCAGCTGTTCCTCATCAATGGCAAGAGGATCCAGTATTCAAGCAGAGCCGGAGAGAGAGACTGGGAGAGAGTTCTTCTCCCAAGAGCCTGAGACTGGGAGAGAGTTCTTCTCCCAAGAGCCTGAGACTGTTGTGTTACCAGACTTGGAGTGTTGCTCTTGTTGGTGTATGTGAAGCTTAAATGTGTTGTTACGGCTGTAGTGGCAGCTTTGATGTGTTAAGCTTAAACCGAGGTCAACTTAAATGTCTTGTGGCTGTAGTGTACAGCTTTGAATTGCTTGCCCGTTGTTGAGTGTTGGAGCAGTAGGGAGTGGGTGCCATTTTTCTTTTCTCCTGTTTGTTTGTTTGTTTGTTTGTTTTTTTGTTGTTGTTTTGTTTTTTTTGTTAGTTAGGAAGTAAGGTAAGAGTTGTGTTGTTTATTGTTGTAGGTTAATTAGGTTGTCCTTCTACCGGCTAGTGATCTTTTGTTTGTTTTGGCTTTACCTGCTCCTGAAGAACACGCTTCATTTCTTTTTCTTTTGGAGCTGTTTGTTTAGGATTCTTTTTGCACTGTATTTATCACTTATTGTAAATAAATGTATTGGAAATCTTACTTTGTGTATTGTGTGCTGGCACTCAGTGTAGGTTCACTTTTCTTTGTCGCTGTTCATTTTTTGCTTTAAAGTGACTTTCCCTTTTGCCCCTAGAACATGAATTGGGAACATAACACTGGTAACAGTGGGTATTGTGTAATTATTCTTATAGAATGTAGTCTTTTCTCTCTCTCTCTCTCTGTTTTGCATGCGTGGTCATAATCATTATTGTTGTTATTATTATTCTATATATTTTTGTTTGCCTCTGTCACAGTGTATTCAGTGTATACTGTTCATAGGCAACACCAATAGGTGTCATGTGACACAAAATAAACATATGACCACTGTTGTACAGTATCCATTACTTGGACTTATTTAAATGTAGTATTAAAAAAAAGCCAAAAAGATCGTCGCGCTGCGATGGGAGTATGCCCAGCCAGATCTGCCGAGCCGTCTAGCGATCAATGGGTGAGTTCCTGCCTGTCCGCACTCAACGACAATAGTAAAGGGCGCTCGGCAGCCATTTATACCACAGACTGGGCCTGTCTTTCACTTCGACGGTAACTAAAAAAAAAATTCAAGCTGCGATTTTTTACGATGGAGATCCTCGCGCGATCGAGTGTAGATTGTGTTGAACACGATAAGAACAAAAAATTCTGCGTTTATCCCTTAAAACAGTCGGCATTTCCCACATTGCTTCTGCTCTGCAGCTGCTATTGGCGCACGTCACTGTTATTAAGCGCCTCCTATTGGCGTAGGTAATGTTTACCTCACGATGGTCAAGTATGTAAGGCGAACGGAACGAAACAGTCAAATTAACAATAAATTAACATGGTGAGTAACATTTTATAAACAATATTGTCAATATTGTTTGTTTTCCCTCTATTTTGCTGACTAGAATTTCAAAATGAAGCCCTACCAGAGTCTCAATGCAACAACAGAAAGCGATTGAACCCTGAATTTTGTGAACAGTTACATAATCCTATATAATTATAAATTCAATTGTTATAAGACTTTACAATATTACTGTTTGTTGTTGTATTTTTTTCAAAACTTGAAACTTGTGTGTGTGTGTGTGTGTGTGTGTGTCAGTTGGATTTTTTTATGTTTTTGAAATAAGTCTCTGCATGCGCTCCCCCAGCCTGCATTTATTTGATTAAAATATAGTAGCCTAGGCTATAAACTACAGTATTGTGATCTATTATTTTTATATTTTATAATATATTATAATTGTAACGATCTCATAGCTTTATTTATGCAATTGTAAATACAGTGAAAATACATGAATGCCCGATCTGATGCCGCTTTCTGTGTATGCACTGGAAAGATGGATTTTCCTTTAATGATTTAATTTGACTGGTGTTGCGTCCCAGGGCGTATGCATTTGTGTTTTATAATGTGTAAGTGTCACTCATTGATTTATTGAGTGTGTGTGCTGCCAATGGACCCAACGGCCTGCTGGGAGTTGTAGTTTTGTTGTATGTTTTGTCCAATTTCCTGTGCTCCTCCCTGTCCTCATCTAGGTGATGGGACCTACCAGCTGTTCCTCATCAATGGCAAGAGGATCCAGTATTCAAGCAGAGCCGGAGAGAGAGACTGGGAGAGAGTTCTTCTCCCAAGAGCCTGAGACTGGGAGAGAGTTCTTCTCCCAAGAGCCTGAGACTGTTGTGTTACCAGACTTGGAGTGTTGCTCTTGTTGGTGTATGTGAAGCTTAAATGTGTTGTTACGGCTGTAGTGGCAGCTTTGATGTGTTAAGCTTAAACCGAGGTCAACTTAAATGTCTTGTGGCTGTAGTGTACAGCTTTGAATTGCTTGCCCGTTGTTGAGTGTTGGAGCAGTAGGGAGTGGGTGCCATTTTTCTTTTCTCCTGTTTGTTTGTTTGTTTGTTTGTTTGTTTTTTTGTTGTTGTTTTTTTTTTTTTTGTTAGTTAGGAAGTAAGGTAAGAGTTGTGTTGTTTATTGTTGTAGGTTAATTAGGTTGTCCTTCTACCGGCTAGTGATCTTTTGTTTGTTTTGGCTTTACCTGCTCCTGAAGAACACGCTTCATTTCTTTTTCTTTTGGAGCTGTTTGTTTAGGATTCTTTTTGCACTGTATTTATCACTTATTGTAAATAAATGTATTGGAAATCTTACTTTGTGTATTGTGTGCTGGCACTCAGTGTAGGTTCACTTTTCTTTGTCGCTGTTCATTTTTTGCTTTAAAGTGACTTTCCCTTTTGCCCCTAGAACATGAATTGGGAACATAACACTGGTAACAGTGGGTATTGTGTAATTATTCTTATAGAATGTAGTCTTTTCTCTCTCTCTCTCTCTGTTTTGCATGCGTGGTCATAATCATTATTGTTGTTATTATTATTCTATATATTTTTGTTTGCCTCTGTCACAGTGTATTCAGTGTATACTGTTCATAGGCAACACCAATAGGTGTCATGTGACACAAAATAAACATATGACCACTGTTGTACAGTATCCATTACTTGGACTTATTTAAATGTAGTATTAAAAAAAAGCCAAAAAGATCGTCGCGCTGCGATGGGAGTATGCCCAGCCAGATCTGCCGAGCCGTCTAGCGATCAATGGGTGAGTTCCTGCCTGTCCGCACTCAACGACAATAGTAAAGGGCGCTCGGCAGCGATTTATACCACAGACTGGGCCTGTCTTTCACTTCGACGGTAACTAAAAAAAAAATTCAAGCTGCGATTTTTTACGATGGAGATCCTCGCGCGATCGAGTGTAGATTGTGTTGAACACGATAAGAACAAAAAATTCTGCGTTTATTCCTTAAAACAGTCGGCATTTCCCACATTGCTTCTGCTCTGCAGCTGCTATTGGCGCACGTCACTGTTATTAAGCGCCTCCTATTGGCGTAGGTAATGTTTACCTCACGATGGTCAAGTATGTAAGGCGAACGGAACGAAACAGTCAAATTAACAATAAATTAACATGGTGAGTAACATTTTATAAACAATATTGTCAATATTGTTTGTTTTCCCTCTATTTTGCTGACTAGAATTTCAAAATGAAGCCCTACCAGAGTCTCAATGCAACAACAGAAAGCGATTGAACCCTGAATTTTGTGAACAGTTACATAATCCTATATAATTATAAATTCAATTGTTATAAGACTTTACAATATTACTGTTTGTTGTTGTATTTTTTTCAAAACTTGAAACTTGTGTGTGTGTGTGTGTGTGTGTGTGTGTGTCAGTTGGATTTTTTTATGTTTTTGAAATAAGTCTCTGCATGCGCTCCCCCAGCCTGCATTTATTTGATTAAAATATAGTAGCCTAGGCTATAAACTACAGTATTGTGATCTATTATTTTTATATTTTATAATATATTATAATTGTAACGATCTCATAGCTTTATTTATGCAATTGTAAATACAGTGAAAATACATGAATGCCCGATCTGATGCCGCTTTCTGTGTATGCACTGGAAAGATGGATTTTCCTTTAATGATTTAATTTGACTGGTGTTGCGTCCCAGGGCGTATGCATTTGTGTTTTATAATGTGTAAGTGTCACTCATTGATTTATTGAGTGTGTGTGCTGCCAATGGACCCAACGGCCTGCTGGGAGTTGTAGTTTTGTTGTATGTTTTGTCCAATTTCCTGTGCTCCTCCCTGTCCTCATCTAGGTGATGGGACCTACCAGCTGTTCCTCATCAATGGCAAGAGGATCCAGTATTCAAGCAGAGCCGGAGAGAGAGACTGGGAGAGAGTTCTTCTCCCAAGAGCCTGAGACTGGGAGAGAGTTCTTCTCCCAAGAGCCTGAGACTGTTGTGTTACCAGACTTGGAGTGTTGCTCTTGTTGGTGTATGTGAAGCTTAAATGTGTTGTTACGGCTGTAGTGGCAGCTTTGATGTGTTAAGCTTAAACCGAGGTCAACTTAAATGTCTTGTGGCTGTAGTGTACAGCTTTGAATTGCTTGCCCGTTGTTGAGTGTTGGAGCAGTAGGGAGTGGGTGCCATTTTTCTTTTCTCCTGTTTGTTTGTTTGTTTGTTTGTTTTTTTGTTGTTGTTTTGTTTTTTTTGTTAGTTAGGAAGTAAGGTAAGAGTTGTGTTGTTTATTGTTGTAGGTTAATTAGGTTGTCCTTCTACCGGCTAGTGATCTTTTGTTTGTTTTGGCTTTACCTGCTCCTGAAGAACACGCTTCATTTCTTTTTCTTTTGGAGCTGTTTGTTTAGGATTCTTTTTGCACTGTATTTATCACTTATTGTAAATAAATGTATTGGAAATCTTACTTTGTGTATTGTGTGCTGGCACTCAGTGTAGGTTCACTTTTCTTTGTCGCTGTTCATTTTTTGCTTTAAAGTGACTTTCCCTTTTGCCCCTAGAACATGAATTGGGAACATAACACTGGTAACAGTGGGTATTGTGTAATTATTCTTATAGAATGTAGTCTTTTCTCTCTCTCTCTCTCTGTTTTGCATGCGTGGTCATAATCATTATTGTTGTTATTATTATTCTATATATTTTTGTTTGCCTCTGTCACAGTGTATTCAGTGTATACTGTTCATAGGCAACACCAATAGGTGTCATGTGACACAAAATAAACATATGACCACTGTTGTACAGTATCCATTACTTGGACTTATTTAAATGTAGTATTAAAAAAAAGCCAAAAAGATCGTCGCGCTGCGATGGGAGTATGCCCAGCCAGATCTGCCGAGCCGTCTAGCGATCAATGGGTGAGTTCCTGCCTGTCCGCACTCAACGACAATAGTAAAGGGCGCTCGGCAGCGATTTATACCACAGACTGGGCCTGTCTTTCACTTCGACGGTAACTAAAAAAAAAATTCAAGCTGCGATTTTTTACGATGGAGATCCTCGCGCGATCGAGTGTAGATTGTGTTGAACACGATAAGAACAAAAAATTCTGCGTTTATTCCTTAAAACAGTCGGCATTTCCCACATTGCTTCTGCTCTGCAGCTGCTATTGGCGCACGTCACTGTTATTAAGCGCCTCCTATTGGCGTAGGTAATGTTTACCTCACGATGGTCAAGTATGTAAGGCGAACGGAACGAAACAGTCAAATTAACAATAAATTAACATGGTGAGTAACATTTTATAAACAATATTGTCAATATTGTTTGTTTTCCCTCTATTTTGCTGACTAGAATTTCAAAATGAAGCCCTACCAGAGTCTCAATGCAACAACAGAAAGCGATTGAACCCTGAATTTTGTGAACAGTTACATAATCCTATATAATTATAAATTCAATTGTTATAAGACTTTACAATATTACTGTTTGTTGTTGTATTTTTTTCAAAACTTGAAACTTGTGTGTGTGTGTGTGTGTGTGTGTGTGTGTCAGTTGGATTTTTTTATGTTTTTGAAATAAGTCTCTGCATGCGCTCCCCCAGCCTGCATTTATTTGATTAAAATATAGTAGCCTAGGCTATAAACTACAGTATTGTGATCTATTATTTTTATATTTTATAATATATTATAATTGTAACGATCTCATAGCTTTATTTATGCAATTGTAAATACAGTGAAAATACATGAATGCCCGATCTGATGCCGCTTTCTGTGTATGCACTGGAAAGATGGATTTTCCTTTAATGATTTAATTTGACTGGTGTTGCGTCCCAGGGCGTATGCATTTGTGTTTTATAATGTGTAAGTGTCACTCATTGATTTATTGAGTGTGTGTGCTGCCAATGGACCCAACGGCCTGCTGGGAGTTGTAGTTTTGTTGTATGTTTTGTCCAATTTCCTGTGCTCCTCCCTGTCCTCATCTAGGTGATGGGACCTACCAGCTGTTCCTCATCAATGGCAAGAGGATCCAGTATTCAAGCAGAGCCGGAGAGAGAGACTGGGAGAGAGTTCTTCTCCCAAGAGCCTGAGACTGGGAGAGAGTTCTTCTCCCAAGAGCCTGAGACTGTTGTGTTACCAGACTTGGAGTGTTGCTCTTGTTGGTGTATGTGAAGCTTAAATGTGTTGTTACGGCTGTAGTGGCAGCTTTGATGTGTTAAGCTTAAACCGAGGTCAACTTAAATGTCTTGTGGCTGTAGTGTACAGCTTTGAATTGCTTGCCCGTTGTTGAGTGTTGGAGCAGTAGGGAGTGGGTGCCATTTTTCTTTTCTCCTGTTTGTTTGTTTGTTTGTTTGTTTTTTTGTTGTTGTTTTGTTTTTTTTGTTAGTTAGGAAGTAAGGTAAGAGTTGTGTTGTTTATTGTTGTAGGTTAATTAGGTTGTCCTTCTACCGGCTAGTGATCTTTTGTTTGTTTTGGCTTTACCTGCTCCTGAAGAACACGCTTCATTTCTTTTTCTTTTGGAGCTGTTTGTTTAGGATTCTTTTTGCACTGTATTTATCACTTATTGTAAATAAATGTATTGGAAATCTTACTTTGTGTATTGTGTGCTGGCACTCAGTGTAGGTTCACTTTTCTTTGTCGCTGTTCATTTTTTGCTTTAAAGTGACTTTCCCTTTTGCCCCTAGAACATGAATTGGGAACATAACACTGGTAACAGTGGGTATTGTGTAATTATTCTTATAGAATGTAGTCTTTTCTCTCTCTCTCTCTCTGTTTTGCATGCGTGGTCATAATCATTATTGTTGTTATTATTATTCTATATATTTTTGTTTGCCTCTGTCACAGTGTATTCAGTGTATACTGTTCATAGGCAACACCAATAGGTGTCATGTGACACAAAATAAACATATGACCACTGTTGTACAGTATCCATTACTTGGACTTATTTAAATGTAGTATTAAAAAAAAGCCAAAAAGATCGTCGCGCTGCGATGGGAGTATGCCCAGCCAGATCTGCCGAGCCGTCTAGCGATCAATGGGTGAGTTCCTGCCTGTCCGCACTCAACGACAATAGTAAAGGGCGCTCGGCAGCGATTTATACCACAGACTGGGCCTGTCTTTCACTTCGACGGTAACTAAAAAAAAAATTCAAGCTGCGATTTTTTACGATGGAGATCCTCGCGCGATCGAGTGTAGATTGTGTTGAACACGATAAGAACAAAAAATTCTGCGTTTATTCCTTAAAACAGTCGGCATTTCCCACATTGCTTCTGCTCTGCAGCTGCTATTGGCGCACGTCACTGTTATTAAGCGCCTCCTATTGGCGTAGGTAATGTTTACCTCACGATGGTCAAGTATGTAAGGCGAACGGAACGAAACAGTCAAATTAACAATAAATTAACATGGTGAGTAACATTTTATAAACAATATTGTCAATATTGTTTGTTTTCCCTCTATTTTGCTGACTAGAATTTCAAAATGAAGCCCTACCAGAGTCTCAATGCAACAACAGAAAGCGATTGAACCCTGAATTTTGTGAACAGTTACATAATCCTATATAATTATAAATTCAATTGTTATAAGACTTTACAATATTACTGTTTGTTGTTGTATTTTTTTCAAAACTTGAAACTTGTGTGTGTGTGTGTGTGTGTGTGTGTGTGTCAGTTGGATTTTTTTATGTTTTTGAAATAAGTCTCTGCATGCGCTCCCCCAGCCTGCATTTATTTGATTAAAATATAGTAGCCTAGGCTATAAACTACAGTATTGTGATCTATTATTTTTATATTTTATAATATATTATAATTGTAACGATCTCATAGCTTTATTTATGCAATTGTAAATACAGTGAAAATACATGAATGCCCGATCTGATGCCGCTTTCTGTGTATGCACTGGAAAGATGGATTTTCCTTTAATGATTTAATTTGACTGGTGTTGCGTCCCAGGGCGTATGCATTTGTGTTTTATAATGTGTAAGTGTCACTCATTGATTTATTGAGTGTGTGTGCTGCCAATGGACCCAACGGCCTGCTGGGAGTTGTAGTTTTGTTGTATGTTTTGTCCAATTTCCTGTGCTCCTCCCTGTCCTCATCTAGGTGATGGGACCTACCAGCTGTTCCTCATCAATGGCAAGAGGATCCAGTATTCAAGCAGAGCCGGAGAGAGAGACTGGGAGAGAGTTCTTCTCCCAAGAGCCTGAGACTGGGAGAGAGTTCTTCTCCCAAGAGCCTGAGACTGTTGTGTTACCAGACTTGGAGTGTTGCTCTTGTTGGTGTATGTGAAGCTTAAATGTGTTGTTACGGCTGTAGTGGCAGCTTTGATGTGTTAAGCTTAAACCGAGGTCAACTTAAATGTCTTGTGGCTGTAGTGTACAGCTTTGAATTGCTTGCCCGTTGTTGAGTGTTGGAGCAGTAGGGAGTGGGTGCCATTTTTCTTTTCTCCTGTTTGTTTGTTTGTTTGTTTGTTTTTTTGTTGTTGTTTTGTTTTTTTTGTTAGTTAGGAAGTAAGGTAAGAGTTGTGTTGTTTATTGTTGTAGGTTAATTAGGTTGTCCTTCTACCGGCTAGTGATCTTTTGTTTGTTTTGGCTTTACCTGCTCCTGAAGAACACGCTTCATTTCTTTTTCTTTTGGAGCTGTTTGTTTAGGATTCTTTTTGCACTGTATTTATCACTTATTGTAAATAAATGTATTGGAAATCTTACTTTGTGTATTGTGTGCTGGCACTCAGTGTAGGTTCACTTTTCTTTGTCGCTGTTCATTTTTTGCTTTAAAGTGACTTTCCCTTTTGCCCCTAGAACATGAATTGGGAACATAACACTGGTAACAGTGGGTATTGTGTAATTATTCTTATAGAATGTAGTCTTTTCTCTCTCTCTCTCTCTGTTTTGCATGCGTGGTCATAATCATTATTGTTGTTATTATTATTCTATATATTTTTGTTTGCCTCTGTCACAGTGTATTCAGTGTATACTGTTCATAGGCAACACCAATAGGTGTCATGTGACACAAAATAAACATATGACCACTGTTGTACAGTATCCATTACTTGGACTTATTTAAATGTAGTATTAAAAAAAAGCCAAAAAGATCGTCGCGCTGCGATGGGAGTATGCCCAGCCAGATCTGCCGAGCCGTCTAGCGATCAATGGGTAAGTTCCTGCCTGTCCGCACTCAACGACAATAGTAAAGGGCGCTCGGCAGCGATTTATACCACAGACTGGGCCTGTCTTTCACTTCGACGGTAACTAAAAAAAAAATTCAAGCTGCGATTTTTTACGATGGAGATCCTCGCGCGATCGAGTGTAGATTGTGTTGAACACGATAAGAACAAAAAATTCTGCGTTTATTCCTTAAAACAGTCGGCATTTCCCACATTGCTTCTGCTCTGCAGCTGCTATTGGCGCACGTCACTGTTATTAAGCGCCTCCTATTGGCGTAGGTAATGTTTACCTCACGATGGTCAAGTATGTAAGGCGAACGGAACGAAACAGTCAAATTAACAATAAATTAACATGGTGAGTAACATTTTATAAACAATATTGTCAATATTGTTTGTTTTCCCTCTATTTTGCTGACTAGAATTTCAAAATGAAGCCCTACCAGCAGGGGCGTGTCTAGAGCATTTTCAGTGGGGGGGCCATGCTGGGGCACTGCCTCCAAATGGGGTGGCCGCCAGTGACCAAAAAAAAAAAGAAGCTAAATTCTACAGTAGCCTATATTACGTAAATCCTACTGATTTTATTTTTTTAACTTGAATAAAGTTACTTGTAAACAAATGTAGTAATAAAGCACATTTTTGATTAATTTAGTTTTTTGTCATCCCTGCATCCATTAAGTTAAATTTGAGAGCCAGTGTTTATTATTTTTTGTGTTTTCATAAAACTAACAAGTTTATAAAATAAAAGCAATTTTAATAATGAGCCATTTTAAAAACCCAGAAGCAGAAACGATGTCAACTATTTTCTTTTAATTAGTTTGGCCATTACAATATACAGTAGTTTTATTCACAATCTCTTTCAAATAATAATAATAAAAAAATAAAATAAAAACAAATTCCCCCCACTGTAATAATTCAAATGGTTTGGCCAAAACATCAGTGTTTCATTCAGCATTTCTTTCAGACTCATTTACAAAAAAGCTGAGTAACTCAGAGTTAAAGGGATGGTTCACTTTGAAATAAAATTTTGGTATGTTTTAGCTTACGTATGTTTAAGGGCATTCAAGATGTAGGTGTCTTTTTTTCCGCAGTAGTTTCAATTTTGATATTTTTAGGTCAAACCATTCTCTATAATGCAGGTCTATGATCACTATCTCAAAGAGCATGCACAATGAAGTCCAAATTAAACAATTCCCCATCGTAAGTACACATTGATGGCCTAAGACACGAAACGAGCGGTTTGTGTGAGAAAAAGAGCAGTATTTATATCGTTTTTACCTCTACACAACCACGTCCAAGTGATCTGAGGGCGCGCGCGCTTCCTGGTGTGTGACGTGTGCGCGCGTTCTAGCTGTCTGCGCAAGCTCCGGAAAGAGCCGGATGTGTACAAGAGGTAAAAAACGATATAAATACTGTTCGTTTTCTCACACAAACCGCTCGTTTCGTGTCTTAGGCCATCATTGTGTACTTAAGATGGGTTACTTACTCACAACTTGCGACCGTTGTTTCTCTGGCGCTGCACTTCTTTGAATCGCGAACTTCAGTAGAGTCTATAAACTGATTTGGCCGTAAAATGAACCAATCACAAGACATCTTATAGGGGGGGCACCTGGGGTGGCCAATCGAATTTCAGGGGGGGCCGGTGCCCCCCCTGGCCACCACGTAGACCCGCCCCTGCCTACCAGAGTCTCAATGCAACAACAGAAAGCGATTGAACCCTGAATTTTGTGAACAGTTACATAATCCTATATAATTATAAATTCAATTGTTATAAGACTTTACAATATTACTGTTTGTTGTTGTATTTTTTTCAAAACTTGAAACTTGTGTGTGTGTGTGTGTGTGTGTGTGTGTGTCAGTTGGATTTTTTTATGTTTTTGAAATAAGTCTCTGCATGCGCTCCCCCAGCCTGCATTTATTTGATTAAAATATAGTAGCCTAGGCTATAAACTACAGTATTGTGATCTATTATTTTTATATTTTATAATATATTATAATTGTAACGATCTCATAGCTTTATTTATGCAATTGTAAATACAGTGAAAATACATGAATGCCCGATCTGATGCCGCTTTCTGTGTATGCACTGGAAAGATGGATTTTCCTTTAATGATTTAATTTGACTGGTGTTGCGTCCCAGGGCGTATGCATTTGTGTTTTATAATGTGTAAGTGTCACTCATTGATTTATTGAGTGTGTGTGCTGCCAATGGACCCAACGGCCTGCTGGGAGTTGTAGTTTTGTTGTATGTTTTGTCCAATTTCCTGTGCTCCTCCCTGTCCTCATCTAGGTGATGGGACCTACCAGCTGTTCCTCATCAATGGCAAGAGGATCCAGTATTCAAGCAGAGCCGGAGAGAGAGACTGGGAGAGAGTTCTTCTCCCAAGAGCCTGAGACTGGGAGAGAGTTCTTCTCCCAAGAGCCTGAGACTGTTGTGTTACCAGACTTGGAGTGTTGCTCTTGTTGGTGTATGTGAAGCTTAAATGTGTTGTTACGGCTGTAGTGGCAGCTTTGATGTGTTAAGCTTAAACCGAGGTCAACTTAAATGTCTTGTGGCTGTAGTGTACAGCTTTGAATTGCTTGCCCGTTGTTGAGTGTTGGAGCAGTAGGGAGTGGGTGCCATTTTTCTTTTCTCCTGTTTGTTTGTTTGTTTGTTTGTTTTTTTGTTGTTGTTTTGTTTTTTTTGTTAGTTAGGAAGTAAGGTAAGAGTTGTGTTGTTTATTGTTGTAGGTTAATTAGGTTGTCCTTCTACCGGCTAGTGATCTTTTGTTTGTTTTGGCTTTACCTGCTCCTGAAGAACACGCTTCATTTCTTTTTCTTTTGGAGCTGTTTGTTTAGGATTCTTTTTGCACTGTATTTATCACTTATTGTAAATAAATGTATTGGAAATCTTACTTTGTGTATTGTGTGCTGGCACTCAGTGTAGGTTCACTTTTCTTTGTCGCTGTTCATTTTTTGCTTTAAAGTGACTTTCCCTTTTGCCCCTAGAACATGAATTGGGAACATAACACTGGTAACAGTGGGTATTGTGTAATTATTCTTATAGAATGTAGTCTTTTCTCTCTCTCTCTCTCTGTTTTGCATGCGTGGTCATAATCATTATTGTTGTTATTATTATTCTATATATTTTTGTTTGCCTCTGTCACAGTGTATTCAGTGTATACTGTTCATAGGCAACACCAATAGGTGTCATGTGACACAAAATAAACATATGACCACTGTTGTACAGTATCCATTACTTGGACTTATTTAAATGTAGTATTAAAAAAAAGCCAAAAAGATCGTCGCGCTGCGATGGGAGTATGCCCAGCCAGATCTGCCGAGCCGTCTAGCGATCAATGGGTGAGTTCCTGCCTGTCCGCACTCAACGACAATATCAAAGGGCGCTCGGCAGCCATTTATACCACAGACTGGGCCTGTCTTTCACTTCGACGGTAACTAAAAAAAAAATTCAAGCTGCGATTTTTTACGATGGAGATCCTCGCGCGATCGAGTGTAGATTGTGTTGAACACGATAAGAACAAAAAATTCTGCGTTTATTCCTTAAAACAGTCGGCATTTCCCACATTGCTTCTGCTCTGCAGCTGCTATTGGCGCACGTCACTGTTATTAAGCGCCTCCTATTGGCGTAGGTAATGTTTACCTCACGATGGTCAAGTATGTAAGGCGAACGGAACGAAACAGTCAAATTAACAATAAATTAACATGGTGAGTAACATTTTATAAACAATATTGTCAATATTGTTTGTTTTCCCTCTATTTTGCTGACTAGAATTTCAAAATGAAGCCCTACCAGAGTCTCAATGCAACAACAGAAAGCGATTGAACCCTGAATTTTGTGAACAGTTACATAATCCTATATAATTATAAATTCAATTGTTATAAGACTTTACAATATTACTGTTTGTTGTTGTATTTTTTTCAAAACTTGAAACTTGTGTGTGTGTGTGTGTGTGTGTGTGTGTGTCAGTTGGATTTTTTTATGTTTTTGAAATAAGTCTCTGCATGCGCTCCCCCAGCCTGCATTTATTTGATTAAAATATAGTAGCCTAGGCTATAAACTACAGTATTGTGATCTATTATTTTTATATTTTATAATATATTATAATTGTAACGATCTCATAGCTTTATTTATGCAATTGTAAATACAGTGAAAATACATGAATGCCCGATCTGATGCCGCTTTCTGTGTATGCACTGGAAAGATGGATTTTCCTTTAATGATTTAATTTGACTGGTGTTGCGTCCCAGGGCGTATGCATTTGTGTTTTATAATGTGTAAGTGTCACTCATTGATTTATTGAGTGTGTGTGCTGCCAATGGACCCAACGGCCTGCTGGGAGTTGTAGTTTTGTTGTATGTTTTGTCCAATTTCCTGTGCTCCTCCCTGTCCTCATCTAGGTGATGGGACCTACCAGCTGTTCCTCATCAATGGCAAGAGGATCCAGTATTCAAGCAGAGCCGGAGAGAGAGACTGGGAGAGAGTTCTTCTCCCAAGAGCCTGAGACTGGGAGAGAGTTCTTCTCCCAAGAGCCTGAGACTGTTGTGTTACCAGACTTGGAGTGTTGCTCTTGTTGGTGTATGTGAAGCTTAAATGTGTTGTTACGGCTGTAGTGGCAGCTTTGATGTGTTAAGCTTAAACCGAGGTCAACTTAAATGTCTTGTGGCTGTAGTGTACAGCTTTGAATTGCTTGCCCGTTGTTGAGTGTTGGAGCAGTAGGGAGTGGGTGCCATTTTTCTTTTCTCCTGTTTGTTTGTTTGTTTGTTTGTTTTTTTGTTGTTGTTTTGTTTTTTTTGTTAGTTAGGAAGTAAGGTAAGAGTTGTGTTGTTTATTGTTGTAGGTTAATTAGGTTGTCCTTCTACCGGCTAGTGATCTTTTGTTTGTTTTGGCTTTACCTGCTCCTGAAGAACACGCTTCATTTCTTTTTCTTTTGGAGCTGTTTGTTTAGGATTCTTTTTGCACTGTATTTATCACTTATTGTAAATAAATGTATTGGAAATCTTACTTTGTGTATTGTGTGCTGGCACTCAGTGTAGGTTCACTTTTCTTTGTCGCTGTTCATTTTTTGCTTTAAAGTGACTTTCCCTTTTGCCCCTAGAACATGAATTGGGAACATAACACTGGTAACAGTGGGTATTGTGTAATTATTCTTATAGAATGTAGTCTTTTCTCTCTCTCTCTCTCTGTTTTGCATGCGTGGTCATAATCATTATTGTTGTTATTATTATTCTATATATTTTTGTTTGCCTCTGTCACAGTGTATTCAGTGTATACTGTTCATAGGCAACACCAATAGGTGTCATGTGACACAAAATAAACATATGACCACTGTTGTACAGTATCCATTACTTGGACTTATTTAAATGTAGTATTAAAAAAAAGCCAAAAAGATCGTCGCGCTGCGATGGGAGTATGCCCAGCCAGATCTGCCGAGCCGTCTAGCGATCAATGGGTGAGTTCCTGCCTGTCCGCACTCAACGACAATATCAAAGGGCGCTCGGCAGCCATTTATACCACAGACTGGGCCTGTCTTTCACTTCGACGGTAACTAAAAAAAAAATTCAAGCTGCGATTTTTTACGATGGAGATCCTCGCGCGATCGAGTGTAGATTGTGTTGAACACGATAAGAACAAAAAATTCTGCGTTTATTCCTTAAAACAGTCGGCATTTCCCACATTGCTTCTGCTCTGCAGCTGCTATTGGCGCACGTCACTGTTATTAAGCGCCTCCTATTGGCGTAGGTAATGTTTACCTCACGATGGTCAAGTATGTAAGGCGAACGGAACGAAACAGTCAAATTAACAATAAATTAACATGGTGAGTAACATTTTATAAACAATATTGTCAATATTGTTTGTTTTCCCTCTATTTTGCTGACTAGAATTTCAAAATGAAGCCCTACCAGAGTCTCAATGCAACAACAGAAAGCGATTGAACCCTGAATTTTGTGAACAGTTACATAATCCTATATAATTATAAATTCAATTGTTATAAGACTTTACAATATTACTGTTTGTTGTTGTATTTTTTTCAAAACTTGAAACTTGTGTGTGTGTGTGTGTGTGTGTGTGTGTGTCAGTTGGATTTTTTTATGTTTTTGAAATAAGTCTCTGCATGCGCTCCCCCAGCCTGCATTTATTTGATTAAAATATAGTAGCCTAGGCTATAAACTACAGTATTGTGATCTATTATTTTTATATTTTATAATATATTATAATTGTAACGATCTCATAGCTTTATTTATGCAATTGTAAATACAGTGAAAATACATGAATGCCCGATCTGATGCCGCTTTCTGTGTATGCACTGGAAAGATGGATTTTCCTTTAATGATTTAATTTGACTGGTGTTGCGTCCCAGGGCGTATGCATTTGTGTTTTATAATGTGTAAGTGTCACTCATTGATTTATTGAGTGTGTGTGCTGCCAATGGACCCAACGGCCTGCTGGGAGTTGTAGTTTTGTTGTATGTTTTGTCCAATTTCCTGTGCTCCTCCCTGTCCTCATCTAGGTGATGGGACCTACCAGCTGTTCCTCATCAATGGCAAGAGGATCCAGTATTCAAGCAGAGCCGGAGAGAGAGACTGGGAGAGAGTTCTTCTCCCAAGAGCCTGAGACTGGGAGAGAGTTCTTCTCCCAAGAGCCTGAGACTGTTGTGTTACCAGACTTGGAGTGTTGCTCTTGTTGGTGTATGTGAAGCTTAAATGTGTTGTTACGGCTGTAGTGGCAGCTTTGATGTGTTAAGCTTAAACCGAGGTCAACTTAAATGTCTTGTGGCTGTAGTGTACAGCTTTGAATTGCTTGCCCGTTGTTGAGTGTTGGAGCAGTAGGGAGTGGGTGCCATTTTTCTTTTCTCCTGTTTGTTTGTTTGTTTGTTTGTTTTTTTGTTGTTGTTTTGTTTTTTTTGTTAGTTAGGAAGTAAGGTAAGAGTTGTGTTGTTTATTGTTGTAGGTTAATTAGGTTGTCCTTCTACCGGCTAGTGATCTTTTGTTTGTTTTGGCTTTACCTGCTCCTGAAGAACACGCTTCATTTCTTTTTCTTTTGGAGCTGTTTGTTTAGGATTCTTTTTGCACTGTATTTATCACTTATTGTAAATAAATGTATTGGAAATCTTACTTTGTGTATTGTGTGCTGGCACTCAGTGTAGGTTCACTTTTCTTTGTCGCTGTTCATTTTTTGCTTTAAAGTGACTTTCCCTTTTGCCCCTAGAACATGAATTGGGAACATAACACTGGTAACAGTGGGTATTGTGTAATTATTCTTATAGAATGTAGTCTTTTCTCTCTCTCTCTCTCTGTTTTGCATGCGTGGTCATAATCATTATTGTTGTTATTATTATTCTATATATTTTTGTTTGCCTCTGTCACAGTGTATTCAGTGTATACTGTTCATAGGCAACACCAATAGGTGTCATGTGACACAAAATAAACATATGACCACTGTTGTACAGTATCCATTACTTGGACTTATTTAAATGTAGTATTAAAAAAAAGCCAAAAAGATCGTCGCGCTGCGATGGGAGTATGCCCAGCCAGATCTGCCGAGCCGTCTAGCGATCAATGGGTGAGTTCCTGCCTGTCCGCACTCAACGACAATATCAAAGGGCGCTCGGCAGCCATTTATACCACAGACTGGGCCTGTCTTTCACTTCGACGGTAACTAAAAAAAAAATTCAAGCTGCGATTTTTTACGATGGAGATCCTCGCGCGATCGAGTGTAGATTGTGTTGAACACGATAAGAACAAAAAATTCTGCGTTTATTCCTTAAAACAGTCGGCATTTCCCACATTGCTTCTGCTCTGCAGCTGCTATTGGCGCACGTCACTGTTATTAAGCGCCTCCTATTGGCGTAGGTAATGTTTACCTCACGATGGTCAAGTATGTAAGGCGAACGGAACGAAACAGTCAAATTAACAATAAATTAACATGGTGAGTAACATTTTATAAACAATATTGTCAATATTGTTTGTTTTCCCTCTATTTTGCTGACTAGAATTTCAAAATGAAGCCCTACCAGAGTCTCAATGCAACAACAGAAAGCGATTGAACCCTGAATTTTGTGAACAGTTACATAATCCTATATAATTATAAATTCAATTGTTATAAGACTTTACAATATTACTGTTTGTTGTTGTATTTTTTTCAAAACTTGAAACTTGTGTGTGTGTGTGTGTGTGTGTGTGTGTGTCAGTTGGATTTTTTTATGTTTTTGAAATAAGTCTCTGCATGCGCTCCCCCAGCCTGCATTTATTTGATTAAAATATAGTAGCCTAGGCTATAAACTACAGTATTGTGATCTATTATTTTTATATTTTATAATATATTATAATTGTAACGATCTCATAGCTTTATTTATGCAATTGTAAATACAGTGAAAATACATGAATGCCCGATCTGATGCCGCTTTCTGTGTATGCACTGGAAAGATGGATTTTCCTTTAATGATTTAATTTGACTGGTGTTGCGTCCCAGGGCGTATGCATTTGTGTTTTATAATGTGTAAGTGTCACTCATTGATTTATTGAGTGTGTGTGCTGCCAATGGACCCAACGGCCTGCTGGGAGTTGTAGTTTTGTTGTATGTTTTGTCCAATTTCCTGTGCTCCTCCCTGTCCTCATCTAGGTGATGGGACCTACCAGCTGTTCCTCATCAATGGCAAGAGGATCCAGTATTCAAGCAGAGCCGGAGAGAGAGACTGGGAGAGAGTTCTTCTCCCAAGAGCCTGAGACTGGGAGAGAGTTCTTCTCCCAAGAGCCTGAGACTGTTGTGTTACCAGACTTGGAGTGTTGCTCTTGTTGGTGTATGTGAAGCTTAAATGTGTTGTTACGGCTGTAGTGGCAGCTTTGATGTGTTAAGCTTAAACCGAGGTCAACTTAAATGTCTTGTGGCTGTAGTGTACAGCTTTGAATTGCTTGCCCGTTGTTGAGTGTTGGAGCAGTAGGGAGTGGGTGCCATTTTTCTTTTCTCCTGTTTGTTTGTTTGTTTGTTTGTTTTTTTGTTGTTGTTTTGTTTTTTTTGTTAGTTAGGAAGTAAGGTAAGAGTTGTGTTGTTTATTGTTGTAGGTTAATTAGGTTGTCCTTCTACCGGCTAGTGATCTTTTGTTTGTTTTGGCTTTACCTGCTCCTGAAGAACACGCTTCATTTCTTTTTCTTTTGGAGCTGTTTGTTTAGGATTCTTTTTGCACTGTATTTATCACTTATTGTAAATAAATGTATTGGAAATCTTACTTTGTGTATTGTGTGCTGGCACTCAGTGTAGGTTCACTTTTCTTTGTCGCTGTTCATTTTTTGCTTTAAAGTGACTTTCCCTTTTGCCCCTAGAACATGAATTGGGAACATAACACTGGTAACAGTGGGTATTGTGTAATTATTCTTATAGAATGTAGTCTTTTCTCTCTCTCTCTCTCTGTTTTGCATGCGTGGTCATAATCATTATTGTTGTTATTATTATTCTATATATTTTTGTTTGCCTCTGTCACAGTGTATTCAGTGTATACTGTTCATAGGCAACACCAATAGGTGTCATGTGACACAAAATAAACATATGACCACTGTTGTACAGTATCCATTACTTGGACTTATTTAAATGTAGTATTAAAAAAAAGCCAAAAAGATCGTCGCGCTGCGATGGGAGTATGCCCAGCCAGATCTGCCGAGCCGTCTAGCGATCAATGGGTGAGTTCCTGCCTGTCCGCACTCAACGACAATATCAAAGGGCGCTCGGCAGCCATTTATACCACAGACTGGGCCTGTCTTTCACTTCGACGGTAACTAAAAAAAAAATTCAAGCTGCGATTTTTTACGATGGAGATCCTCGCGCGATCGAGTGTAGATTGTGTTGAACACGATAAGAACAAAAAATTCTGCGTTTATTCCTTAAAACAGTCGGCATTTCCCACATTGCTTCTGCTCTGCAGCTGCTATTGGCGCACGTCACTGTTATTAAGCGCCTCCTATTGGCGTAGGTAATGTTTACCTCACGATGGTCAAGTATGTAAGGCGAACGGAACGAAACAGTCAAATTAACAATAAATTAACATGGTGAGTAACATTTTATAAACAATATTGTCAATATTGTTTGTTTTCCCTCTATTTTGCTGACTAGAATTTCAAAATGAAGCCCTACCAGAGTCTCAATGCAACAACAGAAAGCGATTGAACCCTGAATTTTGTGAACAGTTACATAATCCTATATAATTATAAATTCAATTGTTATAAGACTTTACAATATTACTGTTTGTTGTTGTATTTTTTTCAAAACTTGAAACTTGTGTGTGTGTGTGTGTGTGTGTGTGTGTGTCAGTTGGATTTTTTTATGTTTTTGAAATAAGTCTCTGCATGCGCTCCCCCAGCCTGCATTTATTTGATTAAAATATAGTAGCCTAGGCTATAAACTACAGTATTGTGATCTATTATTTTTATATTTTATAATATATTATAATTGTAACGATCTCATAGCTTTATTTATGCAATTGTAAATACAGTGAAAATACATGAATGCCCGATCTGATGCCGCTTTCTGTGTATGCACTGGAAAGATGGATTTTCCTTTAATGATTTAATTTGACTGGTGTTGCGTCCCAGGGCGTATGCATTTGTGTTTTATAATGTGTAAGTGTCACTCATTGATTTATTGAGTGTGTGTGCTGCCAATGGACCCAACGGCCTGCTGGGAGTTGTAGTTTTGTTGTATGTTTTGTCCAATTTCCTGTGCTCCTCCCTGTCCTCATCTAGGTGATGGGACCTACCAGCTGTTCCTCATCAATGGCAAGAGGATCCAGTATTCAAGCAGAGCCGGAGAGAGAGACTGGGAGAGAGTTCTTCTCCCAAGAGCCTGAGACTGGGAGAGAGTTCTTCTCCCAAGAGCCTGAGACTGTTGTGTTACCAGACTTGGAGTGTTGCTCTTGTTGGTGTATGTGAAGCTTAAATGTGTTGTTACGGCTGTAGTGGCAGCTTTGATGTGTTAAGCTTAAACCGAGGTCAACTTAAATGTCTTGTGGCTGTAGTGTACAGCTTTGAATTGCTTGCCCGTTGTTGAGTGTTGGAGCAGTAGGGAGTGGGTGCCATTTTTCTTTTCTCCTGTTTGTTTGTTTGTTTGTTTGTTTTTTTGTTGTTGTTTTGTTTTTTTTGTTAGTTAGGAAGTAAGGTAAGAGTTGTGTTGTTTATTGTTGTAGGTTAATTAGGTTGTCCTTCTACCGGCTAGTGATCTTTTGTTTGTTTTGGCTTTACCTGCTCCTGAAGAACACGCTTCATTTCTTTTTCTTTTGGAGCTGTTTGTTTAGGATTCTTTTTGCACTGTATTTATCACTTATTGTAAATAAATGTATTGGAAATCTTACTTTGTGTATTGTGTGCTGGCACTCAGTGTAGGTTCACTTTTCTTTGTCGCTGTTCATTTTTTGCTTTAAAGTGACTTTCCCTTTTGCCCCTAGAACATGAATTGGGAACATAACACTGGTAACAGTGGGTATTGTGTAATTATTCTTATAGAATGTAGTCTTTTCTCTCTCTCTCTCTCTGTTTTGCATGCGTGGTCATAATCATTATTGTTGTTATTATTATTCTATATATTTTTGTTTGCCTCTGTCACAGTGTATTCAGTGTATACTGTTCATAGGCAACACCAATAGGTGTCATGTGACACAAAATAAACATATGACCACTGTTGTACAGTATCCATTACTTGGACTTATTTAAATGTAGTATTAAAAAAAAGCCAAAAAGATCGTCGCGCTGCGATGGGAGTATGCCCAGCCAGATCTGCCGAGCCGTCTAGCGATCAATGGGTGAGTTGCTGCCTGTCCGCACTCAACGACAATAGTAAAGGGCGCTCGGCAGCGATTTATACCACAGACTGGGCCTGTCTTTCACTTCGACGGTAACTAAAAAAAAAATTCAAGCTGCGATTTTTTACGATGGAGATCCTCGCGCGATCGAGTGTAGATTGTGTTGAACACGATAAGAACAAAAAATTCTGCGTTTATTCCTTAAAACAGTCGGCATTTCCCACATTGCTTCTGCTCTGCAGCTGCTATTGGCGCACGTCACTGTTATTAAGCGCCTCCTATTGGCGTAGGTAATGTTTACCTCACGATGGTCAAGTATGTAAGGCGAACGGAACGAAACAGTCAAATTAACAATAAATTAACATGGTGAGTAACATTTTATAAACAATATTGTCAATATTGTTTGTTTTCCCTCTATTTTGCTGACTAGAATTTCAAAATGAAGCCCTACCAGAGTCTCAATGCAACAACAGAAAGCGATTGAACCCTGAATTTTGTGAACAGTTACATAATCCTATATAATTATAAATTCAATTGTTATAAGACTTTACAATATTACTGTTTGTTGTTGTATTTTTTTCAAAACTTGAAACTTGTGTGTGTGTGTGTGTGTGTGTGTGTGTGTCAGTTGGATTTTTTTATGTTTTTGAAATAAGTCTCTGCATGCGCTCCCCCAGCCTGCATTTATTTGATTAAAATATAGTAGCCTAGGCTATAAACTACAGTATTGTGATCTATTATTTTTATATTTTATAATATATTATAATTGTAACGATCTCATAGCTTTATTTATGCAATTGTAAATACAGTGAAAATACATGAATGCCCGATCTGATGCCGCTTTCTGTGTATGCACTGGAAAGATGGATTTTCCTTTAATGATTTAATTTGACTGGTGTTGCGTCCCAGGGCGTATGCATTTGTGTTTTATAATGTGTAAGTGTCACTCATTGATTTATTGAGTGTGTGTGCTGCCAATGGACCCAACGGCCTGCTGGGAGTTGTAGTTTTGTTGTATGTTTTGTCCAATTTCCTGTGCTCCTCCCTGTCCTCATCTAGGTGATGGGACCTACCAGCTGTTCCTCATCAATGGCAAGAGGATCCAGTATTCAAGCAGAGCCGGAGAGAGAGACTGGGAGAGAGTTCTTCTCCCAAGAGCCTGAGACTGGGAGAGAGTTCTTCTCCCAAGAGCCTGAGACTGTTGTGTTACCAGACTTGGAGTGTTGCTCTTGTTGGTGTATGTGAAGCTTAAATGTGTTGTTACGGCTGTAGTGGCAGCTTTGATGTGTTAAGCTTAAACCGAGGTCAACTTAAATGTCTTGTGGCTGTAGTGTACAGCTTTGAATTGCTTGCCCGTTGTTGAGTGTTGGAGCAGTAGGGAGTGGGTGCCATTTTTCTTTTCTCCTGTTTGTTTGTTTGTTTGTTTGTTTTTTTGTTGTTGTTTTTTTTTTTTTGTTAGTTAGGAAGTAAGGTAAGAGTTGTGTTGTTTATTGTTGTAGGTTAATTAGGTTGTCCTTCTACCGGCTAGTGATCTTTTGTTTGTTTTGGCTTTACCTGCTCCTGAAGAACACGCTTCATTTCTTTTTCTTTTGGAGCTGTTTGTTTAGGATTCTTTTTGCACTGTATTTATCACTTATTGTAAATAAATGTATTGGAAATCTTACTTTGTGTATTGTGTGCTGGCACTCAGTGTAGGTTCACTTTTCTTTGTCGCTGTTCATTTTTTGCTTTAAAGTGACTTTCCCTTTTGCCCCTAGAACATGAATTGGGAACATAACACTGGTAACAGTGGGTATTGTGTAATTATTCTTATAGAATGTAGTCTTTTCTCTCTCTCTCTCTCTGTTTTGCATGCGTGGTCATAATCATTATTGTTGTTATTATTATTCTATATATTTTTGTTTGCCTCTGTCACAGTGTATTCAGTGTATACTGTTCATAGGCAACACCAATAGGTGTCATGTGACACAAAATAAACATATGACCACTGTTGTACAGTATCCATTACTTGGACTTATTTAAATGTAGTATTAAAAAAAAGCCAAAAAGATCGTCGCGCTGCGATGGGAGTATGCCCAGCCAGATCTGCCGAGCCGTCTAGCGATCAATGGGTGAGTTCCTGCCTGTCCGCACTCAACGACAATAGTAAAGGGCGCTCGGCAGCGATTTATACCACAGACTGGGCCTGTCTTTCACTTCGACGGTAACTAAAAAAAAAATTCAAGCTGCGATTTTTTACGATGGAGATCCTCGCGCGATCGAGTGTAGATTGTGTTGAACACGATAAGAACAAAAAATTCTGCGTTTATTCCTTAAAACAGTCGGCATTTCCCACATTGCTTCTGCTCTGCAGCTGCTATTGGCGCACGTCACTGTTATTAAGCGCCTCCTATTGGCGTAGGTAATGTTTACCTCACGATGGTCAAGTATGTAAGGCGAACGGAACGAAACAGTCAAATTAACAATAAATTAACATGGTGAGTAACATTTTATAAACAATATTGTCAATATTGTTTGTTTTCCCTCTATTTTGCTGACTAGAATTTCAAAATGAAGCCCTACCAGAGTCTCAATGCAACAACAGAAAGCGATTGAACCCTGAATTTTGTGAACAGTTACATAATCCTATATAATTATAAATTCAATTGTTATAAGACTTTACAATATTACTGTTTGTTGTTGTATTTTTTTCAAAACTTGAAACTTGTGTGTGTGTGTGTGTGTGTGTGTGTGTGTCAGTTGGATTTTTTTATGTTTTTGAAATAAGTCTCTGCATGCGCTCCCCCAGCCTGCATTTATTTGATTAAAATATAGTAGCCTAGGCTATAAACTACAGTATTGTGATCTATTATTTTTATATTTTATAATATATTATAATTGTAACGATCTCATAGCTTTATTTATGCAATTGTAAATACAGTGAAAATACATGAATGCCCGATCTGATGCCGCTTTCTGTGTATGCACTGGAAAGATGGATTTTCCTTTAATGATTTAATTTGACTGGTGTTGCGTCCCAGGGCGTATGCATTTGTGTTTTATAATGTGTAAGTGTCACTCATTGATTTATTGAGTGTGTGTGCTGCCAATGGACCCAACGGCCTGCTGGGAGTTGTAGTTTTGTTGTATGTTTTGTCCAATTTCCTGTGCTCCTCCCTGTCCTCATCTAGGTGATGGGACCTACCAGCTGTTCCTCATCAATGGCAAGAGGATCCAGTATTCAAGCAGAGCCGGAGAGAGAGACTGGGAGAGAGTTCTTCTCCCAAGAGCCTGAGACTGGGAGAGAGTTCTTCTCCCAAGAGCCTGAGACTGTTGTGTTACCAGACTTGGAGTGTTGCTCTTGTTGGTGTATGTGAAGCTTAAATGTGTTGTTACGGCTGTAGTGGCAGCTTTGATGTGTTAAGCTTAAACCGAGGTCAACTTAAATGTCTTGTGGCTGTAGTGTACAGCTTTGAATTGCTTGCCCGTTGTTGAGTGTTGGAGCAGTAGGGAGTGGGTGCCATTTTTCTTTTCTCCTGTTTGTTTGTTTGTTTGTTTGTTTTTTTGTTGTTGTTTTGTTTTTTTTGTTAGTTAGGAAGTAAGGTAAGAGTTGTGTTGTTTATTGTTGTAGGTTAATTAGGTTGTCCTTCTACCGGCTAGTGATCTTTTGTTTGTTTTGGCTTTACCTGCTCCTGAAGAACACGCTTCATTTCTTTTTCTTTTGGAGCTGTTTGTTTAGGATTCTTTTTGCACTGTATTTATCACTTATTGTAAATAAATGTATTGGAAATCTTACTTTGTGTATTGTGTGCTGGCACTCAGTGTAGGTTCACTTTTCTTTGTCGCTGTTCATTTTTTGCTTTAAAGTGACTTTCCCTTTTGCCCCTAGAACATGAATTGGGAACATAACACTGGTAACAGTGGGTATTGTGTAATTATTCTTATAGAATGTAGTCTTTTCTCTCTCTCTCTCTCTGTTTTGCATGCGTGGTCATAATCATTATTGTTGTTATTATTATTCTATATATTTTTGTTTGCCTCTGTCACAGTGTATTCAGTGTATACTGTTCATAGGCAACACCAATAGGTGTCATGTGACACAAAATAAACATATGACCACTGTTGTACAGTATCCATTACTTGGACTTATTTAAATGTAGTATTAAAAAAAAGCCAAAAAGATCGTCGCGCTGCGATGGGAGTATGCCCAGCCAGATCTGCCGAGCCGTCTAGCGATCAATGGGTGAGTTCCTGCCTGTCCGCACTCAACGACAATATCAAAGGGCGCTCGGCAGCCATTTATACCACAGACTGGGCCTGTCTTTCACTTCGACGGTAACTAAAAAAAAAATTCAAGCTGCGATTTTTTACGATGGAGATCCTCGCGCGATCGAGTGTAGATTGTGTTGAACACGATAAGAACAAAAAATTCTGCGTTTATTCCTTAAAACAGTCGGCATTTCCCACATTGCTTCTGCTCTGCAGCTGCTATTGGCGCACGTCACTGTTATTAAGCGCCTCCTATTGGCGTAGGTAATGTTTACCTCACGATGGTCAAGTATGTAAGGCGAACGGAACGAAACAGTCAAATTAACAATAAATTAACATGGTGAGTAACATTTTATAAACAATATTGTCAATATTGTTTGTTTTCCCTCTATTTTGCTGACTAGAATTTCAAAATGAAGCCCTACCAGAGTCTCAATGCAACAACAGAAAGCGATTGAACCCTGAATTTTGTGAACAGTTACATAATCCTATATAATTATAAATTCAATTGTTATAAGACTTTACAATATTACTGTTTGTTGTTGTATTTTTTTCAAAACTTGAAACTTGTGTGTGTGTGTGTGTGTGTGTGTGTGTGTCAGTTGGATTTTTTTATGTTTTTGAAATAAGTCTCTGCATGCGCTCCCCCAGCCTGCATTTATTTGATTAAAATATAGTAGCCTAGGCTATAAACTACAGTATTGTGATCTATTATTTTTATATTTTATAATATATTATAATTGTAACGATCTCATAGCTTTATTTATGCAATTGTAAATACAGTGAAAATACATGAATGCCCGATCTGATGCCGCTTTCTGTGTATGCACTGGAAAGATGGATTTTCCTTTAATGATTTAATTTGACTGGTGTTGCGTCCCAGGGCGTATGCATTTGTGTTTTATAATGTGTAAGTGTCACTCATTGATTTATTGAGTGTGTGTGCTGCCAATGGACCCAACGGCCTGCTGGGAGTTGTAGTTTTGTTGTATGTTTTGTCCAATTTCCTGTGCTCCTCCCTGTCCTCATCTAGGTGATGGGACCTACCAGCTGTTCCTCATCAATGGCAAGAGGATCCAGTATTCAAGCAGAGCCGGAGAGAGAGACTGGGAGAGAGTTCTTCTCCCAAGAGCCTGAGACTGGGAGAGAGTTCTTCTCCCAAGAGCCTGAGACTGTTGTGTTACCAGACTTGGAGTGTTGCTCTTGTTGGTGTATGTGAAGCTTAAATGTGTTGTTACGGCTGTAGTGGCAGCTTTGATGTGTTAAGCTTAAACCGAGGTCAACTTAAATGTCTTGTGGCTGTAGTGTACAGCTTTGAATTGCTTGCCCGTTGTTGAGTGTTGGAGCAGTAGGGAGTGGGTGCCATTTTTCTTTTCTCCTGTTTGTTTGTTTGTTTGTTTGTTTTTTTGTTGTTGTTTTGTTTTTTTTGTTAGTTAGGAAGTAAGGTAAGAGTTGTGTTGTTTATTGTTGTAGGTTAATTAGGTTGTCCTTCTACCGGCTAGTGATCTTTTGTTTGTTTTGGCTTTACCTGCTCCTGAAGAACACGCTTCATTTCTTTTTCTTTTGGAGCTGTTTGTTTAGGATTCTTTTTGCACTGTATTTATCACTTATTGTAAATAAATGTATTGGAAATCTTACTTTGTGTATTGTGTGCTGGCACTCAGTGTAGGTTCACTTTTCTTTGTCGCTGTTCATTTTTTGCTTTAAAGTGACTTTCCCTTTTGCCCCTAGAACATGAATTGGGAACATAACACTGGTAACAGTGGGTATTGTGTAATTATTCTTATAGAATGTAGTCTTTTCTCTCTCTCTCTCTCTGTTTTGCATGCGTGGTCATAATCATTATTGTTGTTATTATTATTCTATATATTTTTGTTTGCCTCTGTCACAGTGTATTCAGTGTATACTGTTCATAGGCAACACCAATAGGTGTCATGTGACACAAAATAAACATATGACCACTGTTGTACAGTATCCATTACTTGGACTTATTTAAATGTAGTATTAAAAAAAAGCCAAAAAGATCGTCGCGCTGCGATGGGAGTATGCCCAGCCAGATCTGCCGAGCCGTCTAGCGATCAATGGGTGAGTTGCTGCCTGTCCGCACTCAACGACAATAGTAAAGGGCGCTCGGCAGCGATTTATACCACAGACTGGGCCTGTCTTTCACTTCGACGGTAACTAAAAAAAAAATTCAAGCTGCGATTTTTTACGATGGAGATCCTCGCGCGATCGAGTGTAGATTGTGTTGAACACGATAAGAACAAAAAATTCTGCGTTTATTCCTTAAAACAGTCGGCATTTCCCACATTGCTTCTGCTCTGCAGCTGCTATTGGCGCACGTCACTGTTATTAAGCGCCTCCTATTGGCGTAGGTAATGTTTACCTCACGATGGTCAAGTATGTAAGGCGAACGGAACGAAACAGTCAAATTAACAATAAATTAACATGGTGAGTAACATTTTATAAACAATATTGTCAATATTGTTTGTTTTCCCTCTATTTTGCTGACTAGAATTTCAAAATGAAGCCCTACCAGAGTCTCAATGCAACAACAGAAAGCGATTGAACCCTGAATTTTGTGAACAGTTACATAATCCTATATAATTATAAATTCAATTGTTATAAGACTTTACAATATTACTGTTTGTTGTTGTATTTTTTTCAAAACTTGAAACTTGTGTGTGTGTGTGTGTGTGTGTGTGTGTGTCAGTTGGATTTTTTTATGTTTTTGAAATAAGTCTCTGCATGCGCTCCCCCAGCCTGCATTTATTTGATTAAAATATAGTAGCCTAGGCTATAAACTACAGTATTGTGATCTATTATTTTTATATTTTATAATATATTATAATTGTAACGATCTCATAGCTTTATTTATGCAATTGTAAATACAGTGAAAATACATGAATGCCCGATCTGATGCCGCTTTCTGTGTATGCACTGGAAAGATGGATTTTCCTTTAATGATTTAATTTGACTGGTGTTGCGTCCCAGGGCGTATGCATTTGTGTTTTATAATGTGTAAGTGTCACTCATTGATTTATTGAGTGTGTGTGCTGCCAATGGACCCAACGGCCTGCTGGGAGTTGTAGTTTTGTTGTATGTTTTGTCCAATTTCCTGTGCTCCTCCCTGTCCTCATCTAGGTGATGGGACCTACCAGCTGTTCCTCATCAATGGCAAGAGGATCCAGTATTCAAGCAGAGCCGGAGAGAGAGACTGGGAGAGAGTTCTTCTCCCAAGAGCCTGAGACTGGGAGAGAGTTCTTCTCCCAAGAGCCTGAGACTGTTGTGTTACCAGACTTGGAGTGTTGCTCTTGTTGGTGTATGTGAAGCTTAAATGTGTTGTTACGGCTGTAGTGGCAGCTTTGATGTGTTAAGCTTAAACCGAGGTCAACTTAAATGTCTTGTGGCTGTAGTGTACAGCTTTGAATTGCTTGCCCGTTGTTGAGTGTTGGAGCAGTAGGGAGTGGGTGCCATTTTTCTTTTCTCCTGTTTGTTTGTTTGTTTGTTTGTTTTTTTGTTGTTGTTTTTTTTTTTTTGTTAGTTAGGAAGTAAGGTAAGAGTTGTGTTGTTTATTGTTGTAGGTTAATTAGGTTGTCCTTCTACCGGCTAGTGATCTTTTGTTTGTTTTGGCTTTACCTGCTCCTGAAGAACACGCTTCATTTCTTTTTCTTTTGGAGCTGTTTGTTTAGGATTCTTTTTGCACTGTATTTATCACTTATTGTAAATAAATGTATTGGAAATCTTACTTTGTGTATTGTGTGCTGGCACTCAGTGTAGGTTCACTTTTCTTTGTCGCTGTTCATTTTTTGCTTTAAAGTGACTTTCCCTTTTGCCCCTAGAACATGAATTGGGAACATAACACTGGTAACAGTGGGTATTGTGTAATTATTCTTATAGAATGTAGTCTTTTCTCTCTCTCTCTCTCTGTTTTGCATGCGTGGTCATAATCATTATTGTTGTTATTATTATTCTATATATTTTTGTTTGCCTCTGTCACAGTGTATTCAGTGTATACTGTTCATAGGCAACACCAATAGGTGTCATGTGACACAAAATAAACATATGACCACTGTTGTACAGTATCCATTACTTGGACTTATTTAAATGTAGTATTAAAAAAAAGCCAAAAAGATCGTCGCGCTGCGATGGGAGTATGCCCAGCCAGATCTGCCGAGCCGTCTAGCGATCAATGGGTGAGTTGCTGCCTGTCCGCACTCAACGACAATAGTAAAGGGCGCTCGGCAGCGATTTATACCACAGACTGGGCCTGTCTTTCACTTCGACGGTAACTAAAAAAAAAATTCAAGCTGCGATTTTTTACGATGGAGATCCTCGCGCGATCGAGTGTAGATTGTGTTGAACACGATAAGAACAAAAAATTCTGCGTTTATTCCTTAAAACAGTCGGCATTTCCCACATTGCTTCTGCTCTGCAGCTGCTATTGGCGCACGTCACTGTTATTAAGCGCCTCCTATTGGCGTAGGTAATGTTTACCTCACGATGGTCAAGTATGTAAGGCGAACGGAACGAAACAGTCAAATTAACAATAAATTAACATGGTGAGTAACATTTTATAAACAATATTGTCAATATTGTTTGTTTTCCCTCTATTTTGCTGACTAGAATTTCAAAATGAAGCCCTACCAGAGTCTCAATGCAACAACAGAAAGCGATTGAACCCTGAATTTTGTGAACAGTTACATAATCCTATATAATTATAAATTCAATTGTTATAAGACTTTACAATATTACTGTTTGTTGTTGTATTTTTTTCAAAACTTGAAACTTGTGTGTGTGTGTGTGTGTGTGTGTGTGTGTCAGTTGGATTTTTTTATGTTTTTGAAATAAGTCTCTGCATGCGCTCCCCCAGCCTGCATTTATTTGATTAAAATATAGTAGCCTAGGCTATAAACTACAGTATTGTGATCTATTATTTTTATATTTTATAATATATTATAATTGTAACGATCTCATAGCTTTATTTATGCAATTGTAAATACAGTGAAAATACATGAATGCCCGATCTGATGCCGCTTTCTGTGTATGCACTGGAAAGATGGATTTTCCTTTAATGATTTAATTTGACTGGTGTTGCGTCCCAGGGCGTATGCATTTGTGTTTTATAATGTGTAAGTGTCACTCATTGATTTATTGAGTGTGTGTGCTGCCAATGGACCCAACGGCCTGCTGGGAGTTGTAGTTTTGTTGTATGTTTTGTCCAATTTCCTGTGCTCCTCCCTGTCCTCATCTAGGTGATGGGACCTACCAGCTGTTCCTCATCAATGGCAAGAGGATCCAGTATTCAAGCAGAGCCGGAGAGAGAGACTGGGAGAGAGTTCTTCTCCCAAGAGCCTGAGACTGGGAGAGAGTTCTTCTCCCAAGAGCCTGAGACTGTTGTGTTACCAGACTTGGAGTGTTGCTCTTGTTGGTGTATGTGAAGCTTAAATGTGTTGTTACGGCTGTAGTGGCAGCTTTGATGTGTTAAGCTTAAACCGAGGTCAACTTAAATGTCTTGTGGCTGTAGTGTACAGCTTTGAATTGCTTGCCCGTTGTTGAGTGTTGGAGCAGTAGGGAGTGGGTGCCATTTTTCTTTTCTCCTGTTTGTTTGTTTGTTTGTTTGTTTTTTTGTTGTTGTTTTTTTTTTTTTGTTAGTTAGGAAGTAAGGTAAGAGTTGTGTTGTTTATTGTTGTAGGTTAATTAGGTTGTCCTTCTACCGGCTAGTGATCTTTTGTTTGTTTTGGCTTTACCTGCTCCTGAAGAACACGCTTCATTTCTTTTTCTTTTGGAGCTGTTTGTTTAGGATTCTTTTTGCACTGTATTTATCACTTATTGTAAATAAATGTATTGGAAATCTTACTTTGTGTATTGTGTGCTGGCACTCAGTGTAGGTTCACTTTTCTTTGTCGCTGTTCATTTTTTGCTTTAAAGTGACTTTCCCTTTTGCCCCTAGAACATGAATTGGGAACATAACACTGGTAACAGTGGGTATTGTGTAATTATTCTTATAGAATGTAGTCTTTTCTCTCTCTCTCTCTCTGTTTTGCATGCGTGGTCATAATCATTATTGTTGTTATTATTATTCTATATATTTTTGTTTGCCTCTGTCACAGTGTATTCAGTGTATACTGTTCATAGGCAACACCAATAGGTGTCATGTGACACAAAATAAACATATGACCACTGTTGTACAGTATCCATTACTTGGACTTATTTAAATGTAGTATTAAAAAAAAGCCAAAAAGATCGTCGCGCTGCGATGGGAGTATGCCCAGCCAGATCTGCCGAGCCGTCTAGCGATCAATGGGTGAGTTCCTGCCTGTCCGCACTCAACGACAATAGTAAAGGGCGCTCGGCAGCGATTTATACCACAGACTGGGCCTGTCTTTCACTTCGACGGTAACTAAAAAAAAAATTCAAGCTGCGATTTTTTACGATGGAGATCCTCGCGCGATCGAGTGTAGATTGTGTTGAACACGATAAGAACAAAAAATTCTGCGTTTATTCCTTAAAACAGTCGGCATTTCCCACATTGCTTCTGCTCTGCAGCTGCTATTGGCGCACGTCACTGTTATTAAGCGCCTCCTATTGGCGTAGGTAATGTTTACCTCACGATGGTCAAGTATGTAAGGCGAACGGAACGAAACAGTCAAATTAACAATAAATTAACATGGTGAGTAACATTTTATAAACAATATTGTCAATATTGTTTGTTTTCCCTCTATTTTGCTGACTAGAATTTCAAAATGAAGCCCTACCAGAGTCTCAATGCAACAACAGAAAGCGATTGAACCCTGAATTTTGTGAACAGTTACATAATCCTATATAATTATAAATTCAATTGTTATAAGACTTTACAATATTACTGTTTGTTGTTGTATTTTTTTCAAAACTTGAAACTTGTGTGTGTGTGTGTGTGTGTGTGTGTCAGTTGGATTTTTTTATGTTTTTGAAATAAGTCTCTGCATGCGCTCCCCCAGCCTGCATTTATTTGATTAAAATATAGTAGCCTAGGCTATAAACTACAGTATTGTGATCTATTATTTTTATATTTTATAATATATTATAATTGTAACGATCTCATAGCTTTATTTATGCAATTGTAAATACAGTGAAAATACATGAATGCCCGATCTGATGCCGCTTTCTGTGTATGCACTGGAAAGATGGATTTTCCTTTAATGATTTAATTTGACTGGTGTTGCGTCCCAGGGCGTATGCATTTGTGTTTTATAATGTGTAAGTGTCACTCATTGATTTATTGAGTGTGTGTGCTGCCAATGGACCCAACGGCCTGCTGGGAGTTGTAGTTTTGTTGTATGTTTTGTCCAATTTCCTGTGCTCCTCCCTGTCCTCATCTAGGTGATGGGACCTACCAGCTGTTCCTCATCAATGGCAAGAGGATCCAGTATTCAAGCAGAGCCGGAGAGAGAGACTGGGAGAGAGTTCTTCTCCCAAGAGCCTGAGACTGGGAGAGAGTTCTTCTCCCAAGAGCCTGAGACTGTTGTGTTACCAGACTTGGAGTGTTGCTCTTGTTGGTGTATGTGAAGCTTAAATGTGTTGTTACGGCTGTAGTGGCAGCTTTGATGTGTTAAGCTTAAACCGAGGTCAACTTAAATGTCTTGTGGCTGTAGTGTACAGCTTTGAATTGCTTGCCCGTTGTTGAGTGTTGGAGCAGTAGGGAGTGGGTGCCATTTTTCTTTTCTCCTGTTTGTTTGTTTGTTTGTTTGTTTGTTTTTTTGTTGTTTTTTTTTTTTTTTTGTTAGTTAGGAAGTAAGGTAAGAGTTGTGTTGTTTATTGTTGTAGGTTAATTAGGTTGTCCTTCTACCGGCTAGTGATCTTTTGTTTGTTTTGGCTTTACCTGCTCCTGAAGAACACGCTTCATTTCTTTTTCTTTTGGAGCTGTTTGTTTAGGATTCTTTTTGCACTGTATTTATCACTTATTGTAAATAAATGTATTGGAAATCTTACTTTGTGTATTGTGTGCTGGCACTCAGTGTAGGTTCACTTTTCTTTGTCGCTGTTCATTTTTTGCTTTAAAGTGACTTTCCCTTTTGCCCCTAGAACATGAATTGGGAACATAACACTGGTAACAGTGGGTATTGTGTAATTATTCTTATAGAATGTAGTCTTTTCTCTCTCTCTCTCTCTGTTTTGCATGCGTGGTCATAATCATTATTGTTGTTATTATTATTCTATATATTTTTGTTTGCCTCTGTCACAGTGTATTCAGTGTATACTGTTCATAGGCAACACCAATAGGTGTCATGTGACACAAAATAAACATATGACCACTGTTGTACAGTATCCATTACTTGGACTTATTTAAATGTAGTATTAAAAAAAAGCCAAAAAGATCGTCGCGCTGCGATGGGAGTATGCCCAGCCAGATCTGCCGAGCCGTCTAGCGATCAATGAGTGAGTTCCTGCCTGTCCGCACTCAACGACAATAGTAAAGGGCGCTCGGCAGCCATTTATACCACAGACTGGGCCTGTCTTTCACTTCGACGGTAACTAAAAAAAAAATTCAAGCTGCGATTTTTTACGATGGAGATCCTCGCGCGATCGAGTGTAGATTGTGTTGAACACGATAAGAACAAAAAATTCTGCGTTTATTCCTTAAAACAGTCGGCATTTCCCACATTGCTTCTGCTCTGCAGCTGCTATTGGCGCACGTCACTGTTATTAAGCGCCTCCTATTCATAGATGCCACCGACGTCACAACAAATAGAACGCCGCCATATTTGCGACCGACTCGCCCGGTATGGCCGCCCAAACTGCCCATTTGAATGAGAGAGAGAGACAGAGATACCTGGAGAAAAATTATATTTTAGGCTCCGATCCTTATTTGTTACCCCCAGTTTTCTTTAGTCCATTATTATCTGCCCCAGACTTGCCCCAATTGGCCTTTCATGATATAGAAATACTTAAGTCATAGAGCTTCATGGCGCGCGTTCATGAGAGTCGAGGCGATGTCATGAATGAATCTATGAATCTGCAGCTGTTCAGCATGAATGAATCTATCTAATCCGTCCATCAGCACAGCCAGAGACATCAGCCGAATATGATAAAATACTGCCATATCTGTCCGAAAGAACAGATGTTCAATTACAGAGAGAAGGTTTAATACACACAAATATCGAAATGAAAGAATCTTTCGAGTCGAATCTTTTTGAATGATTCACTCACGATTCGGCTGCGATTAAAAGCTATCAAGAGGTAAGGTCATCAGTGATTATAATATAACGACTTAAATTGCAGTTTGTTCGTCACATAAAGCTATCATATGAATAAATAACTATATTAATATAACGGACGAGTCGTATTAGATCACTTTTATGATACTTTTGTGATGTTTTTTTTGTCTTTTATTATTATTATTTTTTTGCGTGACAGCCCCCAGTAGGCTAACGTTACTCATTCAATTTCATTACATCGACAAGAAGAGTCTCCATTAGGCTACATATTCAAAAATGTCCCTTTGTCTTCCACGGAAAGTAAACTTAAGGGTTTGCACATGAAGGTGAGTAAATGACGGCAGAATTATCATTTTTGGAAGAACTAGTCCTTTAATATGCATTTCAAGGATGATATTATGCATCGTCTGCAGAGCTAACGTTACTTACACAAAATAACATCTAAAGCGCATGTGACGAAGACAATATCTTTATGAACTTCAGAAAAATATTTCTTAGATTTAGGTAGGTATTAACTAACAGACAGACAAACAGTTATATTCAAAACAACCCCAAATCTTACTAACTTACCATGATAAAGTGCATTTAAACAGATCCAACAATAAAATGAAGACAAAACATTATCTGTCTGTATAATGTTGGCCACTGAGAGTATAATGGAAATATAATTAACCACAAACCAACATGAGACTTCAAGTCTTTTAAATAAATGATTCTCTTCTTTTGGTATAGAATAAAATACCAGTTCAGGGTTCCTCTTTAGGCTGTTGTTGCAGCCAACTGCACAACATATTGCAGGCACTACTGACACCGGCGGTCGCAAAGATGGCGGCGCAAAGCTACAGTGACGTCATGTGAATCGAATGAATTGGCGTAGGTAATGTTTACCTCACGATGGTCAAGTATGTAAGGCGAACGGAACGAAACAGTCAAATTAACAATAAATTAACATGGTGAGTAACATTTTATAAACAATATTGTCAATATTGTTTGTTTTCCCTCTATTTTGCTGACTAGAATTTCAAAATGAAGCCCTACCAGAGTCTCAATGCAACAACAGAAAGCGATTGAACCCTGAATTTTGTGAACAGTTACATAATCCTATATAATTATAAATTCAATTGTTATAAGACTTTACAATATTACTGTGTGTGTGTGTGTGTGTGTGTGTGTGTGTGTGTGTGTGTGTGTGTGTGTGTGTGTGTGTGTGTGTGTGTGTGTGTGTGTGTGTGTGTGTGTGTGTGTGTGTGTGTGTGTGTGTGTGTGTGTGTGTGTGTGTGTGTGTGTGTGTGTGTGTGTGTGTGTGTGTGTGTACAGATGCTTGAAAATATTAGGCTAGAAATATCTAATAGTGAATTAATAACTAAATTAGCCTAAATAAAAAATGTAAATGTCACAGGCCGGGGTGGGCCAATCAGGCTGCACCCACCCCTGGAACCCCTCTTTCACCCTTGGGGAGTCGGACAGAGGCCAAGCACAACAACAACAGAGAGAATGATCAAAAAGGTATATTTTATTTATGATTAGAAGGTTAAAAGTCTTAAAAGGTAGAGGTCCGGTGAGTAGGATTTCTTCGGTTCCCAGGCCAGAAGGGGAGCCTAGAGGACTTCGTGGGATTGCCGTCAGGTAAGTGTATGGTACGTGTGTCTTGTAAGGAGGAAGAGGAAAGGGGGAGGGGTTTATGGCCAGGGGCGTGGGTCCTCTGACCGAGGTCTTTCACCGCCCACCAGATGGCGGCGGCTTTCCCTTCTGTCTTTCCCAAAGGCGGACAAACACACAGAGCAGGCGAAAGGATGACCAACTGGATTCTTTTACTGTGGAGCAGCCAATGGACAATCTCTCACAGTCTTCCTCAAAGGCGGGCGTACACACAGAGCTGGTAAGAGGCGATTTCTGCAAGCAGACAGGTGAGCATTCATGTAAATCTTCGTGGTTCACATAAGACAGAGGACTTACAACTGGAGTCTTTCACTGCAAAGCAGCCGACGAACAGTTTCTCGCAGTCTTCCTCAGAGGCGGGCTTCACACAGAGCTGGTGAGGGGTTAATTCTGCAAAGCAGACAGGTGAGCATTCATGTAAATCTTCGTGGTTCACATAAGACAGGGGACTTACAACTGGAGCCTTTCACTGCAAAGCAGCCGATGAACAGTTTCTCGCAGTCTTCCTCAGAGGCGGGCTTACACACAGAGCTGGTGAGGGGTTAATTCTGCAAAGCAGACAGGTGAGCATTCATGTAAATCTTCGTGGTTCACATAAGACAGGGGACTTACAACTGGAGCCTTTCACTGCAAAGCAGCCGATGAACAGTTTCTCGCAGTCTTCCTCAGAGGCGGGCTTACACACAGAGCTGGTGAGGGGTTAATTCTGCAAAGCAGACAGGTGAGCATCCATGTAAATCTTCGTGGTTCACATAAGACAGGGGACTTACAACTGGAGCCTTTCACTGCAAAGCAGCCGATGAACAGTTTCTCACAGTCTTCCTCAGAGGCGGGCTTACACACAGAGCTGGTGAGGGGTTAATTCTGCAAAGCAGACAGGTGAGCATCCATGTAAATCTTCGTGGTTCACATAAGACAGGGGACTTACAACTGGAGTCTTTCACTGCAAAGCAGCCGATGAACAGTTTCTCACAGTCTTCCTCAGAGGCGGGCTTACACACAGAGCTGGTGAGGGGTTAATTCTGCAAAGCAGACAGGTGAGCATCCATGTAAATCTTCGTGGTTCACATAAGACAGGGGACTTACAACTGGAGTCTTTCACTGCAAAGCAGCCGATGAACAGTTTCTCACAGTCTTCCTCAGAGGCGGGCTTACACACAGAGCTGGTGAGGGGTTAATTCTGCAAGCAGACAGGTGAGCATTCATGTAAATCTTCGTGGTTCACATAAGACAGGGGACTTACAACTGGAGTCTTTCACTGCAAAGCAGCCGATGAACAGTTTCTCACAGTCTTCCTCAGAGGCGGGCTTACACACAGAGCTGGTGAGGGGTTAATTCTGCAAAGCAGACAGGTGAGCATTCATGTAAATCTTCGTGGTTCACATAAGACAGGGGACTTACAACTGGAGTCTTTCACTGCAAAGCAGCCGATGAACAGTTTCTCACAGTCTTCCTCAGAGGCGGGCTTACACACAGAGCTGGTGAGGGGTTAATTCTGCAAAGCAGACAGGTGAGCATCCATGTAAATCTTCGTGGTTCACATAAGACAGGGGACTTACAACTGGAGCCTTTCACTGCAAAGCAGCCGATGAACAGTTTCTCACAGTCTTCCTCAGAGGCGGGCTTACACACAGAGCTGGTGAGGGGTTAATTCTGCAAAGCAGACAGGTGAGCATCCATGTAAATCTTCGTGGTTCACATAAGACAGGGGACTTACAACTGGAGTCTTTCACTGCAAAGCAGCCGATGAACAGTTTCTCACAGTCTTCCTCAGAGGCAGGCTTACACACAGAGCTGGTGAGGGGTTAATTCTGCAAAGCAGACAGGTGAGCATTCATGTAAATCTTCGTGGTTCACATAAGACAGGGGACTTACAACTGGAGCCTTTCACTGCAAAGCAGCCGATGAACAGTTTCTCACAGTCTTCCTCAGAGGCGGGCTTACACACAGAGCTGGTGAGGGGTTAATTCTGCAAAGCAGACAGGTGAGCATCCATGTAAATCTTCGTGGTTCACATAAGACAGGGGACTTACAACTGGAGTCTTTCACTGCAAAGCAGCCGATGAACAGTTTCTCACAGTCTTCCTCAGAGGCGGGCTTACACACAGAGCTGGTGAGGGGTTAATTCTGCAAGCAGACAGGTGAGCATTCATGTAAATCTTCGTGGTTCACATAAGACAGGGGACTTACAACTGGAGTCTTTCACTGCAAAGCAGCCGATGAACAGTTTCTCACAGTCTTCCTCAGAGGCGGGCTTACACACAGAGCTGGTGAGGGGTTAATTCTGCAAAGCAGACAGGTGAGCATCCATGTAAATCTTTGTGGTTCACATAAGACAGGGAACTTACAACTGGAGTCTTTCACTGCAAAGCAGCCGACGAACAGTACTCCTGAGTCAGTGATTCAGTATTTCACAACGTTTTTCTTCTCTGTAAAATATATCATAGTTAACTTCTTCACACAATCACAGTATTGTAATGCAGGTCAGTAGATAGGCTCCAGCAGATTTAAGTGTATAAATTCACACAACGAGACCGTGCATCACATCACTTCATCACTGCAAGTCATCACTCCAAAGGGAAATACAAAGCTTAAGGCCGTCGCCCATTTCCTAATCAGCATTTACAACAACCATCTTCACATGTGAAAAGTCAGCGATCGAATCTCGTACTCACAGTTCTCATCAAGTTTTCCTTATTCCAGCGTCTTCCCTCTTTCCACGAACGTGCCTGAATCAACACCTGCCCTTGAATGACCGTGCCCGTGGCCCATTCACTCTCATCACAGCTCAGCCCCGAACTCAGCTCCAAACATTGCTGTAAGCACTGCACAAGCACCACCCCAAAACACCGCGTTCTCCCTCTCCCTTTACCTCTCCTTTTATGCTCCTCTTAGCGTGTCTCGCTCTCAGCCTTCGCTCACCTCGGGCCCAGCTGCCGGTGATCTCGGATAATTAATTCCTGTTTACGGGGCGCTTACGCTGGTTCAGGCTGTGTAGGTGTTTCACTGTTTAGGTTCCGGGGGAGTCGCGGCAAATTTTAGTTCCGCTTTACAGGGGACTGATGTATTTAGTCACCCCGTGACATAAACATTTTGAACGTTGTTTTGATAAGTCTTTTTTACCAAGATTTAAATCTGTAGCTATAGGCTAGCGCTGCGCATGTGTAGGCCTATTCTCATACGTTGCGGAGTTTTAGGTGGGCGGAGACTCTATTTCTCATTCATGTGCTTTGCGGGACAGCGTAAGAGATATTGTTAGCTAAAAACTAAACAAAAGTTTATGTTAAAAAGTTTTGCTTATAATCTATTTGTTTGATGTATTTTTTAACTGTTGTAGTTTGATATGTTTGATATGTTGCTCACGTTTGAAACATTGTTTAAAAAACATAATTTACCATTTTTCTGGTATCTTTAAAAGTCGTTCGTGAAAGACATTCTATAACTTTCTATAGACATTCTATAATATTTTTTTTTACAGGTTTTAAAATCTGTAGGTGAAGGAAAACATTCTAACTTGTTTTACATTTTTCTGATAGGCCTAACGTTTTAAATACTACACCTTTGTATTTTAAAGGTCTGTATCATTTTAAAAAGTTATATGTGAAAGTGTTACATGTCTGTGAAAAGAAAACTGTTTGCCTGCCGCTTACGTTTCACGGTTTTACAGTTTAAATCACATAGTTTTGAACAGATTTATTATTTTTTTACTCCAAAACGCATTCTCAAACAATGATCAGATTTCTCCATTGGGAGATGTGGATTATCCTATCGAAGAGTGAATAAATCAGTAGTGAATATTTGTTAACTTCACCAAAAGTCCAAAATTAACTGAAACATGAGTTTTTTTATTTTTTAAACAACTATTATTTTTTATAAATGTTATTTACTAGTGTAATTATAAATAAATCTAGCGTTAGGTGGGCGGAGACTCTGCTTCACACATGATCTATACTCAATCATGTTTCTACCGGCGATGAGTGATGTAGTATCATACGGAACTTAAAACTAAACTTTAGTAGCATATTGTATTTTAGTTGACGTTGTTTTGAACGTTTTTTTAATTTTTTTTATCTGTATGTGAACGACCACATTCTAACTATTTTCAGATAACGTTGTAAAATGTACGAATACTAAACCATTGCATTTTAACTTTATGCCGTGTTTTTAAAAAGTTTTACATATATATGGAAAGCAAAACTTTTCTTTAATTAAAAATGTATGAACGCTAACGACATGTGTATTTTAAATTTATATATTATTTTTAAAATGTGTGTTTACCACCCTTTGTATTTTAATGATAAACATTGTATTAATGTCTTTTTTTGTATGTGATTGTGAAAAGTACACCTTTAAATGTGGACCGTGGGAATTTTCCCACGTTGGAGGGCTCAGTCCAAAAGTTGGGAGGAGTGGGGGTCGGTGTTTGTGTGAGTGTGAGTTAAATATAATTTCTCCTATGACATAGGCGAAGCAAGGCATAGCATGTTTATTAATATAGCACATTTTATACACTGGCAATTCAAAATACTTTACATTGAAAGCAAGAAAGGATTAAATAATCACAAAATGTATTCAGCCAATCGATGCTTTTCTGTGGGTATCCATTCGTTGCAGCCGGTAATCCTATTGGTGCGTATCCATCAACAGATCCAAATGTGTCGCTCCATTTTAAAAAAAGCTACGTGATTTTAGAAAAAATCTGTTCCAACTAGGGATGCACCGAAATGAAAATTCTTGGCCGAAACCGAAAACCGAAAAAGAGGAAACTAAGGCCGAAAACCGAAACACCGAAATAAATTATGCCAATTATTAGTACCATTGCATTTATGGCTATGACTGTGTACTAACTTTACTATAATCAAGGCATTGCATAAATTAATATTAAAGTTTCAAAGAATAAATCAATTAAAATTGTATGCAAATATTTATTTAGCACATTGCAAAGTATAAAATTAAATGTTTAACTTGACCCCACTCATGTGTACATTAAATAATAATGTAAAAGCCTACTGGCCTGCAGAAAGGTTTAAAAATGAAATGTTCTCTCATAAAAACAAAGTGCATTTAGGTCAATACTGCCATAGCCCATAATAATATCTGCAGCTATATGCTCATGGACGTGAGTTGCAAAAACCATAAACAGCTAAGGTAAACACACACACCTCTGATAAATTACGGCTGCTCTGCACACACACGCAAAGTCTCTCGCTCCTTCTCTCTGCCGCGCGCGCGCTCATGCTCGCTCGCGATTCCGGGAGATTTAAACTAATTTGCGGGCATCAGGGAGCCGCTATCAATACGCGGGAGACTCCCGGAACTTCCGGAAGACTTGGGACGTCTGTGTTTTAAAAATCGCTGTCCGTGGGTCACTCTCAGATATATTGAAATACGTCCACACCGCAGATATGTTGCTTCAGACAAGCACGTGCAGGTCGCGGTATCTGCTGTTTGCGTCATCACAACATTTCGGCCGTATTGTTTCGGTGATAAAAGTCTTTCGGCCGAAAACCGAAAATGCACTTTTGGGCCATTTTCGGCCGAAAATTTTCGGTGGCCGAATATTCGGTGCATCCCTAGTTCCAACACATGTAAACATTCCATTGAAACATGAATTTTAAATCGTAGTAGGCTATTTTAAATGCTCATCCTCAGAAATAGGCTACGAACATTTGGGTACATCCATTCCAAAAAAGTATGTAAACGTAATCCTCTGGGTGTTTTTTTATATAATCCGTGAGAAGTCGGTATCTTGCAACCGTGGTTAATCCAGCCCACTCTGCTATGAAAACCGGTTCACTCCCATCATCTTTCAAATCTCTCCATTCTCCTGTATAAAATAAAATCCAATCCCTTTCCGTAAAAAAACAAATTGGGATCCTCTGTTGTATTCGTTGTGAATCGCTCGTCGTTATCCATTAACCAATCTGACTTCGCACGCACGTCCTCCAGAAAAGTATTTCACTTGCGCTCCGCCGGCTCGTGGAGAAATCGCGTTAAACGGGTCCTGGTAACTATGTTTTTTTTTTTTCGCGGCGCTAAGGTCGAATCCTCCATAGCTTCATCAATGTTTCAGGAGTTTTGGGGTCTGACGTAGCCATAGTGTTCTACTTGAATAAAACCACAAGTAGCTCTTGTCATGTTTGCGCTCCTTTTTAAACAGCTCATGTGACTGTGATGCTGTGGGAGGGGGATTCCCGTGAGTGATGTCATTTTAGGGAGGCCCTTAAATCAAAATTGACCTATGAGCTTTGAGAGGGGCGTGTTAGGGGGTGTGGTCTCTCCGGGCCGTTGCATCGGTTTTCTTTGGTCATTTAAGTCTGGCCACTGAGATGACCGGATGTGTTTTCTTTTTGGGAGCTTGAAGGGGGGTGTGGGAATTTCCCACGGTGACACCTGTTGGGGGGGGGCTAGGGGCGGGGTTTGTGTGTGTCTCTCTGTAGGCCTCAGAGTACTTCATTTCTGTCTGACCTGTGGACTGAATGGACGCTCTCCACTTTGCTCCACTACAACGAAGCACTTATATATCTTTAAACTCCGAGTCTTTAACAACTGGGTATGTAAAAACGTAACACTTTTTAAACTAGTTTGTGTTTTATGTAAAAGTTTTACAAATACTGTCTGAAAGTTAAATGCTTACAAATCAATCTTTTCTGTAAATTAAAAAAACTCTTAACTTGTTTTAATGTTTTAACATCTTTAAATAACACTAACTCATTTTTAATATCTCTTTTAGAGAAAAATGCAATTTTAACTTATTTCATTGATGTTTTGAAAGTGATGAATGTACATCTGTCTTCTTTAATAAAAACACTGATCTCACACTCTGGCTATGTCTTTATTGTACATTTTTTTTAAAGTTTTAATTTACACTGTTTAGAACTACTGAGCGTGCGAAATTTTCCCACGCTTCAGATGTTCAACCCCTAAGGAGGCGTGACACAAATCCGATTTTCCCACGGTGTACGTACAGCCCATAAGTGGGAGGAGCTAGCGTGGGAATATTCCCACGTCAAAAAGGGGCGGGGCTTAGAGGGGCCATAAATCACTCAAAAGTGACATATGGTATCCCTCTATACTCTCTCTGGCCTATTTATTGGGGTAAGCAAATATCCGTGCAGATTTTAGTGGGAAGGAATTATTGGAACGTTGGAGTGGAAAAAGAAGCACTGATGAATGATACTCCACAAACATCTTCAGATTTTAGTTTTATTGTACATAAAAAAAATAATAATCAAAAAGGGGTAAATTGTGTCAAATGAATCTAAATTCATTCTAATTTTAAATTTTAGATACACTTATAGAAACAAATAAACTTTACATAAAATAAACATAAAATTACTTAAAAAGCATTGGACTACCTGCAAAAAAAAAAAAAAAGAGTTTGAAATTCAGTTTATTCTGTGGAATCAAAACTGATATGGAGAATTGTGAAACCATGATATTGTTACTGTGAAGTAAAATTGAGATTTTGGTCATATCGCCCATCCATATCCTTTGCTAGATATCAGAAAAGGTTCCCACAGTTTTACATACATGAGTTTTTTAATAGTGTTCACCACTTGTAATAGACTACATTGTAACCAGAAATAAGTATATAAATGGCTGCTATTTTGCATATGTTTATTTGTAATTGCCAGAAAGAAAGAAAGAATGACAGAGAGGGCAGAGATGAGTTTAGGAATGTAAAGTCAGTAGGCCTGTGTAGTTTCTTCATTCACTGTGACCTATACCTGCACTGGATGGCCAATTTCACATTTTTGTATATTTTCAAAATACAAAATACTGTATTTGTATTTAAATACATTTTTCCACACAGTATTTTGTATTTGTATTTTAAATACATTTCCATGTCATGTTGCTGAAATGATGTATTAGCAAACCTTATTTAGCATTACATATCGCTAGACTAATTACTTACATACTGTAACGTTAGTTACCGTTATATTATCTTACTAGCTATTTATAACTTATAGAAAGAGTGCAACATTATAAAGTTACATTACATGTATTGCAAAATACGTAATGATTTGAGGACCAAGTTTGTAGTCAAAGTATATTGCAGGCCATAGTCAATGTAAAGGATATTGTTGATGTTTCGTCCCTACCAGTGAATGTGCGATAACTGTTTATCCGCAGTCATCAGCATATGTTTACTAGCCTGCGCGTTCACGACAGGCTCCGTTGTGGTGGAGAAGGAGCTGTGGAGAGAGGGCTGTAGCGCAGCAGAGAGCGAGGGGGAGTAACCTGTAAGATGTGCTTGTTCAGATTTTCAGGCTAAGTCAACATTTTCTAAAACACCCTACCGCAGCTTTAATTAGGAAATCCTCCACATTTAATTTCATTTTATTTCCTACCGTATCAGAGAGAAAAGCAGAGGCGCACTGATCTGCCAGTCATGGGTCTTTCACTATGTTTGCACAGTGATGCATTTAAAAGTTAATGGCCAAACGGAGCTTTATAAAAGTTAACATTGTTGTTGCTATTGAATATAACATGGATAACATTAAATACATATTTTTATCAGATTAAATGTTGATTATTAGTCAGTCAAATCCCTTTATCTAAACCTCTCTACTTAACCATCTGTCGTGCACACCCAGCATAACACTTTTTACTCGTGTTTGTAGTTCCTCCTCCAAAAGCCAATGGGTTGTGGGCAATATTAGCCTTTGTAGTGAGCACTGCAGGGATCTACACTTTGAAAATCTACCAGAAATAGTAGACCATCTGGGGACTTTTGACATACTCTTTTCAACATACTATGATTTGGGACACACTTTTCTAATCTCACATTTAAGATGGATATTACATGCATTGGGACGCTGCGACGGTACAAACTTTTTGTGTCTTAAATCAAATTCAATTATTACATTTTTTATGCCACTATCCGGAGACCTTTAACCATCTATTCTTTCATAATCCAATCAGATATAATTAGATTTTCTTAGAAACTTTGCATAAGGATCTGAAACCGCACGTATGCATATTCTTAAATAAACCAGTGTTTGGTTCCCCCTGAGGCTCTTTACTCATGCTAAGCATGCGTCATATCTGGATTCATCTTCAGCTGTAATTTATCACTGCAGTAATCGTGCGTTATTGATATAGCAGCCCTATCATTCCACAGCATAATCTCCAGTAATGTTGTGAACATCAGATTGATGTTATGAACACATCAAGCACAAAAACAGTTTGAAACACTACATATAAATGTAGACACTCACAGACATCAACATTTAACACATGAATCTCAACAATGGTGACAATCAACATAATATTCAGATAAACAGACCAACTCTGAACATTACAAAACAAGCTACCAAAAGAAAAGGTTGCACATGTTGTGGCCTTCTTAATCCAAGGGCATCTTCTGTTTGGAGTTGGTGATGGGGCATTCTTTGTGAGTTTTCTGGTTTTGTCATTGTTATCATTGCGTTGAATGCATTTTGTATAGTGAAAATTGATGTTTGATATTGTTTGGAACAGCATGTTTCTGTTGTTAATAATATGCATGCATGTTTTCAAGTGACATTGCTTAACATCTTTGATATTGTTTGCAAAAGACATGTTGTGCCATGCCCCTGTCCTTTCTGCTCCAAGTTTTGCTCTGTCCTTCAAGTTGTAGGTGGATGCAAGTTCTTCAGCGGCAGGTGCTGTTTTGCTGCAAGAAGACTCGGCTGGTGTAGAGCATCCTGAGAGTTACTTCTCCAAGAAGTTGGGAGGTAGTTGTAATCCGGTGGTGGTTTACACTGATCACAAACCCTTAGTATTCCTTTGGAGAATGTGTAACTCAAATCAATCATTCTTTAATCATTCAAGAATGCAGTCTTGACATTCGGCATCGAAAAGTTTCAGAAAATATTGTTGCCGATGCACTTTCTAGAGTATACAGTGTGGATGATTAGGATGCAAATAACAAGTATAAATGTTTTTGGGAATATCTAATTTAATTTCTAACATTTCTTTGGGATTATTGTTTGTAACTTATGGGTGGGGGTGTTACGTCCAAAGACGTATATTTTTGTGAGAGCTGCATGGTACAGTGGTATGTGTTTCATTCTTTCTGTTGTTTTTGTTTTGTGTCTCTTGCTCTCCTATGGCTCCTCCCACTCTTTCACTCTGCCAGGTTGCTGATTGCATCCCCAGCTGCACCTGCTTACCAACCAGGAGGGAAGCAGCATAAAAGCAAGCAGAACTCTCAATTGTGGAGAACTTTTCTCCAGAGCATGGTCTGTGTCCTGCCTGGTCCAGTTGTTTGGAGCTGTTGTGCACCTTTTTTTTGTGGATCTGTGCTGTAGCCTGCTCATTGTTGAATGCTGTAGCCTAATGGTGCGTTCACACCGGACGCGAACAGCGCGTCAGGCGCGAGTGATTTCAATGTTAAGTCAATGCAAAGACGCGTTACGCGCGTAAAAAATTCCTGCGGCGTGAATGAGGCGTAGAGCGCGGCGCGGAAGACGCGAATATGCCTCATTCGCGCGTCAAGTTCGCGCGAATGGCGCGAATTGAGCGTCTGGCGCGTTAAGCGCGTTATGCGCGAATGTTTTATGTAGTGCTTTTTGTGCATTCTCGTGTTTGACGCGAATTCGCGTCTGCCGCCCGAGTTGAAAAATCTGAACTTCTGCGTCAATTCGCGCCGCGTTAACCAATCAGGAGCCTGCTTGCTGCTGTCACGTGGTGAAGTGACAGTTTACAATGTTATTTTATGTTTGGCCTCAATAAATTATTTTGTAATATGACTAAAATGCACAACAAAGCAAATCTTTCACATAAAAACTCGATTTCAATATATGAGAGATAACGTTACTCATTTTGTATTGAATGCTATTTATTCCATATCTATTCTAGATTATATGAAACATTATTATTCTAATGTAAAGACAACAAACACAATTTAGTGTATAAAAACAAAAATCACAGGACAGGTTTCACTTTTGGAGGCTGACTTCATTTATTATCAAAACAAAAATAAATGACAGATTAGGTGGGTGCGTGCGAGGGTGAACCTCGCGCCGGGCTGTAGAGCGCGGGCTCGTCAGGCAGCGACCACTCGAGGCCGAGGCCTTACGGCCTACGCTGTCCTCGTCAGCGTCCTCACCGTTAGGTCCACCAAACCTAGCTCCTGGAGCAAATTGTGAAACTCCTGAAACCCTCCGGAGGGTCTGGTGGACCCGAGTACAGCGACGATGTCCCCTACGCAGCTGTTTCTGCTCTCCAGAGCATATACGAGCGATGACTCTTGCGCTGGGTACAAAGTCAATTGCGCTGGGTGTAAGATAGGGCCCTACAAGTGTTAACATCTTCACAACATGTGTTGTCCCTGAGCATACACACTACAAGTGTTAAAATCTACACAACATGTGTCATTTTTAACACAGCTCTTTTTACGGGTTGTGGTGTTAAACCAAATGTAATAAAATAAAATAAAATCTGAACAAAATGGCTTCTTTAAAAGCAAAAATCAGTTTCTAGAGTGACCTGGATTTCTTCCAGTTTCTCAAAGAAGAAACTCTGAGAATCTTCTCATCAGATTTTGAAAGTTTTCTTGGAACAGAATCCTTGTAAAACACTTCAGTTCATTTTCACTTCAGTTCTCTAATACATGTTGTTTCACTTCTGCATCTGGAGCGGAAGCAGGTTTTTTCAAAGTCAGAGCATCTCTGTTTTCCTCCACTGAGTGATTCAGGGCAGGTTTCTCTCTTAGTGAGCGGGAGGCTGGAAATGTGAACCCTGGAGTCATTAGAGAGCACTTTGAAAAATCTCTGCTTGTACTGTTCATCTCTGTGTTTCTTAGTGAACTCATTTATTTATTTTGGTGGAGAAAATATACAAACTAATGAGTGGTGTCTCTGGCTCTATATTTCTGATGGAGCAAAAGCGATCACTTGCTCAACCCCAAATAAGGGCTAATAGAAACAACTCTAATACACAGCAAAAACTCCCGTGTTAAATTAACTCTCCTGGGAGTTCATTTGGCTCCAGACTCATAAGTCTTAAATTGTTAAAATATGATTATTAAATGAACACTGAAGCAGTGTTAAAGTTAGAGAAAATTAAGTGATTAAATGAGCAATGATTGAGCATTATTGAAGACACCTGGGGACTCATTTATAACCGTTGCGTACGCACAAAACAGGACCTGAAAGAGACGTACTCCACTTCACACACATAAGTTGTGATTTATAAAAACAAAACTTGACGAGAAAATTTGCGTACCTGCATGCAAACTCTGCGTACGAACCCATGCGTACGAACATCTGGAGATGGAGCAGTTTGGCGACACCGATGGTGAGCTGGAGTTAAGTGTCTTTTTGGTCACTTTTAGACAGAACATTTTAAGAAAATTATACATGTACAGAAAGATAATACAAATATAATTTCACTCACCAAGCCTATCGCATGAAGCAAACATCTATACTTTCTTAAATGTCCGCGCTAATGAGAGCGTTGGGCCATTTAGTGAAACTGACGCATATTTATCTAACTGCAGATCAAGAAAAATCATAAATCTTCATTATGAGTCCTAATCATAAATACAATGCATGTTCACAATAACAGTTTAAATAAATAAAATAATGATTTAAACTATGTTTTACTTCTGATATAAATTTTACTTCTGATATAAATCTGATAAAATTTAGATTAAACATTCTCATTAATGAAGTTAAATACTTAAATTAGTACATGAAATCATTACTGAGAAGTTACAATATATATATATATATATATATATATATATATATATTCAATAAATATAAATATTTATATATTCAATAAATATAAATATTTGTAGTGGATGTCATGCTTTTTTACACTTTTCCTCTGGCATGTTGTGTTTTAATGTTTTAACTACAGAGAGAATTGCTTATCATGATAACAGCAGATTGTCAGAGAAAATATTTTCGTTCAAATAATGCACAACAAGGTCTATCTGTTTCCATTAAAGATATAAATCAATTAATACAATTTGGCCAGTGGAAAAGATTGAGGAAAACTTTCTCTGAAATATAAAATATATTTTATACTATTTGATTCATTTATTCAAAACCAAGGCAAGGATAGGCTACCAAATTATTGTTATCAATGTAATGTGATGACACATCCGTATCTCATATTTTCCTAATGTCTTGTACCATTAAATTTGGTATCACGTGGATGCATGCAATGCAAATGATATGCAGATGAGTATATGCATAGTAAAACTAGGCATTGTAAGCTCATATATGGTTATTTCAGGGAGGATACGCATGTGTGCACAATCGTCCACTGACTGGGATTTATAAAGTGTATTTTGCGAAGGTTCTGGCGTACAAACGGTTTTATAAGTTTGAATATTACGCCATTTTTGGCTTTCAGGCGCACGTACAATTTTAGTAAGGATCCTACGCACAGTTTTATAAAAGAGACCCATGATGTTAACAAGCAGAATCATCAAAGGAGAAATCACCTTTAAATCACCTTTAAACATTTCATTCATTTCAATGACAACATGGCACCCAACAACAGTGATAGACTTTTCAAAGTCAGGTCACTTATTGATTCACTTATTGATTCGCCATTCAAAGGAAAATCAAGTCTCAAGCAATATATCCCCAATAAGCTATACAAATGGGGATACAAGATATTTGTGCTTTGCGACACAAAAGGCCTGGGGCCTCATGTACAAAGACTTGCGTTGAATTCATACTAAAACATTGCGTACGGACAAAGCTGTAAATGTGCGTACGCACAAAAAAACCCAGATGTATGAATCTCTGCGTACGAAGGATCCCACGCATATTCTCTTTGTACATCCCAGTTAACGTAAAATTGAGCGCACATGCACGAGCACAACGCCCCACCCAGTCTCCTCCCTTAATTAAATTAATTTAAATATGGTAATGAGTCCAGTTTGGCAAAAGAAAGCAGTAAGAAAATGGCGGCAAGAAACGAAACTTTACAGAGAGTGAATTGGAGGTGCTACTATCGGAGGTAGAAACGAAAAAAAAAAATATTTGGAACTTTGTCCTCCGGAATTAATAACAAAAGGAAAAAATATGAGTGGGAGAGTTTGGCTGATGCCGTCAATGCGGTGGGATCTGAAAGTCGCACTGTAGAGTAGACTGAGTACAGATGAGACACTTTTTGCGTTTAGATTTTTCACACAAAAAAATAGACACTGAAAAGAAGTGAATTTCCACATGACACGACACACGACATTTCATTACCTTGTAGACTAAGATATTATCAATCAATAATACCCACAAGTAGTTTATATTTTCCACAATTAGCTCATAAAAATAAGGTGCTTTTTGTCTCAACTTTGTCTCAACTGTACCCATATCATGTGGTACAGTTGAGACAGTGCATGGTACAGTTGAGACACCCCATCTTTAATGATGTGAAGGTAACAAACCATTCATTGTAAATAAATTAAAAAATAAAGACAAATAAAGAAAATAACAATTGGGCAACATTTTTGTTTATTCATTCATTTATATTCATTCATTTTATTTAAATTAGCACTGGTTAAAATGTATAAAGCAGGAACAAGATATGTAACAATATTTATTAATAAAACACAGTTTAAATATCACAAATATCACATTTTATTTTCATTTGCATCCTATGCTGGCTAATTACGGCGTTTAAACTGTTATCATAACACTGAACAACTAAACAATGTTATGTTAACATTACATTAGTTCCTAATAGAACTCTATCGGGGGTACAGTAGATATGTGTCACAACTGTCCCCCGCTGGCCACCTCGCACATTTCTCTAGATTTTGCAATTACCTTGCATGACACAATACCATGAAATACAGAATAACGTTTGTGGTGATACCAGTTACGTTTAACAGTCACATAAGGATAACAAGCTACTGTATTCATTGTGGAGAGTGCATGGTGAAGTGAACGTCATATCTTAGAAAAAAAAAACTTTCCCCGATATCTTCGGATCGGAGATGCGTCCGTTGTTCAAATTTCCCACGATCAAAGAGGACACAAATACGCATGTGCACAGCAAAAATCACAACTTGTGCTTGCTGCGAACGCAAGTTATTTAAGGTGTCTCAACTGTACACATGTTTCAACTGTACACAGTCTACCCTAAATGACCTTAAAAAGAAATGGTCTGATATAAAGGTGGACATTACACCAAAGCTGCCATTGCCATAGACTAAGGGTTGTATCAAGGTTGATAGAATATTCCCATAAGGCTCGACAATATATGTCAATTATTTTATGAATTGCAAATTAATAGCAATGCTTCCCACAGGTGGTGGTGCGATAGACTTGTAGAACAATTCGTTGTGTAATGTTTGCAACTTCACTTCATTGCCTGTAAGAGTCGCCAACGGACAAAAACAATGAGAAATGTACGTACGCCAGACATGAAATTGGCGTGGAGGAACGCACGTTCTCGCGTTAATTTCACTGTTAGTACATACGACCATAAGCGTGAAAGCTGGCGTACGCAACGTTTTTGTGCGTACGCAAGATTGATACATGAGGCCCCTGGTGCATTCATTTGACATCTTTGCAGGGAAAATTGAGCCTGTACAAGGACAACCAGACATTGGGGCAAGTGGAAACATTGTGCTAAAGCTTGCACAAGTTATCCATGGTGCTGTCAATCATCTGGTGTACTTTGACAACTGGTTTTCCTCCTTGGATTTCTTTGTTGCTCTTGCAAACAATGGGATACCAGCTCTTGGGACTGTACGACAATGTCGCCTGCGAGGGTGCAGTTTCAGTGCAGACACAGAAATGAAGAAGAAGGGAAGAGGCACACTTGAAGAGCAACAGGTTTTGTTGATAATGTGGAAATAAGAGCAGTCAAATGGTTTGACAACTGAGGGGTGATCGTTGCAAGCACTTTTGCCAGTGCACAGCCTGTTTCCAACATTGAAAGATGCGATAAAAATCTGAAACAGAAAGTGACTGTGGAATGGCCAAGCATCATCAGCCTGTACAGCAAGTTCATGGGCGGCGTTGATGCTCTTGATGCACTGATTGCATATTACCGCATCCACATAAGGATACTCATACTGTGAGCAGGTCATGTTTTCTCTTGCAGTAACAAATGTGCTTTATAAACACAATGTTGGAACAGTCAGAGAAAAACTAATATTAAAAAGTGAAAAGGGTCAAGGGCCCAGCTAAAGCAAACACTGACCACCAAAATGGTAACTTGAAAATAAAAATTCCATAAAACATTACCGTCTAAACTTCTGTTAAATCTCAAGAACTTTTGTCGATGTATGACAGAAATAAAGTCAAACTGGTAATAATAAGTGCAACAATGTGTAATGACTCGAAGTCAGTTGTAGTTCTTGTGTTTCTCTTTTTTCTGTTATTGTTTTTTCTCTTTCCATCAATGATTCTGCTTATTAACATCAGGTATCATCAATAATGCTCAATCATCACTTAATTATCTCATTAACTTCAACACTGCTTCAGTGTTCATTTTAACACCCTGTAGTGTGGACACATATGTACACTGAGGAGTGTTAATTTAACACTGGGGATTTTGCTGTGTCCAGAATATTACACAGGGATAAGTTACGTAAAATAAAGTGTATCAAGATTGTACTTAATTGTACTTCATGTGCATCTATAAACCTTATCCATCTCGGCTTATTACATATGTGTAACAGTAGCTGCCTATTACATGTGCGTAATTACAATCTGTTCCATAACTTAGTTACATGTTAATTACATTTTGTTACATGTTATTACAACGTCTACTGCTAAGTAATTAATTAAGTAATTACTCTGTAACACGGACACTGTCAAATAAAGTGTTACCCTCTTTTTTCACTTTGTGAATATGGTCATTGTCAACAGCTGGATGTTGTATCGGCGGGATTGTGAGTCACTGACAGTCCCAAGAAAGAAGAAGAATGATTTGCTTGCTTTCAGAACATCTATTGCATAGGCACTCTGCATGCAAGGCAAGAATCTGTCAAAGAAGAAGAGGGGGTGGCCTTCATTGGATGTTGAAAGGGAGATTGAGAAGAAGAAACATCGAGGTCCATCTACTGTTATGCCGACACATGAAGTCTGTTCAGATGCTGTGGGTCACTAGCCAGTGATTGAAAGTGAGCGACAACGCTGCAAACTCCCACAGTGCAAGGGCCAGACTGTAATCAAATGTGCAAAGTGCACCGTTCACCTGTGCCTCAACAAGAACAAGGACTGCTTTCGTGAATTCCACAAGTAAGACTGTCTCATGCAAAGACACTTCAAGTGACATGGTCACTTTCCACATGACCCAGTTTCACATGACAGATGAAAAGTTCAGTAAATGCTTGTATCCTGAGAACTTTGAAATCTAAAAGCAGGCCAGTAAAGTTTGAGAAACCCTGCCCGAGTGACTCATGCATACTGTTTCATGTATCTGCTAAACAAATCAATCTCACAATAAGCACATTAGGCAATCTGAACTTGCACATTAGGCAACACTTTAAATCATCCACCCTTTCTCCAGAGCTGTTAATTTCACATATTATAGTGTGTTCTTTTGTTCACTATGCACTGGAGAAACAGGGAAAGAGTTAAACAGAGTGTAACATGGAATGTATAAAAACTACTGTCAATGTTAGGGAGTAGGAGAGTGTTTTGTTTCTTGCTGTTGTCAAGATTCATTCATTTGTCAATTCAAGTTGAAAAGTTCTAACAACTTTGTGACATGAATAAAATCTACATACCTGAGATGGGAAAATGTGTTTTATTAATTTTACCATTTTGTAAAAAAAATACCATAAATGCCTCTTGTCGCTAATTTGCATCATACCTAAATTTATATATATTCTATTTGCTATAGACAAATTAACAATCTCAACTTGCCAGAAACACACATAATAATTTTTTTTTTATATAATTGTAAATAAATTCAGGCGTCAAGGGGTTAAAGAATAGCACAGTTCACTCCACAACTATAACGATAACCGCACAGAGAAACAATATTGTTGGAATTACTTCTAGAACTATATTTTCTCCAGCTGAAAAACTTGTTTTGGATATTAATGTTGATATTGCTATTTACCTGTCTCAAAGAAATATTATTTTGCTTGCTTTTAAGTTTATGCCATATAAAGATTGAATGCCATATAAAAATGTAATGCTGCTAGGAAAGAACCAGCAATTCTTAAAATGGTGTTAAAGTAGAAACAAATGCATTTGACTTCCTCTTTTTTTTTTTTTTTGAAAAACAGGATGAGATAAGCAAAGTTGTGAAAGTTAGTTTCCTGAACTTAATGTTTCTTAAAAAACATATGTTTCTGAACTTAATGTTTCATATACTGATTGGCTTCATCACTGCCTCCTCTCCACCAGTAAGCTGGTGTGTGATGGGTGTTCTGGCGCAATATGGCTGCCGTCGCATCATCCAGGTGGATGCTGCACATTGGTGGTGGTTGAGGAGATTCCCCCTTCTATGTAAAGCGCTTTGAGGTCTCAGAAAAAGCGCTATATAAATGTAACGAATTATTATTATTATTATTAACCAAACATAGAGGTTGGGGGTGAAACACAGGGGTGAAGAGAACAAGTTGAAACTACCAGACCGACGAAGACTACAGTGAGCAAGAGTGTTAGAAGAAGACAACAGCGTAAATGACAGAGGAAGGATGGTTTGTATAACTACAAACTGAACCTCAAAAAAGCAGCACAAGTGAGTCTTCTCCGTCATTCCTGAAAGGCTTCAACCTGCGGGCGGGGGAATAATATGAGTGAGCTGATTCAACTGGAGAAGCACATCCTTCCCACAGCATCAAATCAGTGTCAAAATGACAATAATGTATAGCTATAGGATATAAAAATGACAAACATTCAGTAGTCATTTGGTTTGTATACATAGATTATGTGTCTTGGCTTTTTTTTTGCTTTTTTTTTTCTGAAAGTCATGTGATTTACTGGAAAGAGAGAGCAGACATGTGACATCTCAGTAACATGCAGATCCTGATTGGCTGACATGCATCTTGCATAACATGAGTACACTTATTTAAGCCCACAACGTAACGGCAAAATAATACAGCAGAAGAATTCAAGAAAACAAGACACATCTCTTTGGAACACACATTTTCTCAGGTTTGACTTTTTACACATTTACATTTATTTGTTATTTCACTTTTACTTAAAAACATTTAATCATTTCTAATTCATGCGCGTTTTGGGAATGTTTTTTTTGTTTTGTTTTTGGCTATTCAGAATGTATCCTGTTTTTTTATGTTGTGCATGTGTGTCTCACGCAGGTTATAGGCAGATTAGTGATTTTTAAATGTGGAAGCGCTGAACGCGTTTTAATGCATGGTTAGACAGTAGGATACACCTCATCGATGCAGCAAGCAGATAAGCCCAGAACGAGCCCATTTATATAGAAACCCTTTCCAAAAAAATTTGAATATCATGGAAAAGTTTATTTATTTCCATAATTCCATTCAAAACATTAAACTTCCAAAGATTTTAGATTCAGGGCCCACAATTTAAACAATTTCAAGTATTTAGTTGTTTATTTGTACATAATTTGGGCTCCCAGCTCATAAAACCCACGAAAATAGGATTTCAAAAGAATTTAATATTACATGAAATCACACAGTAATTACACAGTGATACCATGGTCATTGAACCAGGTTTTGGTTCTTTTGGCAGTGTGGGCAGGTGCAAATCCTGCTGGAAAATGAAGGAAGCCTGAAGTGCTCTGAAAATGTCCTGGTAGACGGCTGCGTTGACTCTGGATTTAATAAAGCACAGTGGACCAAAGTCCTCTTTTCTGATGAGAGCAAATTTTGCATCTCATTTGGAAACCAAGGTCCCAGAGTCTGGAGGAAGAATGGAGAGGCACACAATCCAAGATGCTTGAAGTCCAGTGTGAAGTTTCCACAGTCTGTGTTGGTTTGGGGAGCCGTGTCATCGGCTGGTGTTGGTCCACTGTGCTGTCCACTCAATGCAGCCGTCTACCAGGACATTTTCAGAGCACTTCATGCTGACTTCATTTTCCAGCAGGATTTGCACCTGCCCACACTGCCAAAAGAACCAAAACCTGGTTCAATGACCATGGTATCACTGTGTAATTACTGTGTGATTTCATGTAATATTCTATTTTTTAAAAATCCTGTTTTTGTGGGTTTTATGAGCTGGAAGCCCAAATTATGTACAAATAAACAACTAAATACTTGAAATCGTTTAAGTTGTGGGCCCTGAATCTACAGGGTGGGCCATTTATATGGATACACCGTAATAACATGGGAATGGTTGGTGATATTAAAGTCCTGTTTGTGGCACATTAGTATATGTCATGGTCACCACCCATCTTGAGGAGTGTGCCCCCTCACATATACTAATGTGCCACAAACAGGACTTTAATATCACCAACCATTCCCATGTTATTATGGTGTATCCATATAAATGGCCCACCCTGTATAATCTATGGAAGTTTAACGTTTTGAATGGAATTATGGAAATAAATAAACTTTTCCATGATATTCAAATTTTTTGGAAAGGGTCTGTAGTGTTGTGCCATGTTTGAGAAGTTCATTCAATAAGGATGATTATCGGAGTGCATATAAAGTACAAATTTGCTTGATTAGAGACAATTGAAAAGATTTGTTTGTTTTTTTGCCGAGTTTTGTACATCATACGTTTTGATTGAGAAGCAGTGTTATGGATTAAGTGCTCAACTGGACTGATCACGTTGAGTTTTCCGAACGTGTTGTACGTGAGGTAGAAACCACTACAGAACCGAAGCACCAGGGGCCTCATTTATAAAACTTTACGTAGGATTTGCGTCAGAAGTGGCGTACGGATGAAACATAGGACGTGCGTACGCACAGAAATATTCGGATTTATAAAACCGTGCGCACGCACATCCTACGCAGTTTTCCCTTAATAAATCACAATCAATTCTAAATGTAGCGCAGCTTTTGCGGCTTCATGTCACGCCCATAGTTGCCCATAAATAGTCTGTGAAACGCCCACAAGTTAATATTCATAGATTGCGAAATCATGGCAAACACAGAGGAAAACCAAGAAACGTAACTTCACTCACGCGCAAGCGTGAAGCGCATGATCAGCCATTGTGCGTCATTACGCATTGTACTTTTATAAGTAATGGTTGTTCAGCCAACGAAGCGTTTTTTAGAGTGCTGTTACCAAAGTCACTGTAAGAAGAATCTCTAGAACTATGAATAACTTGTATGATATTTGACAAATACAACTTTATCAGTATCTTGGTGTTTACTGATTATTCCTAAAAAATAATAATTGTTTTAACTATGTTGAAAATGACAAATTCTGGAAACTTTGTTGCAAATTGGGAACCACATATAAAATAAATGTAAAATAAAACAGTTAAAATAGTATTTAGCTTGATCTGATGTTGACAATAAATATAAAAATGTCTCAAACCTCCCTTTACTGACCATTTGTTGAAGAAAAAAAACCCAGAACATTCTGTACCATTTCATAGTTGAACTGTTTATCTAAAAGTGATGAAGTGCTTGAATGTTTCTAACATGGATGTTCTTCGGCATCATGAATGAACGAAGAATAAACACCAACCTTTTTGTTCTTCAGGATCTTCAGTGTGTTTCATTCTGCAGGGTTCTGGATCACTCATGTTCTCACTGTCCTCTTTAATAAACTCAGTCTTTGCAGATTTCAGCTCTTCCTGATGCTCTGATGCTCGTCTTCACTTGTAGCTGATGGGAATTTACAGCATTTATTGGATATTTGCTATGGGAGGAGCTTCACTGATGATGTAATTGAAGTGGGAGGAGTTTCGATGATGATGAATTGCAGTAGGAGGAGCTTCAATGATGATAAGCTTGTTCGACTGGAATCGGCGCTGCACAGACCGAATGACAGTGATCAGTGAATGACATCAAAGTACCACGAGAGCGAATAGAGAGCAGAGAGCAGCTCCTTATGCTTTTGAATTGCTCTCACGGTGCTTTGATGTCATAATCCGATTGGTCTGTGCAGCGCCGATTCCAGTCGAACAAGCCTAATGTGATTACAGTGGGATGAGCCGATCTGCCAAAATAAAATAAAAAATCTATTACTGAGTTTGTTTTTATAATAAAATGACACTTATGTCTGTCTATCTATTCATCGTAGGCTACAGTAACTGATGCCAATTCATGAATTATTTTTAATGCTAATACTAACATTATTTTGCTTCACTAAGATACAGGTATCTAGAAATAAAGAAAATAATATAAATACTCAGCTCGTACTGACATCAACTAGAAAATAACTTCATTGTGTGACATACGCTATTGTTATTGAACTTTTGTTACATCATTTTGACACATCCCATATATCACATAACATGTAAACATGTTATTCATTATCTGGATGTGTTTTCTGGTCATGTTACTATTGAAGCTGATGTGACATTATATATAATAATATATTATTATTAACTGATAATAACTGATATTATCTTTTTATGCTGGGTTAATTTCTTCAGAATCAGAAACAAATGCTCCCACCCAGAGCTCTGTTTGTCACAGTTACCCAAACAAGTCCAATACAGAAAGTGATTTTTTCTTCTTCTTCTACGTTTGTAGCAACAATGACATCCGGACAGCTGCTTTTCACATTAAGTGAATCATGGGGTTATCAAACAAACCCCCTCCTCAAAATCAACAAACCGCACCACGCGATGAGCTTCAAGCAAATACAAATCACACATTGGCTCCAGCTAGTCGCAACAAATGGTCGTTTCGCGACACTTTATGGCCCTTTTGAGGGTAAACTAGACACATGACACCACATCCCCCAGCCTTGCAAAGTTTCTGCATTCCAAGCCCCCATTTCTCTCTATGTGCAAAGAGATAACGAAACTCTATGCGACATTCCAGACTGAGAAGTCACCACACATAAATGCACAAATGTCCTTTGTATGTAACTCAGATGTTCTGAAATTAGCGAATCATGATTTTCATACACAACCTCTTTTGTCAGAGGAGAAGACAAGAACTTCTGTTTTGACCGCCTTAGGGTTAATTCCCTAGTGCTGAAACCTCCCGCAGCACCGCGTGACTTTACACACCCACAGATTTTCCCTTGACTTACCATAGGACATTACCAACATGTTGATATATTTCTGAGGTGCCTTTTGTTATGACCATGTCATATTGGGGTGTCTACGATTTTGTAATGTGGTAATCAAGACTTTAAATGTGTGTAATTCTGCATATCTCCTGTAACTTCGCATTGCTACAACCTTCATGTGATGCGTTTGATGTCTTTGTAATTCTCTTAATCTAACAGAATCGAATTCCAATAGCAGAATGCAGTAATATACATTGTTTACACATTTCATATTTCTGGAACCGAAAGGCTTAAGTCAATCGTCACTGTAACTCGAGCCAGGAGACTGTTCCAAACGAACAAAGGGATCTTCCCGCCTAAGAAAATCTCGACAGCTGATTCGTCCTACACGAAGGAGGGGACGGCACATGGGACACTGATAAAAGTCCAAACCCTCTCTCAACTCTCTCAACTCTCTCAACTCATCCTCTCTTCGGACCTTCTTCTCCCCGGCGCAGCGCTTCTCCAAGGAACATCTGAAGGAGGCCCTGGTCTTCTCTATCGAGCGAGCACATGTTCGAGTCGTAGCTGCGCCCTTTGCAACCAAGACTTTAAACCTCTCCCATCCCGGGAGATTAATCTTATTTTCCGGTAAACGTTACATTCAGTGAGCCTTTTTAACTTCTCGCGACACCGGAAAACCCAGCAGAAACAGGACACCACCCTCGCTTCCTGCATCAGCCTCAGCCTCACACGAAAGAGCACAGAATTCTGCAAGTAACTTACATTATCTGATAACGGCTGTTTCCAGGGGTCTCGTGAACAAAGGTCTCTGTATGTAATAATTACTAACTTTCCCTTCTCTTTCTTTTCTTTCTTTCATTTCATCTCATTCTGATCACTTATGTTATTGTTTGGTTATATGTTTGTTTGTTTATTGTTTGCATTGTTACGTACGTTTATATTCGTAGCTCATATAATCTTTAGTTTCACATTTATTAAAATTCATAAATACTTTTCACTGTCTCTGTGTTTGAAAATCCACCTTATAAGTCAATGAAACTAAAAGATCTAAAGCTACAAGCTTGTTATTATAGACTACAATTGAGTAGTTTTAATTAATAAACTCAGAAAGTTTGATGTCCGTGGCCAGAACATAAAACTTTCTTGGAGTTTGTAAATACCCCTTCTTAACTGTAATGATCTTACATTTATTCGCTGGACGAATTGAATGGTGATCAGACCAGTTACAGAACAAGGTAATCTCGATAATTGATAAAATAAATGTACATGCGACTTATGAATTATGACCATGAGTCATAATTATTAATATTTCCAAAATTCCCTATATTCTTGAGCTAATTCACATTTACCCCGAGTCATTATTGTTACATGTTATTGGTGGAGAATGCGGGCAGTTTCAAACTTTATTTGGCGGACAAATTCATTTTCAGTTGAATGTGTATTATGGCTATTTAATAATTGTACACGCGTTTTGAATTGTGAGATAAGTCGCTAAAGCGAACTCACTCAGCTGACGTTAGGCACAAAGCCAGCTCAGCTCTTCAAATGAACAGTTTCAAAAATGTCTAAGCATTTTTATCACTGTTAAGTGCTAAAACTGCAGTTCATCATTTTACATTTGTCCCTGTAAAGACGAAGCAAACTCTTTGCAGTGGGTACATGGAATATGATTTAAACCGACTAAATAAGAAATCTCTTCTTTTTAGTGCGAAGACGTAAATCTGATCTGGGCAGTGCCTCAGTTTTTCAGTCGTAATAGGCCTTACTATATACAATACGTTAACGATAAAACTCCTGGTCAAAAATTGGCCTCGCGATCCAATTTTGTAAACCTAATGCATATCACAAATTTTGATTAATGTTTATGGGAGGTGGAACAGATGCAATAATTCCTGTTCACAGATGTATTAAAACAGAAGAAATAATTCCTGTTCACAGATGTTTAATTCCTGTCCTGCTCACAGCTCTATATATTAAAACAGAAGAAATAATTCCTGTTCACAGATGTTTAATTCCTGTCCTGCTCACAGCTCTATAAATTAAAACAGAAGAAATAATTCCTGTTCACAGATGTTTAATTCCTGTCTTGCGCACAGCTCTATTAATTAAAACAGAAGTATTGATACCTGTTTTTATTTAAACCGTTCCATGTATAATGTGTAATTAAACAGACGTGTAATCCCTGTTAGTCACATGTTGTGAAACCCGCGTAATTTTTCGCATGCAACCGAGCGCAAAATGAGCCCATATTTCAGATAAAAGATAAAAATCGGCAGTCTGAATACCCCACTGACCAACACTAGAGGGCAGCCTTTAGGTGGGTGGCAGTTCTCAAATTACGCGCCCCACCGACGTCATCCTGCATGAGCGCAATAACGCCCTCTGGTGGACGCTCTCAGATAATACCTGCTTTCATTTTTCTGCTAATAATTTTCCTTTTTCTCTCCCCCGAGGATAGAATGAATGGTTTGACTCAAATATTCACCTGCATTCAAAGCTTAGCTTATGCTGATATTATTTGGAGTTAGACAATTCTTCTTTTCTGTTTTGACTGTCACACTTTAAGTGAAGTTCGAAAAAAAACCCGTTTCGAATTAAAGCTTAGATTTGATCCACCTAGTCCACCTAGGAGGAAGCACGCCACCGTGTGGCCATCTTGGTTCGACTTATCAATATCTGTTTCACCCCCAGTCTGCATTGAAGTGTCTCAACATTGCTACCCTTCTCGTTTGATTATTTTATAATCAATACTAATAACTTCAGTGTTATTGTAAGGATTATAGGAAGTCATTCTGATTTTTCAGTTTAATTATTGTATAATTAGTATTGATACTCCACTGTTATCATTCTAATTTTCTTTTCTTCTTTATTATTATTTGGACCTCTCCTTGCATGCTTATTTGAGTTTTAATTTAAACCAGTTTGAATTTTAATTTAAATTGTGTTCACTAACAACCAGGTGGACCACGGAGAAGGAATACGCCCCTTTCCTTTGTGGCACAAACCCACTGCGGGGCCTATCCCTCTGCCTGCGTCTCAAGCCTGTGTTGTTTATTTGAATTTTATTTCATTGATAATTTTTTTTTTCTCTTTCCCCAGCCTCTTCAAAGGGGGGGGTAGGTTATTCCGATAATAAACCATCAGTTATCATAATCCTTTTCATTGTATCATTATTTAGTAAAGCCTTTGCCTCTGACTCCTGCATACATATTTACTCAATTTGATGAAACCAGAAAGCCTTAATTCACTTTAAGTCTAACATCTTAATCCCTTATTGTGTATCTATTGGCAGGACTCAGTCAGTGCACTGTGGTGATCCGAAAGTCATCTCTGGTGGTTTCCGGTGGGCGGGGATCATCTGTCCGGCGTTACTGACACTGCGCTCCGTCTGGTGTTGGGACAGTCGGAGAGTCTGACCGCGCCCGCTGGTTTCCACCTGGATGACCTCTATTCACCCCAGGTAAACTGAAATTTGATAAAACCCATCCACTTATTATGAACCACAGAATACTAGATATTCCTCCGGATATATTTTAAGTGTTTGGCCCACCTTTCTCTCTCTAAGACACACCTTCTTTCGAGGTCCTGTCCCGATAATCCACGCATCTCCTGGCCCTATCAGGAACTCTAGCAGTGTTAATAGGCTTAGGCCTCTTTATTTTCTTTAATTTTTTTTTATAACACTCCCCGTGTTATTGTTTGTGACATTTCATTGCAGACCAATTCACTTCCTTGTGTTGTGTTTCCCTCTGATCTTCCCTACCTTCAACTTTGTCTTTTTCTCCATTCTGTTGTGATTTGTTTCTCTCATTTCACTTAGACACAGAACCTAAGAGAGACCCCAGGAAAGCTGAATAATAGAGTGACGATCAAAGCAGGCGTCGCTAGATGACCCCAGGCTACCGCCTGTCCAAATCTCTATTGTGGGTTTTACCCATACCCACGAAATTACCCATACCCACGGCATAGCCGTATGAGTATAGCTCATTAACCCAAAAACAAACTTGTATTTTGTCTCTTTTTGTGTGTGTGCTGTGCTTCTCTCGCTCACAGTAAGCCGAGATGTCAAGCTCACCCAGTCCCTCAGTCCGCTGGGACGACCTCGAGACATGGCTGCGAGAAATGACAACAACCGTTCTACCCCAGGACGCCGCTGACCCACAATGCCTGGACCAGTTGAGACCTACGATCCAACCCAGAAGTACGACCACGAGCAGCTAGCCAAAATCTTCGGAAAACTCGCACTCAACCTCGTCACCAAGGCCCGGGTTAGCGAAAGGACCAACCTCGACCTGGAGCAGAAGGCAGCCGCACTACAGCTCCAGGCCACAGAAGCCCGGAAGGAGCGAGCTCACACACAGAGTCGTCTAGACCAGCTACTCTTCCTGACCGAGGAGGAGGACGAGACGGACACAACGCTACAACAGGAAGTTGAAAGACTTCAAAATGCCTTGGACGATCTTCGTCGGCACACAGACCAAAGACAGCAGTCGGAGGAAAACACCCGGAAGGAACTCAACGAAAGGCTCCAACGGGCTGAAGCTCTCCTTGAGAGAGCAGAGACTGAAATCCATCAGCTCAGTCAGCAGAGACACGATCTCAGAGACGAACTTGACATTGTTCGCAGAGAACTGAGACATTCTTACAGACTTAACAGTGACCGGGAAGGGGAAGAACATCTCACACCATTTCCCCCTTCCAGCGAGTCCACGCCTGTCAGCCAAACACCAAAAGCTAAAGGGGGCGGAGCTGTAAAGGGTCAGAATCCTCTCCAGACGGATTGGGCCCCCAGCAACAGCTCTCCTCCCACAAGCCTTGACAAGCTGGCCAGAAACATTCCTACGTTTGCCGGGGACAACAGTGTAAATTCGTATATTTGAGACATTGATTTTCACCTACAAACTGTCGCCAACGTGACAGCTTGGGACAAATTGTACTTGTTAAGAATCACCTGAAGCAGAGATGTGCGTAGTTTTCTGGATCGTCAACCAGAGACTGTCAAAGCAGATTACAAGCAACTGCGACAAGCTTTGATCCGTGAATTCTCTGACCCAGAATCAGACCAAGGGTTTATCACGGCATTTGACGTCAAACAGGCCCGACTTGAACACCCACACTCCTACTATGGCCGACTCCGACAAACGTTCTTCGGAGCAATCAACACACCACATATGGAAGAAGATATAACCTTTAGAACTTTGTTTCTGCGGAATCTGCATAGCACCGTGAGTAAACATCTCGGTGTGCTCGTCTGCCCACGAACCATGTCTACTCGAAAACTCAGAGACCTAGCCCACAAGGCTTACACCAAGCAAAGGGCTATGGATGAAAAGACTGTAAAAACACACACAATCTACTCCGTCTCTGAGCACTGCTCAGAGTTAGACACAGAAATTGTCCAACAACCCCCCAGTCACAGACCTTACCACAGAGAATCAACACCGTTCCAGGCCAGCAGATGGCAGCACAACTGTGACGGTGCTCATCCAAAGCATCGGACCGAGCACTCGGAAAGATTCTGGAACCAGCATCACTCGCCGTCCAGAACTCCAAGCCCAGACCGTCGAACCTGGAACCACTCTCCCCAGAACACTGGTGAGCCCGAGTCTTCTCACACAACAGATGAAGACAGTGCAGCCACGTCTGACACAGACACAGAAAACGAACACTAACACCGACTGCTTCAAGGTCATGACTGAACTGCAGTTGAGTAACCAGACCAATGTCTGCACCACATACAGACAACCCACCCACCCACCCTAACGATTGCACAGCACAAACGAACTTTACCAACTACACTGCACGCCTCAGAGCCGCTTACGCTACCTCCGCTGTGTACAAAGAAAGTCATGCGGGCCTCTGATGAACAGACTTTTCCTTTGCCATCCCACACCTTGGTGACCTGTCATGGTACCATCTTACGAAAACAACCTGAACCAGACAGCACTGGAACTCCCATCCTCCAAGAACTACAACTTCACCTTAGATCCAAATCTGGACCTCTGGTTTGAGAAAAGGGGGGGGGGGGGGGTCCAAACTCATGAACATTGCTCCTGTCAACACAGCCCTCCAAGCATGGGCAAATGCCCAGCCTGAATACCTCACCTGTGTCCAAATCTGGACCGCAGCTGACACTGTGCTGTGTCTCTCCACGGTCACCGACCACGCCCCGACACTCGTCTTGGCTTTCATCCTGTACAGGATTCAACGAGATGTGAACATCTACAGCCAAGCTCACGAAAGCCGTGTCCGAAGGTCTCAGAGGGAATCCCCGGAAAGGGGGTGCCAAGTCAGAGACCACGCCGAACCTCCGCGAGCTGAATCCTCAGCTTCTAAGTACCATCTGCTATCCTACCATCATGATCCACCTGCTACACGGCCATCAGGATTCACCTGTCATCCATTGTGCTAATTTGTTGTTCGATGAAGTCCATCCCCGGGCTTCATCTAACAAAAAGGGGGAATTATGTAGCAACAATGACATCCGGACAGCTGCTTTTCACATTAAGTGAATCATGGGGTTATCAAACAAACCCCCTCCTCAAAATCAACAAACCGCACCACGCGATGAGCTTCAAGCAAATACAAATCACACATTGGCTCCAGCTAGTCGCAACAAATGGTCGTTTCGCGACACTTTATGGCCCTTTTGAGGGTAAACTAGACACATGACACCACATCCCCCAGCCTTGCAAAGTTTCTGCATTCCAAGCCCCCATTTCTCTCTATGTGCAAAGAGATAACGAAACTCTATGCGACATTCCAGACTGAGAAGTCACCACACATAAATGCACAAATGTCCTTTGTATGTAACTCAGATGTTCTGAAATTAGCGAATCATGATTTTCATACACAACCTCTTTTGTCAGAGGAGAAGACAAGAACTTCTGTTTTGACCGCCTTAGGGTTAATTCCCTAGTGCTGAAACCTCCCGCAGCACCGCGTGACTTTACACACCCACAGATTTTCCCTTGACTTACCATAGGACATTACCAACATGTTGATATATTTCTGAGGTGCCTTTTGTTATGACCATGTCATATTGGGGTGTCTACGATTTTGTAATGTGGTAATCAAGACTTTAAATGTGTGTAATTCTGCATATCTCCTGTAACTTCGCATTGCTACAACCTTCATGTGATGCGTTTGACGTCTTTGTAATTCTCTTAATCTAACAGAATCGAATTCCAATAGCAGAATGCAGTAATATACATTGTTTACACATTTCATATTTCTGGAACCGAAAGGCTTAAGTCAATCGTCACTGTAACTCGAGCCAGGAGACTGTTCCAAACGAACAAAGGGATCTTCCCGCCTAAGAAAATCTCGACAGCTGATTCGTCCTACACGAAGGAGGGGACGGCACATGGGACACTGATAAAAGTCCAAACCCTCTCTCAACTCTCTCAACTCATCCTCTCTTCGGACCTTCTTCTCCCCGGCGCAGCGCTTCTCCAAGGAACATCTGAAGGAGGCCCTGGTCTTCTCTATCGAGCGAGCACATGTTCGAGTTGTAGCTGCGCCCTTTGCAACCAAGACTTTAAACCTCTCCCATCCCGGGAGATGAATCTTATTTTCCGGTAAACGTTACATTCAGTGAGCCTTTTTAACTTCTCGCGACACCGGAAAACCCAGCAGAAACAGGACACCACCCTCGCTTCCTGCATCAGCCTCAGCCTCACACGAAAGAGCACAGAATTCTGCAAGTAACTTACATTATCTGATAACGGCTGTTTCCAGGGGTCTCGTGAACAAAGGTCTCTGTATGTAATAATTACTAACTTTCCCTTCTCTTTCTTTTCTTTCTTTCATTTCATCTCATTCTGATCACTTATGTTATTGTTTGGTTATATGTTTGTTTGTTTATTGTTTGCATTGTTACGTACGTTTATATTCGTAGCTCATATAATCTCTAGTTTTACATTTATTAAAATTCATAAATACTTTTCACTGTCTCTGTGTTTGAAAATCCACCTTATAAGTCAATGAAACTAAAAGATCTAAAGCTACAAGCTCGTTATTATAGACTACAATTGAGTAGTTTTAATTAATAAACTCAGAAAGTTTGATGTCCGTGGCCAGAACATAAAACTTTCTTGGAGTTTGTAAATACCCCTTCTTAACTGTAATGATCTTACATTTATTCGCTGGACGAATTGAATGGTGATCAGACCAGTTACAGAACAAGGTAATCTCGATAATTGATAAAATAAATGTACATGCGACTAATGAATTATGACCATGAGTCATAATTATTAATATTTCCAAAATTCCCTATATTCTTGAGCTAATTCACATTTACCCCGAGTCGTTATTGTTACAGTTTATGCTCCACACCTTTTTTATTTAGAGACTTGCTAGAAAGTTCATATATTGTGTTTGTGATAAGCCATGGATACAAGTTGAGATGGAGCAATGTAAGGAGAAAGAAAAACTTGCTTTGGTTTGTTACATCACCTTCCCAATAAGGAACATCCATACCAAATACGGCCTGGGTCTGTTTTTCATTTATGACTCTCTCACTCTCTGTTTGCTTTTTCCTTCTTCTCTCTGCAGAGGAAAGTAGGAGGCGTGGAAACATTGTGTGGCTTTTCTCCAGGATTCTCTGAGTAGTGTGTTCTGTCCCAGGCTGGAGTGATTGGCACTGCTCCTCTGGAGAGCACACAGTCAGCTCAACGGACGAGAGTCTCACAGCAAAGCTCAAGCACACAAGCTGATCAGCATCATCTGTGTCTGACCCATCCATAACAGTTCACAGAAGGAAGATACCAGATAGAAGATAATGACCTAAGAGTTGTCTTTTTGCAGATATTTGAAATTCCATAGAAAGACAGCGCTCTGAATTCTGTATTCCAGGGGTAAGTGGCTTAATTGTGCAAATACATCTTTGCAAAAGGAGCGTTTAAGTGCATGAGTGAGACTGTGCAAGATGGTGTGGCTGTTAGTGTGTTTTGAGGCATGCATTCTAAAAAATGTGCTAAAATCCATTTTACTCAAATCTGCCGTTGCATACCCTATAAAGCTTGGTTTGTTCCAATGAACACATTGTGTAGGCAGTTTTACTTCTTAATTATAGTTTTAATGTTAAGAATTTACTGGGTACTGTAAATTCCAAAGCTTTGGGAGAAACAGGGAATTGTTCTTGCACCACAGGAAAAGGCATTGCAGAAGAGGCAGAGCAAAGTGCTCAGATAATAGAATACATGAGGAGGGGTTGTGTGCTAAGGCAGTGGTTCCCAAAGTGGGTGCCGCGGCAACCTGGGGTGCCGTGACAACTGGCTAGGGGTGCCGCAGAATCTCAGCTTTATTTTCCAATTTAAACAGCCTAAAAAAATCGTACCATATAATAACCTTTTACAGCCAAGGATATAATCGTTAACGAAAACGAACGCAAAAGCGATTTACACAAACGCTATTTAAAACACGCAGAGTATTCGTTCAACTGCATTTCCTTTCCCTGCTCTCGTCTCTGTCACTCATGCGTCTCTCACATGCGCGCGCGCGCACACACACACACACACACACACACATACACAACCCCTCCCCTCCGTGCACACCGCGTCTCCATGAGAACGAGTGTTCGTTCGACGTTGAAAGCAAGCAAGTTCGCGAAAGGTTGGTATCTCTATCTCGTGAACACCTTTACACAATCACACATTAAAAAGTGGTATAAAAATATTTTCAATTCTGAATATAATTTTGTCAGTGTGTTATTGTCGACCCGAGAAGCGATTGCGCCTTCTTTAGAAAGTTAACTAGTCGCAAGTTTGAGGTAAAATGCACTTTTTGGTTGTGGTTGTCGATGTCAAAACACTATATAAGCTGTGATTCAAATATTAAATAATGTTATGTCATTATGTCTTTTTGAATCTTGCCCCTGACAAATAACCCAAATAAAAAAAAAAACACTTAACTAACACTAAAACTAATAAAAACTAAAAGAAAACTAAGCATTTTCAAAAAATAAAAAATAAACTAAACTAGCAAACCCACTTTAAAAACGAATTAAAACTAAACTGAATTTGAAAACAAAAAGTCAAAACGAAATAAAAATAAAAACTAGCCTAATGAAAAATGCAATAGGCTAACCCTGTTTACAGCATATTTTAAAATCATATCAAAACACCAACATATGCATGTCCAAACAAAAATGAATAAGCGAAAAAACACTGATATATTTCATACATTTAAAGTTGAAATGTTTATTTACCGCTAATTGGACTGTTCTCGGTCCGCTCGCTCCGCCCTTTGTAGTGGTGCGCGCTCAATTTTAGCCTATATTTCACGCAGATTGACAGGACAGGGCAAATATGGATAAATTTATAGGTTTAAACAAAAGAAAAGCAGAAATGTCACAGCCAAGAAGACCGACGGACATCAACCTGGGACCACCACCACCCAAAAAAAATAAAACTAGACAGTACTCTGAAAGCTACCTGGCTTACGGTTTTACATGGATCGGAGATGCTAGCTGTCCCACGCCTGAATGCCTCGTCTGCAGGGAAAAGCTATCAAATGCAGCAATGGTACCGAGTAAGCTGAAGAGACATTTAGACACGAAACACCACGGTTTAACCAGCAAAGACATAGAATACTTCAAGCGACTAAAAGCACAAAATGTTAAACAGAACCAACAAATGATGTCATGTGTGCGTGTGTCTGATAAAGCTCTGGAGGCAAGCTTCTTAGTAGCAGAGCTAATTGCCAAATCAAAGAAGCCCCATAACATTGCTGAATCACTCATTTTGCCAGCCTGCAAAAAAATCGTAGGGGTAATGATAGGTGAGGACGCTGTCAAAGAAATGGACAAAATCCCATTATCTGACAACACAATTAAACGTCGCATTGATGACATGGCTGCTGATATAGAAACACAACTAACCGAAAAACTAAACAAAAGTGGCAAATTTGCACTCCAAATTGATGATTCTACGGACTGCAGTGGACACTGTCATCTCCTGGCCAGTGTGCGATATACTGATGAGGAATTAATTATGGAGAATTTTTTTTTCTGCAAAGAACTAACAAGTCGTGCAACAGGGGAAGAAATGTTTATTGTCATCGATACGTACTTGAAAGAATGTGGTCTAAACTGGGGCATGTGTCATAGTATTTGCACAGATGGAGCTGCATCTATGACTGGAAAAGTAAAAGGACTGGTAACTATGGTGAAGAACCAAAACCCAGATGTGCAGATTACCCACTGCATGCTGCACCGCGAAGCACTCGTCGCAAAAGCAATGCCCCCAGACCTGACTGTAGCATTAGAACAAGCTGTCAAAATTGTAAACTACATTAAGTCACGACCATTGAAGTCCCGATTGTTTAACATACTGTGCAATGAAATGGGGTCTGAGCATCAGAGTCTGCTGCTGCATACGGAGGTGCGCTGGCTGTCACGGGGCAAGGTGCTTTCCCGTGTCTATGAGCTTCGAGATGAACTCAGGCAGTTTTCAACTGAGCACGACATACCCCACAAAGAACAGATCAACGACGACTCGTGGTGGGCTAAGATTGCATACCTCGCAGACATTTTTAGTCACTTAAATGAGCTTAACACAAAGATGCAAGGAACGAAAGAAAACATTTTAACAGCAACAGACAAACTTAACGGTTTCAAGGCCAAACTCAAGCTGTGGCAAGAAATTCTGAAAAATAAAAACATTGACATGTTTCCCTTAACAGCAGAGGACCCCGCTCGCAAGACTCCAGTTCTATTCAAATCTATAGCTGCACATCTGAAGACGCTACAGGAAAGGTTTGAGGTTTACTTCCCCGCTGGCGCTGATAATGAAAACTTTGACTGGATCCGTGACCCCAACAAAGATGTTGCCAATCAAATCGCAAGAAGAACTGGCGGAACTTCTTATGGATCGCACTTTAAAATTAAAATTTGGAGAAATGTCTTCAGATGAATTTTGGCTGCATGTGGGACACGAATACCCATCTATCTCAGAATGCGCCGTCAATGTGCTGTTGCCGTTTTCAACCTCTTACTTGTGCGAGCTAGCGTTCTCATCCCTAGCATACGTGAAAAACAAAAAAAGGCAGCGTCTGTCAGTGGAGCACGATCTACGAGTTGCACTATCCTCAATCAACCCCCGTATCAAGAGGCTGTGCTCGCAAAAGCAGGCACATGTGTCCCATTAAAATGCCCGCGACAGTTCCCTGCAAAGATATTTTATTTTTTAAGTTATAAGTTATAAGGTCAGGTTTGAACAAAGCAAACGAGGAACTAAATAAAAAAATATTTGGAGTTGTTTATTATTAAAATAATTAATTATTATGTTTAAATCAGTTTTGTTCCAATGATTCTCACATACAGTAGCCTAATTGATTAAAATCAGTCTGTTGACGTGTGTCCAGTTATAAATGGACATATGATTCATCTGAAGGGGTTGTTTCGCCTCATATTATGTCTGTTGTGATGCATTCATAATAAATTCATGCTGCTTTTTATGCTTCATTTGTTGTTTGCTCATCTGGATATAATTGTATATATGTATGTACAAATGTTCGGTTAGTTTAATTGGGTTAGGGTGCCGTGGAAAAAAAAACACTACAAAAGGGTGCCATGCTTTCAAAAAGTTTGGGAACCACTGTGCTAAGGGTGTGTTCAGAGTGAGAACTTCAGCAAAGTTTTTGAGACAACTGTTACAGTATGTAATCAAGTGTTTGTGATATGGTTGCACAGAACCTAATTGATTCTGGTGTGTAAAATCCACATTTTACTAGAAGGATGTTTTGTAGAATTATCACCATAACTGTTTGGTTGAGTTGTTATGCTGCTTTTTGTTTAGAAAGATTATATCTAACACACCCGGATGAGGATAATACTAATTATGAGCTGGTTTAAACAGAAGCAAGAAGCAGAACAAGTCAGGAAGCTATGTTGCACTTTTCTACCACTGCAGACACTATTCAGATTTTTTTTTAAATTGTATTGAAGCTTCTGCCCAGCACTGTAAAGACAGGGTGATGTGAAACACTTTTTCCACTGTCCCTGCCAGATTGACAAAGAATGCTGGGAGAGTTAGACATTAATCTTAAGTGAAGCAGAACCAGATGTGGACCCTTGAAAACACCAGAAAAATTTGATTCATTACAGTTCTTTCCCACTGACATACATACATACAGGAATACAGACATAATTGTCACACATGCAACACCGTAGGGTACTAATAATCACTGTTTAGGGGTAGATGAGGTATAAAGGTTTACTTCTTATAGTACTGTCCCGGTGACAAGCTAAAGGTAAAAAAAAAAAAAAAAAAAAAAAGTGTGGCCTCTCCAATGTTGGGCCAAGAGGTTGTTATCCCCACTTAGACCACTAGAGGCCAGTGTTGAAACCTTTAATAACCTTTAATGAATTAGGCAGCAAAATCATGCTGGAAAATCCTGTGAGAGATTTCCATGATTTGAAAGTGTAATATTTTTGCAGTGTGCAGTTGCTTTTATTGTTGTTTTTGCCTCTGATTCATGGAATTTGTGATTAATTAAATGTATTTGTTATTTCTTTCTTTGTATAGTGACAACAATTCACATGGAAATGCCAAGTTTTTCATATGGCTGTACTTGTAGGAAACCAAGTACTTCTCTGACACACTGCTATTTAAAACATGCAGTTCACATAATGTTATATAGTGTACGTTTCCATGTAAGACCATTGTGTGCTGAAGTCTGAAAATATTTTTAATTATTCTGCATCCAAATGAACTAAATGCCAACCGAAAGAACTCACAAAGTAATCTTGTTTATGGACCTCTTATTTTAGGTTTTAGCTGTGATAGATGTGATCAATAAGTTTTGTTCTGTTAGTATTGATTTGGTAGAAATTTATGTTGCAGTTTATGCTATTTATTTATGTTCCTGGTCTTTTGTGCACAATGCACGTAATTAATTTAAACTATATGGGTAAGGAGAGACCCTGATTGTAAAACGCTGTGGGTGTACAATAATAAAATGTGCTATATAAAAGCTTCATTCATTAATTCAATTATTCACACACACACACACACACACACACACACACACACACACACACACACACACACACACACACACACACACACACACACACACACACACACACACACACACACACACACACACACACACACACACACACACACACACAGATAGAAAGATAGATAGATAGATAGAAAGATAGATAGATAGATAGATAGATAGATAGATAGATAGATAGATAGAAGTTTACTTATGGAAGTAAAAATGTTGTTAGCAACTCTTTGTGTTGTTAACAATGATGTTTTTAAACAATGATGTTTTTAAAGAGTAGCATACAACATAATTAACATAATTGCAATTCATTCTTTGTGTTGTAAAATGGCAGGTGCATTTCTAATAAATTAATTAAAACTATGATTTAAAGGCACATTTCATTCAATATTGAGCTGAATAAAACTGGAATGTTTGACTTGGGCCAATCAATTATTTTTCAGAACAAATTAAACTGTCCCAAATGGGTTTGGTCACGTTGACAGTGATGTTTTTATAGGTCTAACTCTGAGAGCCTCTTAACATGCACTATAAATTAATATGTATTCCTCAAGTTTTTTTATTTTATCACATTTGCGTGTATGGTAACATGGCAGCCAACCACCAAAACTAATTAATTTGTACTATGACTCAAGGATTCAGTTCAGCAAATCTGAGACTGATGTGATGGAAAGCATGTCATTTTCCTATAGTCCAGTCTAAAAGGTTTTACAACAGTACTTTTCAGTGTGATTCTGAGCTCAACAAGGAGGGGACATTCTGTGTCCTGGCATCTGTCTGTCCACAAGCTATTGCATTTTTGTTTGTGCCCAGTACTCTGATGCTTTTTTTTCTTAATGTGTGAACCTCTTATTGCTTTGTGGTATTTACTGGCAAGTGAGGACAGTTGATGTGGGAAGAAATCCTTTTCCTCCTGAAATCCTGAAATCTGACAGCTGTGTGGATTTGGCTCATGGGGTGGAAACAGGTCACATAAATCTCACTGTGCTGCCAAAACTTTTCCTCTCCTAAAAATAAGCGTAAACAGTCCTGAGGTATTTCAGAGAATGTTTATGTCATATTTTATGAGTAAAGATGAGAACACAAACAACCCAATAAGTGATTATTTTTAGAATATTGACCTTTTGAGACCTATAATTTGATAGCAAAACATTATCAAACTGTCCAAAGTTATGACAGAACTGTGGATGAACAACAGTCATATGTGTTTGTGCCATTGGAAGTGAGTACAAGTTCTGGCACAAAGTGATGATGAGTGAGAGAAACAAAGCTTCAGAGGTGTATATACTCCATATAGTATGGTGTAAATTCTTCCCAAAAACTTAAAAGCAGTTTTGTTTTGTTTTTTCAGCTGTCTATTCCGATGCTTTTGTGGACAATGGGGAAGAACCGGTTGTTACTGTATGCCCTTTTGGGTATAATGGCTTTTGGTCTATTCCCAAAACTTGAAGCTCAGGATGGTAAGTTAAGTTCAGCATTTTTTTTTTTTTTTTTTTTTTTTTTTTTTTTGAGATGCAAACTTCCAGTTATGAGTGAAGACATGTTAATTTTACTGTGCTGCAGACAATTCACAAGTAAAAATCATAAATGTTTTTGTTAAATATTCAGTTTTTATTAGACCCCCCATTAATGCTGGTCACTTGAGTTAAAAATTTGAAATATAAAGACAGTGAAGAGAAACATCTACAGTTTCAGTAAAGGGAGTTGAGCACGTATTTAAATAACTGATTTAAATACTGTAAAGATATTCAGAGTGGTGTGCTGTAGTTTGTTTAGAGCTCCCAATGATCAAGAAGAATTCAACAGAACACAGAATTTCAAGTTTACACTAATCCTGAAGGGTCTCAAGAGCTACTGTCAGCATTGGGAATGGCCACAGCCAGTTAATATTGACAACGGGTAATTCATGCAAAACGTTCCCAGAAATAACCCAATTAACATTCCCCCACACTGATAACATGACTAGTTTTGTCACATTCACATTTTCTGTCTGCTGTGACTCCTCTGTTTTTAGTGCCTTCTCGAAAAGAGGCGTGAGATAATGGATTTTAGGTGTAACAGATTTTCAAAACCACCAACATCCATCCAACTGTCTTTCTGTCTCTCATCATCCGTTCACTAATTTATCCATAATTTCTGTACTAAATTCAAAAAAAAAAAAAAAAAGTAGATTCACTTCAAATCGGATGCCTAAATTCTTTAAAGTATGGCAAGGTGTCACTGATTTATGTCTTTGAGACTTTAGAGATCATCAGCAGCTGATGATGGCTAACCACCCAGCGCAGCTTATGTCTTGAGAGCTTAATGTCTGATACGTATGTGTGTGCTGACTGTCTTCACTGTTTAACCATATAAAAAAGAAAAAATGTTTCTCCACCATTGATACAGTGATGAACCCATATGTTTTCATCTTTGAAATGTTTGCTATGCATTTTTCACTAAATTCAAACATTAAAGACCCCGTAAATCAAAATTTAGTTTTGGAAGTAGAATAAAGTTTTGTCACTTTTACTCAATATGCACTTTCCTTTTAGCCATCAATATTTTTCTTGAAAATCAGGCCTAATGTATTGATGACTTGTCTTACTGATGTCCCTCACTTTAATATCTGCTGCAACCGATCATCAAGCAGTAGCCTAAATTTCTGAAGGGTCAGTAGCCTAAATTAATTTACACCCTTCTACACCCTTCTAACCGTCAAGATGGGTGTGGCCAGTGTGTATATAACGAGGGCTCACGACCTTATACTCTTAATTGACGGATCAGAGAGCGTTGGAGCTGCCAACTTCCCCCTCATCAGTGATTTGGCTGTCCAAGTGATTGAGGGGCTTGCTGTGGGCAGGGACGCAATCCGTGTAACCCTCGTGCTTTATGGTGCAGATCCCGAAATTCAATTCTATCTCAATAGCTATGACAACAAAGAGAGTGTCCTCGGTGCTCTCCGGGGGCTTGAGTACCCTGGCGGGACTGAGTCAAATCTGGGGGCCGCCTTGGAGGAGGTGGTAGACAGTCTGTTGGGCCAAGATGCAGGAGGCAGGGCAGCGGAAGGGGTGCCCCAGGCACTGGTGGTAATAAGTGCTGGGGAGTCCACTGATGATGTCAGTCAGGGCGAGAGGGCCCTAAAGCAGGCCAGTGTGTACACCTTTGGTATTGCTGCGGGTGATTCTGCTACTGCCCAACTGGAAGCTATTGCTACAGACAAAAGCTTTGTTCTGTCCGCTCCTGATGTCAAAACAGTGGCAAGCATGGTGACCAGATACTGCCATACATTAATGGGGTCGTCGAGCACACCATTGTGATTCAAACAGATTTCACAGAAGGTATGTAATTACCGTATGAGAGGGATTCCATAGAGAAACTGAAGAAAAAGGAAATAATAACAGTACATTGTCATGGGCGTGGACATCTAAACAAATAATAATAATAAAAAAAACGTAATATTTTTAGGTGAAAGGTTTTAGTGACCCAAAATATCTTTCTTTCTTTTTTTTTTAAACAACATACGCATGGTGTGTTTACAAATGATCCATACAAACGTACTCGGTTACCTAATGTAACCTCGGTTCTCTCTAGAAGAGGGAACGAGTATTGCGTAAGTTGCTTACGCTACGGGGAAAGTCTTCTTTCTTCGAGATCTGAAGCCAAAAATTATCCTTAATTTTGTATTCATTGTCAACGCAGTGCGGCAGCCGGCAGACCAAGGCAGGCTATATAAGCGTGCTCATTGGCTGCTCGGCGGCAACTGCTTAAGCCTATCAGTGAGCCTCGTGAAACGTGGCCTCCAATGAGGGTGCTTCGCGCCCTCCACACCCTTCTAACCGTCAAGATGGGTGTGGCCAGTGTGTATAACGAGGGCTCACAGGCTGAATATCTGGTTTTCGTAGTCTGAAGCGCAAAAGCTCGTGGCGCGACACGGCAGGTTACGCAATACTCGTTCCCTCTTCTAGAGAGAACCGAGGTTACATTAGGTAACCGAGTACGTTCTCTTACGAGAGGTTCTCTCGTATTGCGTAAGTTGCTTACGCTACGGGAACCCCTTGCAAACGCCGTGCGCGCCGAGCATCCAGCACATGAATCCCAGGGAGGCCGGGGAAAAACATTCTGCTGGAACAGGTGGCCGGTCGGAGAGACGGGCCAACACAGTACAAAGCACTTCACTCAGTGTATAAAATAGAGCGGCGCGGCCGGTCTATAAGTATATATCAGTGCAAAACAGTGGGGCCGGCAACGCGAGCCCATACAGTACATAAGCACACATTAGGGTAAGAAAAGAGCGACATCATCGGTCTTTTACGAAGAGAATAACCCCCCGCGCAACAGAGTGGAAGACGGGCGGCCAGCAGCGCGGGCCAGCACCGGTAAACAGCGCGTAACGGGGAATGAGAAACAGAGCGGCCCAGCTGGTCTGAGTATAAAACACTTCACCCTAAGTACCATACCAGAAATATCGCCAGCATGTGAACGTAGTCTGCACATAAGCGACTGGGCAGAGCATACATGTCACTTATACTGACAGCAATTTAGCCTGTAAGGCGGGAACTTCCAGGTTATAAAACCTCACGAATGTCGATGGGGAGGCCCAGCCCGCCGCCATACAAATATCGTGGATAGAAATTCCACTGGACCAGGCCCGCGAAGAGGCCATGCCTCTAGTAGAGTGGGCTCTGATACCCAGAGGGCACTGCAGGTGTTTGGAGGCATAAGCTGCTGCAATCGCGTCCACTATCCACCTGGACAGGCTCTGTTTCGAGGCGGCGAGACCCTTGGTGCGTCCACCGAAGGAAACAAAGAGCTGCTCGGAACGCCTGAAAGCGGCGGAGCGCGTGAAGTAAACTCTCAGCGCCCTGACAGGGCATAGGAGGTTATCACTGTCCCCATTATCATGATGCTGACAGAGCCGAAAGGGAAATGATTTGTGCCCTAAAAGGGGTTCCAATCTCTTTGGGGATGTAACCGTGTCTCGGTCTGAGAATGACTTTCGAGTCGTTCGGTCCGAACTCAAGACATGCAGGGCTAACAGATAGCGCGTGCAAATCCCCCACGCGTTTTACTGAAGACAGAGCTATCAGAAAAACGGTTTTGAGCGACAGGTACTTTAAATCCACGGATTCAAGCGGTTCAAAGGGAAAAGCCTTCAGGGCCTCCAGGACCAAGGACAGATCCCAAATAGGAACCGAGGGGGGCCGCGGGGGATTCATCCGTCTAGCTCCTCTGAGGAAGCGGATAATAAGCTCGTTCCTTCCTATTGCCTGGCCGCGCGTCGTCTCAGCGAACGCTGCAATAGCCGCCACATACACTTTGAGCGTGGAAGGGGACCTGCCTTTGTCCAACAGCTCTTGTAGGAAGGAGAGCGGAGAGCACCCGTGAGACCCAAGGATCCAAGCTCTTAGTAGCGCACCATTTAGAAAACACCGACCATTTAGACGCGTAGAGCCGTCTCGTGGAGGGAGCTCTAGACTGCGTGATCGTGTTCACGACCCCTTCTGGCAGGTCAACGGGTATCCGTTGATTACCCATGCATGCAGAGACCATCATTCTGGATGGGGATGCCAGATCGATCCACCGGCTTGAGAGAGGAGATCCTTTCTCACCGGGATCGGCCATGGGGATGAGTGCGACAGCCTCACTAGCTCTGGGTACCAGGTTTGGTTCTCCCAACACGGGGCTATAAGAAGCACTGGGTGGTGCGTTTCCCTGATCCTCGTAATGACCTGTGGTAACAGGGAGATCGGGGGAAAAGAGTACAGCGGGAGGCTGGGCCATGTCTGGGACAGCGCGTCCTCGCTTTTCGAGAAAAATTTCGGGCAGTGAGCGTTGTCTCTCGACGCAAAGAGGTCGACCTTCGCTCTGCCGAATAGGCGCCAGAGAAACTAGACTGCCTGGGGGTGCAGGGACCATTCTCCCGGGGGAATGATGTCTCTGGACAGTCTGTCTGGACCGACATTCAGGTGGCCTGGCACGTGCGCGGCTCTCAGCGAGCGGTGAGCCCACACGAGAAGGCGTTCTGTCAGCTTGCACAGGTTCCTGGATCTGACACCGCCCTGTCGGTTCACATAGGATACCACGGACATGTTGTCCGAGCGGACTAGCACATGGTGATCCTGTATGAATGGGAGGAAGCGCTTGAGCGCGTTCTCGACCGCTATCATCTCCAAACCGGTTTGCCCTCGAAAAGAGCGCCCCAACCTGAGGTGGAAGCGTCCGTCGAGATAACTTTGCGGTGTGAGATGGCTCCCATTGTCACTCCCCGCTGGTACCAGTCGGCCGCTAACCAGGGCTTAGGTGCTGAAACGCAGCTCTGAGTCACTCTGATTCGAATGCCGCCGGAAGCCCAGGCTCTGTGAGGCACTCGGGCATTCAGCCAGCGTTGTAGCGGGCGCATACGTAACAGACCCAGCTGAAGCACTGCTGCAGCTGAAGCCATACAACCCAGCATCCTCTGAAATGTCTTGAGAGGTGCGGTGCTGCCCGGCTGGAAGGACGCGGCCAGGTGTCGAAGCAGCGTGCGCGCTGTGTCGACAGGCGGGCCGTCATTGCCACAGTGTCCAGATCCAAACCCAGAAAAGAGGTTGATTGACTGGGCACTAATGAGCTCTTGGTCCAGTTGACCGTGAGCCCCAGGCTGTCCAGGTGACTTAGAAGCACTGTTCTGTGGGCGATGAGTTCGGCCTCTGACTGTGCTAGAATTAGCCAATCGTCCAAGTAGTTCAGAATTCACATTCCCCGACCCCTCAGGGGAGCGAGAGCCGTGTCCATGCACTTCGTAAATGTACGGGGTGCCAACGACAGGCCGAAAGGCAGGACGGTGTACTGATATACCTGACTGTCGAAGGCGAATCTCAAGAATGGCCTGTGACGGGGTATTATCTGGATCTGAAAGTACGCGTCTTTTAGATCGAGAGATATAAACCAGTCCCTCGGGCGAATTTGCGCGAGAATTTGCCTGGTTGTGAGCATTTTGAACGGTCTTCTCTTAAGAGCCTTGTTCAAACGTCTTAGATCCAAAATTGGTCTGAGAGCACCGTCCTTCTTGGGAACGAGGAAATAACGGCTGTAAAAGCCCGACTCGCTCATAGAAGGGGAAACCGGTTCTATAGCCCCTTTGCACAGAAGTGTAGCTATTTCTGCTCGAAGTAGATGTGCTACTTCTCCATTCACTCTCGTCTCGGTACGCGCCTGAAAGCGCAGGGGGCGGCGAGCGAACTGCAGAGTATAGCCCTTTTTTACTGTGCTTAGCACCCATTCTGATGCGCCTGGAATAGCTTCCCACACTTTTGAGTCTGAAGCCAGGGGCAGAATGGCCTCCGGGCTCTGATCACCGCGCGTCGCGGGCTCGAGAGCTCGAAACGGAGGGGTGGGCGCAGCGCGCGCGCTCTTGGTGCTTAGATACGGCGGATCGCACGCAGCGATAGCTGGCCGTTTTACACACAGTGTCCCGGTGGCTTGGACGGGGAACATATAGTGTGAGGCGCGACGCGCCAGGGCGGCGTCGGGGGCGAAATGTTCGTTAGTATGTGTGAGCGCTCGAGGGCGGGCACAGGACTTGCATTTAAAACATGACCGGTCGTGAGAGGCCGTGTGACAGAGCGGGCAGTGAGTAGGTGTGGGCACGGTGAGGTGGACACGTGACCTACTTTTAACACTCGAGCGGCTTCTGCCTGCTTTATGAGAGTGGGCTCTGTGAGAGACACGGGATTTGTAGTGCTTGTGTGCAGGGGTGAACACGGAAACGTGGGCACATTCACTGCATTTGAAACACATACGGCGTGAGCCGTGCAACCAGACATTATGCTCATTAGAGATTTCTCTGGGTCGCCGTGAGAACGGTGGTTGCGCGCAGGCGAGCGGGTAGATATACCGGCTCGTTGACTGCGAGGTAAACATCTGCAGTAGCTGTGGCAACGGGGACTGACAGAGCGTGACGCTTTGACAGTGGTACAGCCGCAGCGGGACTTAACCGTCTTTTCTTCCCTCGTGTTTAGACGCTCATAAATACTCGAGCACCATGAGTAGGAGTGGTACGAGAGGCGGGTTCGTTTTCTGTATGTAAGAAAAACTGGCCGCGAGCTCGGAGAAGCGAACAGCATACATTTTTATCTGCCGCGAGAGCCAGGATCGAACACGGGTCTCTAGGGCGAAAGCCTATGATTCTGCCACTGAACCACAGGGGAGAACACATTACCTTTCAGTTAGCGCGAGGATATAAGAGAGCGACCTCATGTTTGTTTGCAGGCGTGCGTGTATAAAAACAGGCTCGTTTACTGCAATAGTAATATTTCCAGCCGCCTGAACTTAAGAGGGGACTGAGAAATGTGTGAGAATTGGCGGTTTGTCCGGCCACAGCGGGACTAAAACACTCTCTCTCCTCTTTTCGCCGGTGAGTGAGGTGCGCGCGCTGAACGTTGCTCATGACCGTCCGCTCTGTTATCCCTTGTGAACAACGGCGCAATCTGCGCGGCCCAACAAGGGGGAGAGCGGGTTCGCTTTCTGTATGTAAGAAAAGCTGGGCGCGAGCTCGGAGAAGCGAACAGCATAAATTTTGAACTGCCGCGAGAGCCGGGATCGAACCATAGACTGTAAAAAATATGGACAAAGCGTCTGTGACGCTTGACGCTTGACGCGGAAAATCGCCTGATTTTCCAAGATGGCGCCACCCATACCCCCCATAAACGGCTTCAAACCCGTTCTTCAGAAAGTCTATGGGTGGCGCCATCTTGGAAAATCTTGGGAAATCCTAACCCCGCCCACCTTCTGACGCAGCGCGCGTCACTCAGCTCGCTCTGCTACTCCGGTTATCTCTGTGTATATTTTAGGTAACGAAATATATTATAAAACATCATACTAACTCTTTTCGGTTTCATTTAAATAAATCTTAAACATTATAGCCACACAAATGTGGTTCAGGCAATGCGTATTGATCACTGCACATAACGTTTGCCTATTTATATATAAAAATAAAAAATATATAAAACACAAACCTGCCTCTTTTCGTTTTAAATATAATATAAAAATATTAAACATTTTAATATGGTCCAGGCAATTTGTGCATTTGTACTAAACAACAGATGTGGCAGTAAACAACATTACAGATCATATTCGTTGTATTAAAATTTAAAATGACAAAACTCAACCCAGTCTCTTTTTGTTAAATTTCACTTTTATCAATATTAGCCATTGATAAAAGGTACAAGAAGCTATACAAATAAAGCAAACAATTCAGTCAAACATACAAAGTCAGCGCTCGAGTCTAACCATAATGTCACAACGGTAAAATTAAATAGCTTATAAAGTTATGAAACTTCCCCTCAGCCAAAACGATTGGCCAGGGAACAAATTATAGAAATTACAAGACCAAAAATCGCCCGTTAGATATACACAAGACGAATTATATCTCATGTTTAACCACTACAGAGACGCCAGAGTCCACGGCAAACCTCGTCAAGCCGAGGAAAGGCTGTTCCAGGCGGGGTACATGAGCTCCGAGCGCCCGGTCATCAGTGGATCTCAAAACTGGATAAAATTTTCATAAATCTTTATAAATAAACCACAGATTTGAGCTTTAAACAACTACATTCTCGCCTGAAAAACTCTTAAAACTACATTTCATGATACAGAAACAGTAGTATTATATGTCAACTGTATTAAAAAATGGCGCTTCTTATGTTGTCATTCTCCGTGGCGCTGCCTTGTCAGCTGTCAATCAAGCTGTCAATCAAAGTTAACCACGCCCTTATTGTCATACATTTTATATCTAAATACGATCTAAACTAACGAGTTAGAAAAAAATTCACAGCCCTCATGGTTGTCAGGCACTCGGAACCTATCGAAAAATACAATAAAAGTCCATGGGACCAACCTGTAAAAACATGAATTTATGCTGTGAAAACGGACATTTTAACATGGGGGCTATGGACATTTGCTCCCTTTTGGGACCTTCCCCTAGCGGATTTTCGATGTATTGCAGTTTTTCGCACTTCCGGATAGGCTTCATTTTTCAGATCAGAGGGTTGCCGCTTGGATCGAACACGGGTCTCTGGCGCGAAAGCCTAAGATTCCGCCACTGAGCCACAGGGGAGAATACAATAGCTTTCGGTTAGAGCGAGGATATAAGTAGCGACTGGGCTATTTGAATCATTCGTTCGTTTTGTTCTGAATTAACAAATTCTGACTCTCTGTGTTCTTTTCGGTACATTCCTTCATAATTACAAATCATACGCCGGCTCCAGAGAGACTGGAGCAAATGGACTTTTCTGACACTTATGGCATCTCAGAGATACTCCAGAAACCTGAAACCAACATTCTTCTTCCCTGTGGGGAGCTTCAAAAGGACCCACAGAGAGATAACGAAACTTTCTATGTGACACACACACACACACACACACACACACACACACATACACGTCTATATTACTAACAGGGGACTATCGCTCTACACTGGCCAAGAGGGGACTAGTGTTTCTGGTCATTTTGAAGGAACAAAAATGACATACAAAATTTTCTTTTAAGCTCTTTTTTCATAATATAACTTCAAATATGCATTTTTTTATTTAAAAAAAAACATGCCAAGTGGGGACCTGAAACTCTGAACGATCTCTATCTATACTAGTGGGGACTTGATAGCCTGCAATGGAGCTGTGTGTGTGTGAACAGTGAAGTGAACTGGCAGAGAAGTCTGCCTTCATTATGTAACTCTCTCTCTCTCTCTCTCTCTCTCTCTCTCTCTCTCTCTCTCTCTCTCTCTCTCTCTCTCTCTCTCTCTCTATATATATATATATATATATATATATATATATATATATATATATATATATATCCTATCAGTTATCAAAAAATTTTAAATACGATTTGTTTTAGGAAAGACCATTTAAATCTACAACGGGGTAAAAAATACAGACGGCCCGACGGCAACAGTTCAAAAGCAGAGGCGAGAATATCCTCTTATCATTCATAATATTATTTTTCTTATTTAACGCTCTCTCTTCATAGATACTTTCTATGCTTGGTTATGCAGTCCCTAACAATTTACTTGTTACTACTTTTCTTAATAATTTCTTCTGTACCTCAGTAGCAGTTCCATACCAACAAATAATACAGAATATCATAACACTTTCAATGAAAGCACTATAAAACATCAGAAGCTTTATGTTGTGGACATTACAGCAAAGTTATTGCTTTAAGAAATTCATTCTCTGTTGTGGCCTATTAATTAAAACATAATTTCTACTCTAATAAAATCAATAGACATGTCCTTATTTTTCTGTTTCCTTTGTTTCTAGGATGTTGATGTACAGAGATATTCAGTGTTTGAAATATTGCTCAATTTAAATGCAACCAAACATATGTCGTTCGTTACCATCCAACAGTGGACCTTTCTTTAAGATCTAATTCAAAACTTTTGAGTTGACTTGCTGCATCTGGTCATTTTGAAGAAACAAAAATGAAATCATTTTTTTCATAATATAACTTTAAAAAAAATTAAAATAAAAAAAATGAAAAAAAATAAACATGCCAAGATTGAATCTCAACTCTGAACGATCTCTACCTATACAACAGTGGACTCACAATAGCCTGCAATGGAACTGTGTTAGTGTGTGTGAATAGTTAAGTATGTCTTTATTTTGTAACTATAAGTTATATATATTTATATATAGGCCTTCATAGATACTTTCTATGCTTGGTTATGCAGTCCCTAACAATTTACTTGCCATTGTTATGTGCCATTGCACTCACACATACATGTCTATATTACTAACAGACCAATGTCACTCTACACTGGCCAAGTGAGGACTCAATGAACGATGTCTATCTATACAAGTGAGGACTTGAACAGTGTGTGTGTGTGTGTGTGTGAACAGTGAAGTGAACTGGCAGTGAAGTCTGTCTTCATTATGTATATATAGTATATTATATAGTATATTATATATTATGCCTTTTATCATTCATAATATTTGTTTATTTTATTTAACACTTATTTTCTCTCTTCATAGATACTTTCTATGTTTGGTTATGCAGTCCCTTTAGGGTTTATAGGATTAATCAAACAGAAATAGCTCTTTAAGGTAACGATTTCAGGTCACTATAGTGACCTATATTTAGTATAGCGTAAAGCATACTTTATACAGTGAATAATGATTTTATTAATCAAAATGAACTTCGCGTCCCCAGTTGGATGGTAAAGAACGATACGTGTTTGGCTGCTTTGTACATTTCTTGCCATCACAAACACACTGTAAAGATTTTGGAGGTCAATCTCAAAATGTTATGTCGAAAAACTAAAGTGCAATAAATAATACACGCTTTAGGGTCTGTTTACACGACATCATTTTCAACTGAAAACTGAAAACGTTTTGGCCGTTCATTTCAACGAAAATGCCATTTTGGGGGCCTGACAATGAAAGCTTTTGAAAACGAGTTTTTGTGAGCTCATCTAAAGTGAGGACTAGTTATGCCTTGTAAAGCATTTATAAAGGAGATTTAAAGGCTGTTAATATTTCTATGTTCTCTATCGTGTTGTGTTTGTTTCCTTTTTCTGTTTAGAAGATAACTGAGTCTTTAAATCTCCTTTATAAATTATTTACAAAGCATAACTAGTCCTCACTTTAGATGAGCTCGCAAAATAGTGAACTGACCACTACTAAATGCTTTATAACTGCCTGAATCTACTACATTTACTCACACTTTCTAAGTGATCTTATTAATCACTGTAAACACCTAAATAACTGATTTGTAAATAATGCTATACTTCATTTAGAAATGATAAATTGATTTAATAAAGTATGAAAATGCAATTATTAAACACATTATAGATATGCTTCTAACTCAATAATACAGCGTTTAAAGGTGTATTTATAAACTGCTTACTAATGTCTGCTTTATGAATTATGATTTATCTGTTTACCAATGCTTAACTAATGATTAATAGGATGCAGTTTTTATAAAGGGTTACCATATATATTATATTATATTTCTCAAAATATAACTTCAAATTTGCTTTTTTTTTATTAAAAAAAAAGCATGCCAAGAGGGGATCTGCAACTAAATGTTATAATTATAATGTAATTATTATTATATTAAGATATTAATAATGTGACTGATAGTATTGGCTGCCTATTAATTAAAACATAATTTCTACTCTTAAAAAAAATCAATAGACATGTCCTTATTTTTCTGTTTCCTTTGTTTCTAGGATGTTGATGTACAGAGAAAGTCAGTGTTTGAAATATTGCTCAATTTAAATGCAACCAAACATATGTCGTTCGTTACCATCCAACAGTGGACCTTTCTTTAAGATCTAATTCAAAACTTTTGAGTTGACTTGCTGCATCTGGTCATTTTGAAGAAACAAAAATTAAATCATTTTTTTCATAATATAACTTTAAAAAAATCAAAATAAAAAAAAATAAAAAAATTAAACATGCCAAGATTGAATCTCAACTCTGAACGATCTCTACCTATACAACAGTGGACTCACAATAGCCTGCAATGGAACTGTGTGTGTGTGTGTGTGTGTGAACAGTTAAGTATGTCTTTATTTTGTAACTATAAGTTATATATATTTATATATAGGCCTTCATAGATACTTTCTGTGCTTGGTTATGCAGTCCCTAACAATTTACTTGCCATTGTTATGTGCCATTGCACTCACACATACATGTCTATATTACTAACAGACCAATGTCGCTCTACACTGGCCAAGTGAGGACTCAATGAACGATGTCTATCTATACAAGTGAGGACTTGAACAGTGTGTGTGTGTGTGTGTGAACAGTGAAGTGAACTGGCAGTGAAGTCTGTCTTCATTATGTATATATAGTATATTATATAGTATATTATATATTATGCCTTTTATCACTCATTTTGAAAACGATGCCTTTACCATCTGCATGTAAACAACATAAACGTGAATTTGTGAAATTGTTACGTCATTCCAACCCGGTCACACTAAATGCGTCTCTATAGCACACATTGTGTTTATTGTGCAATTTATACGTGCATATGATAGGCATGGGTGGGTTTAGGGTAGGTTTAGTAGTGGTGTGTAATATGTAATATGTATTATATGTTTGGTTAGGATTAGTTTTGTAGGATGTGTGTGTATTACACTCAATAAAGTGCGTATTATATGCATGTAAAAAAATATATTTTCGCGTAAAAATTGCACGATAAACACAATGCGTGCCATAGAGATGCATTTTCATGAGATCAGGCAGGTCATGCACAAGTATATAACATGGTCACATGCGTACTTATCATCACGTGTTCACATGTTCATGAGTATTTGAGTTTTTTTTTTTTTTTTTTTTTTTTTTTTGACAAAGTAAGAAAGGTTTGGGGTGTGCACAAACAAATATCTTCAGTAACTGGATCTAGTTTCTATCAACTCCGTCTTTTGTCTAAAATTAAACACTTCCTAACTGACAAAACACTAGAGATGGCTGTTCATGCTTTTATTACTTCCCATTTAGACTACAGCAACTCATTGTATTGCGGTATTTCCAAGTCACAAATCGCTCGCCTTCAACTGGTCCAAAATGCTGCAGCAAGATTTATTCACAAAAGTAGTAAATATAATCACATGATGATGATGATACATTTTATTTATATTGCGCTTTTCTGCTTTACATATAGCCTCACATTCAAGCTGGGGGCAAGCTGGGGCCAGTTGTACTGTTAGAGGGGCCAGTTTAGACCTTATTGTTGTCATATCATTTTCTGCACTGCACTATAGGCATTAACAGGCAAAATACCATGATTACCAATCATTCAACAATGTATTTGCATTGCCATTATATTTTTTAAATTTGCATTACATATTCAGAATCAGTCACATTAACTGCATTCTACGATTTTTGTGTTTTTTTTGCAAAAAGATCAGCAAATTCATCTAGGTTTAAGGCCTTTGCCCTCCTTGACTCAATACTTAGAACACCTAAATTGCTTAATCTGTCATCTGACATTGTGGACCTGAGATAGGTTTTCACCAGCTTTAGTGCATACAATATAATATACAATTAAATTATGCTTATTTTAAATGTATTGTGCAGGCTAGGTATAAAAAATATAGGAAAAACCATGATAATATGAAACGCTTCAAAACAGAGCGCACAAAGCGCGTATGCGCATCGCGGGTGCAGAATGATGTGCTCAAAGCAACATGGAGTCACAGTGTTCAGAGCTGCACAAGTGCGCATTTAAAAGTTCACGGCACAAAGCGAAGAAATTTCGAGCGCACAAATCCTAGTGTAGCCTATATCTGTCCAACAGTTTATTGATCATTTGTTTCTTCACATAGTGAAGTTTTAAATTCCAGTTATTGTGCGTTTGATGCCGATTCATAGTCCTTGTGGTGTGAACAGGCACACGGTAGCGAGTCGTTTTAAAACAGCAACAAACATAAAATACAAATACACAAAATAAAGTCATTTTATGCAAATCCACAGCCTTTTATCTACAGATCAAGCATTATAATGTGTATATATCATATTGGAGAGAGTTTTACCGTGCATATATATAACATAATATAAATTAACATTACAAAAGTTAATGATAGTACATTTCAAATACCTAAAAATTGACAATTAAGTGATTTTGTTCGAGTCAAAAATATTACTTAACATTAATGAACCAACGGTACACATTTTTTACTTTAGCAATCTTATGGGTTGTGGTCTCTCAGACATTGGCAGTAATAAAAATACAATAAAAACATAGTTTCCCTTTGGACTTAAATTACATATCTTTGTGGTATACGGTAGAAATATTGCACATTTCAGTCTAGCTTAGGTTTTTAAAATAAATAACACAGTCTTGGAAATAATATGTAAGCATGTGCAAATAAGCCTGTATAGTAAATCAAGTTCTGTTGGTCTTTGTGTTTAAGTGAGAAATTAATTCATTTAAATCGAAAGATCTCAAAGTTTATAAGATCTTTCAATTATGTTTAACAGTTTTGAGCGTATAAAAGAGTGTATAAAAATGGGCTCTGAGTTTTGGCAGTGGTTGTGTCTAAGTGAAATATGTAGTTTGGAAGATGTAGTCACTGAATGCATTAATACAACATTGAATGACACAGACATTTGCAACACTTCTACAGTAATACCGTAGTAAAATATTTTCAGAATCTAAAAAATTAAATACTATCAAAACAATTAGATGTAGCTGAACACATACAGGTATTAATCTTTCAGTTTCATCACCATCTATAAAAAGGGGAAACTTGGGGGAAATGTGTACTGTACTGTAAACAATGACCATGTGACATAAAATGCTGTGAATTCTGAACAACAGAAAACAGCAGAAATATGTTAGAATTCTACCCGTTATTTGTGTGTTTTTTTATTTAACGTTTGTTTTTGGGGGGTAAAACCTTTTCTAGTGTTCTGGAAGAATGAGTTGATCTGAGAATGAAGTTTCAGTGCATTTTGAATGTGAAATGAACTGCTGTCAAGCTGTAAGTTGGTTTGGAGAAGATATCATGGTCTTTTAACCTGATATCATTTAAGACATCATTTAAGACTGTGGTATAAATGATTGAATGATTTAACCATAACTCATTACTATCCTTGATATTCTAAAATAGGTATTTTTCATGTGTATGTAGACTAGGCTGTGTATATTGAGTTGTTGCACTTCCCCCCCACACGCAATTTACATATCAATGCAGGAAGGCCTTAAAGGCCAGTGTTTTTCTTAGGTGAGAAAACTGGCCAACAACCCCCAGAGTAGTGTTACCAATATCTGTGCAACTTCTCAAATACACTAGAATAAACTAGAGAAAACGCTGGGATTTACCCTGCCAAATTAAATTAAATTACAGGTTTTTACAATCGCTATGACACATTTCTCAATATTTAGGTACATTTTCAAAACTCTTCACTCAGTTCTCCTAACCAACTTACAGCTTGACAGCAGTTCATTTCACAATCAAAATGCACTGAAACTTCATGTCTCAGATCAACTCATTCTTCCAGAACATTAGAAAAGGTTTCACCCATACACTTAGTGATACACTTTGTCACACATAAAACAAAAAAACACAAACAACAGGAGCATTACACAATGTTTTCTTTTGTAAAATGCTTTCATAAAACAAGAATGACACTATCTACTGTTTATAATTCACTGCAGTTGATGTTACATAATCCTTTTTGATTACAGCCCAGTTATCATCTATGATAATATTGAGCAGGTGGATACCTATAAGTATATAGGTGTGGTCATTGATCGTTGATTTACTTGGAAAGCCCACATTGATTATCTTTGTTCAAAATTCCGGCAACGATTGTATTTTTTTAAGAAGACTTAGGCTGTTCGGTGTAAATCAGAGAATTATGCAATTATTTCATTATGCCGTTTTAGGTAGTCTTTTAAATTATAGGATGCAAACTTCATATGGCAATCTTTCGGTCCAATTAAAATCACAGCTTGCATGTCTTGTGAAAACTGCAATGTAAGTTATGGGTGTAAGAGAGTACTCATCACTTCAATCAATTTACGAATCGTGGATTTTTAAAAAAATGCACAGACAATAGTGAGTGATTCAAGCCATGTTTTATTTCCAATGTATCAGCTTCTGCCATCATGGAGACGGTATAGAGTCCCACTGAGTAAGAGTAACCGTTAGAGTATCTATTAATATGTTAAATAGCAAGATGTAGTTATACATATATGTAGTTTTTAACTCTTTTTGGTTTGTGTGTGTATGTATATGTTGTGTACTAATGCAGCTTTGAGTCCAAGACAAATTTCCTGAAAAAGGACAATAAAGTAAAGTATACTAACAAACTAACTTTTTAACATTACTGTACTAAAATATTCCTAAGTTTCCCCTTTTGTATAGATGGTGATGAAAATGAAAGACTAACACTTACATCTAATTATTTTGATATTATTATATTTTAGAATCAGAATATCTATTTCAATGTGATATTACTGAAATTAATTTTTAACAGTTTAACAGTACTATTATTATTAACAGTTTTAAAAAGAGTATGTAAACGTGCAAATTAGCCTGTATAGAACATAAAGTTCTGTTGGTGTTTGTGTTTAAGAATAATTAATGTAAATGGAACAAAATGCATTCAATGACATCTTTCAAAGCAGTGATCCACAGTTTAGCTCACATAGACGGAAGGTGTGATCACTGTGTGAAGAGAGTTTTGAAAAAGTGACTTTAGAATTGGGAAACTTACATTTTATTTGTGTTTGGAATAATCATTAATTTAGTTTCATTGTAAACATAGTGCTAAACAAGTAAACAAGATTTTATATTTAAATATTATATTATAATATATAATACTGATTTCAGAATTGTGCAAGGTGTATTTTCCGGAATCTCTGTGTGAACGGGGCTTATGTGAGCCAAACTGTGGATCATTTATTATTGCTTTGGCAAAAAAAAAAATATATTTCTAACTTAACACAAACACCAACAGACATTTATGTTCTATACAGGCCAATTTGCAGATGTTTACATTCTCTAATCAAAACTGATGTTCAAAACCTAATATTTAAATTCTGAATCTAAAAAAAACAAAAACAAAAAAATATATATTTAACTAAACACCTATACAAGTGTTAATCTCAGTTTCATATTTTTGTACAGTATTGTAAACGTGGATAATGTAACATTAACTGCAGTGAACAGTAGATAGTGTAATTCTTGTTTTATTTATTTTTTAAATACATTTTTACAAAAGAAAACTTTACAAAATAAATTTGGCAGGGTAAATCCAAGCGTTTTCTCTAGTTTATTCTAGTGTATTTGAGAAGTTGCACAGATATTGGTAACAGTACTCTGGGGGTTGTTGGCCAGTTTTCTCACCTAAGAAAAACACTGGCCTTTAAGGCCTTCCTGCATTGATATGTAAATTGCGTGTGGGGGGGAAGTGCAACAACTCAATATCACACACCCTAGTCTACATACACATGAAAAATACCTATTTTAGAATATCAAGGATAGTAATGAGTTATGGTTAAATCATTCAATCATTTATACCACAGTCTTAAATGATGTCTTAAATGATATCAGGTTAAAAGACCATGATATCTTCTCCAAACCAACTTACAGCTTGACAGCAGTTCATTTCACATTCAAAATGCACTGAAACTTCATTCTCAGATCAACTCATTCTTCCAGAACACTAGAAAAGGTTTTACCCCCCAAAAACACACGTTAAATAAAAAAACACACAAATAACGGGTAGAATTCTAACATATTTCTGCTGTTTTCTGTTGTTCAGAATTCACAGCATTTTATGTCACATGGTCATTGTTTACAGTACAGTACAAGTTTCCCCTTTTTATAGATGGTGATGAAACTGAAAGATTAATACCTGTATGTGTTCAGCTACATCTAATTGTTTTGATAGTATTTAATTTTTTAGATTCTGAAAATATTTTACTACGGTATTACTGTAGAAGTGTTGCAAATGTCTGTGTCATTCAATGTTGTATTAATGCATTCAGTGACTACATCTTCCAAACTACATATTTCACTTAGACACAACCACTGCCAAAACTCAGAGCCCATTTTTATACACTCTTTTAGGCTATGTTCACACTTAGCGTCTTTTTTGACAAGAAAAAGTTGACAACGGCGTTTTTTTAGCAAAAAAAAAAAACGCTGGCAGCGTTTCGGTTACAAATAGCAGCCGAGCGCGTCTTTTGTTGCTATAACAAGAGCTGCAACAGTAGCCTAGTGCTGTGTGATGCAAAAGATGTCGAGAAAGAGAAAGTTGGCTCTTGCGTTGGCTTTTGAAGTTACCGGGGAGGAGAATGTCGGTTCACAAAGACGTTTGTGGGTGCACGACAGACAGTTGTTCTTGTTGTTATGGAAACGACAGGTCTCGCTACTCGCTTGTCATTGGTCAGCTGTCAAAAAGGCGCTTGACGTAGGGCGTTCTTTTCAGAAAAGTTGAACTTTTTTCAACTTAAAAAGACGCTCTGAGCTGCAGAAAAAGACGCAGGCGGTGGCGTCTAAAAAAGCGCTCAGGACTTTTTTGAAAAAACGGTTTACTCCATAGGGTTATAATGTAGAACAGACGCTGGCAGTTTGAAAAAAGACGCTAAGTGTGAACATAGCCTTATACGCTCAAAACTGTTAAACATAATTGAAAGATCTTATAAAGATTGAGATCTTTCAATTTAAATGAATTAATTTCTCACTTAAACACAAAGACCAACAGAACTTGATTTACTATACAGGCTTATTTGCACATGCTTACATATTATTTCCAAGACTGTGTTATTTATTTTAAAAACCTAAGCTAGACTGAAATGTGCAATATTTCTACCGTATACCACAAAGATATGTAATTTAAGTCCAAAGGGAAACTATGTTTTTATTGTATTTTTATTACTGCCAATGTCTGAGAGACCACAACCCATAAGATTGCTAAAGTAAAAAATGTGTACCGTTGGTTCATTAATGTTAAGTAATATTTTTGACTCGAACAAAATCACTTAATTGTCAATTTTTAGGTATTTGAAATGTACTATCATTAACTTTTGTAATGTTAATTTATATTATGTTATATATATGCACGGTAAAACTCTCTCCAATATGATATATACACATTATAATGCTTGATCTGTAGATAAAAGGCTGTGGATTTGCATAAAATGACTTTATTTTGTGTATTTGTATTTTATGTTTGTTGCTGTTTTAAAACGACTCGCTACCGTGTGCCTGTTCACACCACAAGGACTATGAATCGGCATCAAACGCACAATAACTGGAATTTAAAACTTCACTATGTGAAGAAACAAATGATCAATAAACTGTTGGACAGATATAGGCTACACTAGGATTTGTGCGCTCGAAATTTCTTCGCTTTGTGCCGTGAACTTTTAAATGCGCACTTGTGCAGCTCTGAACACTGTGACTCCATGTTGCTTTGAGCACATCATTCTGCACCCGCGATGCGCATACGCGCTTTGTGCGCTCTGTTTTGAAGCGTTTCATATTATCATGGTTTTTCCTATATTTTTTATACCTAGCCTGCACAATACATTTAAAATAAGCATAATTTAATTGTATATTATATTGTATGCACTAAAGCTGGTGAAAACCTATCTCAGGTCCACAATGTCAGATGACAGATTAAGCAATTTAGGTGTTCTAAGTATTGAGTCAAGGAGGGCAAAGGCCTTAAACCTAGATGAATTTGCTGATCTTTTTGCAAAAAAAACACAAAAATCGTAGAATGCAGTTAATGTGACTGATTCTGAATATGTAATGCAAATTTAAAAAATATAATGGCAATGCAAATACATTGTTGAATGATTGGTAATCATGGTATTTTGCCTGTTAATGCCTATAGTGCAGTGCAGAAAATGATATGACAACAATAAGGTCTAAACTGGCCCCTCTAACAGTACAACTGGCCCCAGCTTGCCCCCAGCTTGAATGTGAGGCTATATGTAAAGCAGAAAAGCGCAATATAAATAAAATGTATCATCATCATCATGTGATTATATTTACTACTTTTGTGAATAAATCTTGCTGCAGCATTTTGGACCAGTTGAAGGCGAGCGATTTGTGACTTGGAAATACCGCAATACAATGAGTTGCTGTAGTCTAAATGGGAAGTAATAAAAGCATGAACAGCCATCTCTAGTGTTTTGTCAGTTAGGAAGTGTTTAATTTTAGACAAAAGACGGAGTTGATAGAAACTAGATCCAGTTACTGAAGATATTTGTTTGTCAAATTTTAAAGGCCCATCTAAAAGCACACCCCAAACCTTTCTTACTTTGTCGCAAAAAAAAAAAAAAAAAAAACTCAAATACTCATGAACATGTGAACACGTGATGATAAGTACGCATGTGACCATGTTATATACTTGTGCATGACCTGCCTGATCTCATGAAAATGCATCTCTATGGCACGCATTGTGTTTATCGTGCAATTTTTACGCGAAAATATATTTTTTTACATGCATATAATACGCACTTTATTGAGTGTAATACACACACATCCTACAAAACTAATCCTAACCAAACATATAATACATATTTACGGAGCCCCCCTAGTCCCACTTTGGCAAAAAAAAAATATTATAACTATCTTGTGGCCTCAAGATACTAACTCGTGGCCACGAGAAAGTGAGTTTTTTCAAGGCGAACGTTCCTTTTAATGTTTCCATGGCGACGCGTCACGCGATACACCGCAGCCACAATAATACTGTATGACAGATGTGTCGCTTTTATTTCGCTTTTCCTTTTTTATTCAAAATATTCACAAACTTGCTTACCATGTCATCAACTAGCCCCTGAGAGTACGGCGCCACATTTAGAATGTTTAGTGCTGCCAGATCCAAACTGTGCTTTCGCGCATTGGCTGGCGCTGAGCCAGAGTCGGACGCGTTCAGCGCTGTCATCACAACTAAGCAGTTTTTTCAACTTCATAATGTTTATTTTTGGTTTCAGATATTTAAATACACATAAGCACGAGTAAAACAATACATTTGGAGTTTGTAAAACACACTGATGTCTGTGGAAGCAGCAATAACAATCTATTCAAATATAATTTGCCGACATGTGTTATTCATATTAGACAAACATAGTGCAAGACAAGGAACAATAAAGTTTACTCTATTCTTCTCAGTTCACCGGCCACTTTCTTGCATTTATTTCGGGAGAAACTGATGAATTTACGTGCTGTAAATCCGACTGACAGGACAACATTGCAGCGCCCATCTCATGTTATTATAGATCAAGATTATTTATAAAGGTTTTTAAACGAGCCAGAGTCGGACGCGTTCAGCGCTGTCATCACAACTAAGCAGTTTTTCAACTTCATAATGTTTATTTTTGGTTTCAGATATTTAAATACACATAAGCACGAGTAAAACAATACATTTGGAGTTTGTTAAACACACTGATGTCTGTGGAAGCAGCAATAACAATCTATTCAAAGATAATTTGCCGACATGTGTTATTCATATTAGACAAACATAGTGCAAGACAAGGAACTATAAAGTTTACTCTATTCTTCTCAGTTCACCGGCCACTTTCTTGCATTTATTTCGGGAGAAACTGATGAATTCACGTGCTGTAAATCCGACGGACACATGCAGCGCCCATCATGTTATTATAGATCAAGATTATTTATAAAGGTTTTTAAACGACTAAACACACTCACTTACACGTATGTGAGAGTCGGAATATCAGATAGGCTAGTTGATGACATGGTAAGCAAGTTTGTGAATATTTTGAATAAAAAAGGAAAAGCGAAATAAAAGCGACACATCTGTCATACAGTATTATTGTGGCTGCGGTGTATCGCGTGACGCGTCGCCATGGAAACATTAAAAGGAACGTTCGCCTTGAAAAAACTCACTTTCTCGTGGCCACGAGTTAGTATCTTGAGGCCACGAGTTACTATCTTGAGGCCACGAGATATACTATCTTGAGGCCACGAGTTACTATCTTGAGGCCACGAGTTACTATCTTGAGGCCACGAGTTAGTATCTTGAGGCCACGAGATACTATCTTGAGGCCACGAGTTAGTATCTTGAGGCCACGAGATACTATCTTGAGGCCACGAGTTATTATCTTGAGGCCACGAGTTACTATCTTGAGGCCACAAGATAGTTATAATATTTTTTTTTTGCCAAAGTGGGACTAGGGGGGCTCCGTACATATTACATATTACACACCACTACTAAACCTACCCTAAACCCACCCATGCCTATCATATGCACGTATAAATTGCACAATAAACACAATGTGTGCTATAGAGACGCATTTAGTGTGACCGGGTTGGAATGACGTAACAATTTCACAAATTCACGTTTATGTTGTTTACATGCAGATGGTAAAGGCATCGTTTTCAAAATGAGTGATAAAAGGCATAATATATAATATACTATATAATATACTATATACATAATGAAGACAGACTTCACTGCCAGTTCACTTCACTGTTCACACACACACACACACACTGTTCAAGTCCTCACTTGTATAGATAGACATCGTTCATTGAGTCCTCACTTGGCCAGTGTAGAGCGACATTGGTCTGTTAGTAATATAGACATGTATGTGTGAGTGCAATGGCACATAACAATGGCAAGTAAATTGTTAGGGACTGCATAACCAAGCACAGAAAGTATCTATGAAGGCCTATATATAAATATATATAACTTATAGTTACAAAATAAAGACATACTTAACTGTTCACACACACACACACACACACACACAGTTCCATTGCAGGCTATTGTGAGTCCACTGTTGTATAGGTAGAGATCGTTCAGAGTTGAGATTCAATCTTGGCATGTTTAATTTTTTTAATTTTTTTAATTTTGATTTTTTTAAAGTTATATTATGAAAAAAATGATTTAATTTTTGTTTCTTCAAAATGACCAGATGCAGCAAGTCAACTCAAAAGTTTTGAATTAGATCTTAAAGAAAGGTCCACTGTTGGATGGTAACGAACGACATATGTTTGGTTGCATTTAAATTGAGCAATATTTCAAACACTGACTTTCTCTGTACATCAACATCCTAGAAACAAAGGAAACAGAAAAATAAGGACATGTCTATTGATTTTTTTTAAGAGTAGAAATTATGTTTTAATTAATAGGCAGCCAATACTATCAGTCGCATTATTAATATCTTAATATAATAATAATTACATTATAATTATAACATTTAGTTGCAGATCCCCTCTTGGCATGCTTTTTTTTTTATTAAAAAAAATTCAAATTTGAAGTTATATTTTGAGAAATATAATATAATATATATGGTAACCCTTTATAATAACTGCATCCTATTATCATTAGTTAAGCATTGGTAAACAGATAAATCATAATTCAGAAAGCAGACATTAGTAAGCAGTTTATAAATACACCTTTAAACGCTGTATTATTGAGTTAGAAGCATATCTATAATGTGTTTAATAATTGCATTTTCATACTTTATTAAATCAATTTATCATTTCTAAATGAAGTATAGCATTATTTACAAATCAGTTATTTAGGTGTTTACAGTGATTAATAAGATCACTTAGAAAGTGTGAGTAAATGTAGTAGATTCAGGGAGTTATAAAGCATTTAGTAGTGGTCAGTTCACTATTTTGCGAGCTCATCTAAAGTGAGGACTAGTTATGCTTTGTAAATAATTTATAAAGGAGATTTAAAGACTCATTTATATTCTAAACAGAAAAAGGAAACAAACACAACACGATAGAGAACATAGAAATATTAACAGCCTTTAAATCTCCTTTATAAATGCTTTACAAGGCATAACTAGTCCTCACTTTAGATGAGCTCACAAAAACTCGTTTTCAAAAGCTTTCATTGTCAGGCCCCCAAAATGGCATTTTCGTTGAAATGAACGGCCAAAACGTTTTCAGTTTTCAGTTGAAAATGATGTCGTGTAAACAGACCCTAAAGCGTGTATTATTTATTGCACTTTAGTTTTTCGACATAACATTTTGAGATTGACCTCCAAAATCTTTACAGTGTGTTTGTGATGGCAAGAAATGTACAAAGCAGCCAAACACGTATCGTTCTTTACCATCCAACTGGGGACGCGAAGTTCATTTTGATTAATAAAATCATTATTCACTGTATAAAGTATGCTTTACGCTATACTAAATATAGGTCACTATAGTGACCTGAAATCGTTACCTTAAAGAGCTATTTCTGTTTGATTAATCCTATAAACCCTAAAGGGACTGCATAACCAAACATAGAAAGTATCTATGAAGAGAGAAAATAAGTGTTAAATAAAATAAACAAATATTATGAATGATAAAAGGCATAATATATAATATACTATATAATATACTATATATACATAATGAAGACAGACTTCTCTGCCAGTTCACTTCACTGTTCACACACACACACACACACTGTTCAAGTCCTCACTTGTATAGATAGACATCGTTCATTGAGTCCTCACTTGGCCAGTGTAGAGCGACATTGGTCTGTTAGTAATATAGACATGTATGTGTGAGTGCAATGGCACATAACAATGGCAAGTAAATTGTTAGGGACTGCATAACCAAGCATAGAAAGTAGGGGTGCACGATTCAGAAAATTTCACGATTCGATTCGATACCGATTTTTAGACTCAAGATTCGATTCAAAATCGATTTTCGATTCAAAAACGATTCTCGATTCAAAAACGATTCACAGTATGTAAATGTAGTTGACTTTTTCCTGTGTGATTGCAGTAGACATACAATTTAAAAGAAAATAAATAACAAATTAAATGAAGTTTGATATTACTTTGTCTTCATAAAAACTTTTGCAACTAAACAGTGCAAAGTGCCAAGCTTTGGCCAGCTTTCGAATACATTTAATTCAAGTTTAAATTTAAACTTAAATACTTTTTTTTTTTACATTTAGCTTTAAAGTGCTGTAGTCAGATTAAACAAACAATGCTGCTAAATGTAGTTTAAGGAGTAGGCTATTGACGGCAAAATAGGCTACAGAATATTTCGTTCTGTATTGACAGGTGCAATTTTTGAAAATCGATTAAAAAAAATACAATAAGCCTACATTATATCTGCATTTATGTCAAAACCTAGACTTTCAAACATCAAAATGTCATTTATTAATATGAATATTCGTGTCAAAATGACATATAAACATTCTATTTTGCCTGGAAACGCTTCCAACACGCTTGCGTGTCGCGAGAAAAATAGGCGTCGGTTCTATTTCTAGCATGCACACGTTTTCCGCACGACTCGGGCCACACCTGAGACGCACGTGTCACGCAGGCTGTGTGCAAGCTCTAACCTGTTAACATGGGAGCCGAAATAAAAACAGACACGCCACAAAGCCAGCCAGCCAGCCTTCCTTCTGCTCCGCTTCGCTTCTGCTGCACTTCTTCTTTTGGCTATGACAAGAGTGTGCAGGCGTAAGTGTGAATTCGATGCAGCGCCATCTATGGGAATGGCAAGCTAAACTCATTTCAGGACAATACCAAAAAATGTATATTAAAAAAACAAAACAAAAAAAACAAGAATCGATTTTTGGAATTCTATGAATCGATTTTGAATCGGTAACGTTTGAATCGCGATTCATATGTGAATCGATTTTTTTGCCCACCCCTAATAGAAAGTATCTATGAAGGCCTATATATAAATATATATATAACTTATAGTTACAAAATAAAGACATACTTAACTATTCACACACACACACAGTTCCATTGCAGGCTATTGTGAGTCCACTGTTGTATAGGTAGAGATCGTTCAGAGTTGAGATTCAATCTTGGCATGTTTATTTTTTTTAATTTTAATTTTTTTTAAAGTTATATTATGAAAAAAATGATTTCATTTTTGTTTCTTCAAAATGACCAGATGCAGCAAGTCAACTCAAAAGTTTTGAATTAGATCTTAAAGAAAGGTCCACTGTTGGATGGTAACGAACGACATATGTTTGGTTGCATTTAAATTGAGCAATATTTCAAACACTGACTTTCTCTGTACATCAACATCCTAGAAACAAAGGAAACAGAAAAATAAGGACATGTCTATTGATTTTTTTTTTTTTTTTTTTTTTGTAGGAATGATGTTTTAATTAATAGGCAGCCAATACTATCTGTCGCATTATTAATACCTTTATAATATAATAATAATTACATTATAATTATAACATTGAGTTGTAGATCCCCTCTTGGCATGTTTTATTTTATTTTTTATAAAAAAAATGCATATTTGAAGTTATATTCTGAAAAATATTATATAATATATATATGGTAACCCTTTATAATAACTGCATTTAATTAATCATTAGTTAAGCATTAGTAAACAGTTAAATCATAATTCATAAAGCAGACATTAATAAGCCGTTTATAAATACAGCTTTAAATGCTGTATTATTGATTTATAAGGATATCTATAATGTGTTTAATAATTGTATTTTCATACTTTATTAATTATCAATTTATCATTTCTAAATGAAGTATAGCATTATTTACAAAGCAGTTATTTAGGAGTTGTCAGTGATTAATAAGATCACTTAGAAAGTGTGAGTAAATGTAGTAGATTCAGGGAGTTATAAAGCATTTAGTAGTGGTCAGTTCACTATTTTGTGAGCAAAAGTGAGGACTAGTTATGCCTAGTAAAGCATTTATAAAGGAGATTTAAAGACTCATTTATCTTCTAAACAGAAAAAGGAAACAAACACAACACAACACAATGATAGAGAACATAGAAATATTAACAGCCTTTAAATCTCCTACATAACTAGCATAACTAGTCCTCACTTTAGATGAGCTCACAAAAAATTGTGAACTGACCTCTACTAAATGCTTTATAACTACCTGAACTACAGTAGAAATACATGTTAATAAAGCATTTATTAACACACTAAGTAACTATTACTATATGTCTGAATAATAAGTGTATGATGTATGAATGTACATTGAATTAGTTTAATCATTTACTCACACTTTCTAAGGGATCTTATGAACCACTGACAACTCCTAAATAACTGCTTTGTAAATGATGCTATACTTCATTTAGAAATGATAAATTGATCATTAATAAAGTATGAAAATACAATTATTAAACACATTATAGATATGCTTTTAAAACAGGAATAAAACATTTATAACTGCATTTATATACTGCTTATTAGTGTATATTAATGCTTTATAAATGAATTAACTCTTTACTAATGCTTAACTAATGATTAATAGCGTGCAGTTATTATAAAGTGTTACTGAAAGCTCCTGAACTAAGCAGTTAAACAGCAGCTCTACAGTCTCAGAGCCTCTCTAGGACAGCAGCCATTCAGACAATAGAGAAGTGTGAACGACGTGTGTTAATGGGCCACTGCAGTTCCTGCTCCAGCCTACAGGAGCGCTGCTGAGTATGGACTTAAACACACACACACATGTAAGTCCCCACTTGGTCAAAAATGTACAAAATTAACCAGAGCGTGTTTTGGCTGATTTTAACATGTTTTAAAGCATGACCAACAGGGGACTTGAAAAATGTCCCCACTTGGCTCGACGGTCCCCTGTTAGTGAGTGTGTAACGACACCAAGGTCCCCAGTTAGATAGATAGACGAGTACACACACACACACACACACACACACACACACACACACACACACACACACACACACACACACACACACACACACACACACAAACATCCCTTTGTGTTTTGAATTAGGATAGAATATCCTTTAATATAAGTACAATTACATTATGCATGTGTGATTAGTTTTGCTTTATAATAGAGGTGTGGTTTTGAAATGTATTCTTTAATCAATAGTGTTTTAGTTAGAGAATGTTCACCAACGTTGCAATAATGTACATTGTTTTACACTTTTCATATTTCTGGAGCTGAACGGCTTACTCTCATATCCCTCATGACTCATTCGAGTGGGCGTTGTCTTACAAGACAAAGAAAATCTTCCCGCCCGAGATGCTCTAAGATGATTGGTCTGCGTACGCAAAGTAGGCGTACATTAAGTCTTTCCATAAGAAGACCGAGCTAGAGTTCTTCAGAGAGCACTTTTACGAACCCTCTTCGTCAGCGAGAAGATCCATATGGCTCCCTTTCAGGGAGCATTCTCCGTTTTCTCTTTTATTTCCTTTAAAGGGATACTTCAGGATTTAGCATTAAGCTTTGTATTAGTAGAAAACCTGTAGTATTTTCGAATTACCATGCTTTCCACCCTCATATCCCCCTGAGACAAGAGATTTATGTATTTTTTGTCTGGAAAAAATCCTCCGATGACGCAAAAATCGTCATTTTGCGTCATCGGAGGATTTTCTGGCCAGAGGCTAAAGACTACAGCCAGTAGAAGGCGTTGTTCCGCATGTTTTCAACCCGCCCATAGAGGGTGGGGGATCTCACTCACAGAATGTACACAGTGTCAGCCGTCTTTCTTTGGAAGCTAAGCTAACAGGCTCTTGTTCTGTGGAGAAAGCTGAATAGTATGAGAAAGCTGAGTAAGTAGGGGTTACCATCCTCCTTTTCCCGGACTTGTCCAGCGGGCGAGATCGTTCAAAATGTCCGGGATTCAGCTTTTGCGTTCTGCGGTCGCCATTCACTGTTTACATGCACACCTTTTGTTTCAATCTAACTGAATTCATTCCGATTGGTGAGTCTGAATGTAGTGTTTACATGAACGCTAAACAAGTAATCGGTTGATGTGCGTTTTACCATTGCTAAGAAAATTCCCGCTCCTCCGTGAGAGATGCAAGACCCGGCGCGTCTCAGTAATGACGCCACCGGCCTCGCGCCGTTCTCCCGCGGCCGTCAGCCTCGTCCTGCTCGCCACAGTAAACATAATGAATGGCGACTGTAGAACGCAAAAGCCGAATCCCAGACATTTTGTGCGATCTCTAAATCCCTGGCAAACTCATCACGTAGGCTAGCCTAATAGCCTTGTTGTTCAACTGCGCTCTCTTACCGGTAGGCGTGGCCTCCTAGGGCAGCGAAGCAAGTGCATACTGGGAGTTGTTGTCTTTCATCCACATAAGCCAAAAATACATTTTCTGGCTTTTCTCAGTCTAGAAAGCTCCAAATTCAAAAATTTCTTCACATTTCTTCTACTTAAATGACCTATTTTAAATACACATTCATCTTCCCAGAGCTGAAGTATCCCTTTAAGTCTTGTCTTTATTTTCGTCTTTGGACTCTACCTACGTTCAATGAAGCGAACGTAGCCGGCAACTTCAACCTTAAAGAGATTTGAACCTCCCGCGGCTCGCACTCCTCTTCTTTAAGGACGTGCACGAGCACTGCGTCTGAGAGAATTCCTGGCTCCATGGCTCCTTAGGGAGTCCTCATCTCCGTTTTATTTTCTTTACTAAGTTGTATTCCCATATTTGCCTCTCCCTCCACAAAGGGAGATGAACTCTGAATCATGTTTCCGGCAACTTCACGTTCGGTGAACCTTTAAACTTCGCGCAAGTCTGCTCACCCCAAAGACACGAGGAAACACGCCCCGCTCTAAAAAGAGCTCTTCTTCAGCAAATACAAAGAGAACCATACGCAAGTAATGATTTTTGATTTGATTGATGTGATTTCTTGTTGTTTCACTCAAAAGGTTACTGTCTGTGATTTTGCCTAACTGTGATCTTTCTTTGATCGCACAGGTTAGTTTCACTTTCTCTCATCTCTCTCATTGTCCGATCTCTCTCTCTCTCTCTCTCTCTCTCTCATTTTCGTTATCCGTTTAGTCTTGTATTGTTTAACTGTATGTTATGTACATAGACATATAATCCGTGTATATTGTATAGTCCGTATATTCTGTAGTTTTGCATTTATTAAAACCATTATATCCATGACTGTTTCTGTTTAAATGCTCGTAATTACAAAGTCAATGAGATTTTTCGATCCAAGCTATATGCTTTATCTTGTTACGATTTAAGTAACCTAATTTTATAAACACAGCGAGTTGGGGTTTTTTTTCAAGGCCAGAAAAAAATACTCTTTCTTGCGTTTGTAAGAAGGATCATTTTCTTTGAGAGTTGAAGTTAATCTTACGTTAATGTTTGCTGGACAAACAGATTGTTTGATAACTAAATTAATTCCATTGAAAGTTATCCCATAACTTCGATTTGAAATAAGATTGTTGATATATGAATGAGGAATTATAATTCGTTGTGATTGGTTATTCATATATACACTGTTAACCCTTGCTGTAAAAAAAGGCGTAATTCTGACAGTATCATACTATTTTCCATTAAAACAGTAATATACCGTAGGAAATAAAAATAGCCTACAGGGATATACTGTAAATGAACAGTGCTCAAAATCGACACTCAGAGGCTGTTTTCCCAATCACACCCTATACCCTCATTCACTATTCCCTACATTAGTTCACTAATATAGTCCCGTTGACAGAGTGAATGAAAAGAAGAGAGTGAATTGAGACACTGATGAACACCTGATAAGCAGAATCACTGAAGGACAGAGAAAAAAGAACAGAAAAAAGAGAAACACAAGAACTACAACTGACTTCCAGTAACACTGAGTGTGAAACCAGTTTACAAACCAGTTTACGATTATTTATTTCATACATGTACAAAAGTTCTTGTTGAGAATTAACAGAGATTTAGTAAATAATAAAGTTTGTTGTCACCATGATGGAGATCAGTATTTGCTTTAGTTGGTCTCTTGTCCCTTGACTTCTTACCTTTCATCTCTCTCTGACTGCTGTAACAGTGAGTTTATAAAACACATTTGTTATGGCAAGAAAAAGTCAAGAGGAAGATGATCAGGTGTTTTTATTCTTTTGTGATGATGTCACAATCATCTTGGACTATCTGATTTTCAGATATTTCCTGTATATATTCATTGAAATTATGGGTATGTCATATTTAGGATAAATCTGTGTATCTACAAAATGAAACCAATATTTCTGTAATCAGGTCTTCTGAAAAATAACAATCATATAGTGCATTCAATTTTATTTTACTCCTGCTTGGCTCAGACACACACAGATATCAACAATCAGCACATGAATCTCAACAATGGTGAAAAGTTTCATGTCGCAATGTATGCTGGGTTCCAGGATAATATAAAGCTCCCAGCATGCACTGCTGCATGAATAATAATAAAAATATTAAAAAAATATTGCAAAAGTAATTTATTGCTGTGGTTTCACAGTAGTGCTAATGTAACACTTTTGATCAAGGATAAAACACTGAATGAATAAGAATTAATTCCTTAGTGAATGAACAGGCAATATGATGATTTTGTCATCATAAGCATTACAACCACAATCATTCATAAACTGTGTGCACACAAGTGTGTGACTTGCAAAAACACAGCTCAAGCAGCAAAAGAAAAACAAATGTTTTAGCATCAGCATCCCAACTAAAGCAAGCACTGATCTCTATAATGGTAACTTCAAGCAAACATTTTCAATAACAACTTCTGTATGACAGAAATAAAGTCATACTGGTTAATAATAAGTGTAATAATGTGGAATGGCTGGAAGTCAGTCGTAGTTATTGTGTTTCTCTATTTTCTGTTCTTGTGTTTCTCTTTTCTTCAGTGATTCTGCTTATTAACAGCAGGTGTTCATCACTAATGCTCAACAATCACTTACATATTCCCTTAATTATCTCACTGCAACACTGCCTCAATGTTACTTTTTACTCTTTGTAGTGTGGATTTCCCTGTGGGGTTGAAAGGGTTAACAGTGTAAGATAAAAAGACACACCCACAAAATGTATTTTAACAGTAATAAACTGTAAGTTATAAAACAGGTTTATACTGGCAACACTGTTGCCAGTAGTTTACTGTAAAATTTCGTTTTTTGGGTCACCATTGTGCAGAAGAGTAGAGCCTGTGCTTCAGTCCAGGAGAAGACCTACAAACATCGATGATATGCTGCATGTTGCTTTATTTTACAGGCGGTGACTGTGTAGTTGCTGGTCCAGTGGAAATCTCTTTATTTACAAAAGTTTTGTTGTGGTTTCAAATGAAATAAGTTCACAGTAATACTTTGCTCACGTTATTAATGCATTATACATTTTAGTTTAATACATTTAAATGACAGTTGGTCAATTTAAGGTTTCTGCAAGTGAAATTAGTTAACTCGAGTTTTAGTGCATTTCACAGTAACATACTGTAGATTACAGTAAAGAACTGCACAATTAACAGTAAATTACTGGCAACAGTGTTGCCAGTATTTTACTGTAAAAAAACCCGGTAAGGTCTAACAGTGTACATATCGATCTAGTTTCAGTTTCGATAAATTAATGTAACTGTAATATGCAAAATATTAATTATATTCATGATTAATTATTAAAATTCCCTATAGATCATTTGAGCTAATGTTAAAATGTACTACTAATGCCAGTGCGGTTACATAAGAGAGCGTCATCATGTCTTGTGACGCCGTTTGCTTGCAGGCGTGCGTGTATTTATAACAGGCTCGTATACTGCGATATGAACAATTCCAGTCGCCTGAACTTAAGAGGGGACTGAGAAATGTGTGAGAAATGGAGGTAGGTCCGGCCACAGCGGAACGAAAACACTCTGTTCTCCTTTTCGCCGGTGAGTGACGCGCGAGGACGGAGTAGCTTTCTTGTAACGTAAAGAGAGCTCCAAGACCGTCCGCTTCTGCCATCCCTTGTGAGCGGCGCAGTTTGCGCGGCTTGAACAGAGGGAGAGGAAGCTCGCTCCGAGACCGTCCGCTTCTGCCATCCCTTGTGAGCGGCGCAGTAGCGCGGCTCGAACAAAGGGAGGGTGTCTATCTCATTCGCCTCATCCCCTGACGCGGCGGCGGCGCGGGCGAGAGCCGGCGGTTGAGCGGCCGGGAGGGGGGGCGGAGAGGGCGAGAGAGAAGCTCGAAGGAGAGGTTCCGGCGAGCTCCTCAGTCACATTAGTCTCCGGTGGTCTCTGCGAGCGGCGCTTCTTGCGCGGCCCGGCAGGGACAGGCGGAGCGACAGCTTGGTCGAAAACTTCAAATCGAGCCCGCAGGGTCGACATTGAAAGTTCTTCGCACTCGGGGCAGCCGCCTGTAGAGAGTGCGGTGGCGGTGTGCTCGCGGCCCAGGCAGAGAGCGCAGATGACGTGGCGGTCTTCGTTGCTGAGCGGGGCGCGGCACGAGCCGCAGGAAAAACAAGGCATTTTGACAAAAACGCCTCGTGCTCTTTTAGAACAGTGAGAGAAAGTGTGTGTCGCTGGGCGAACACACACAGCAGTAATAAAAGGATATGTCGCCGGATAGCGTAGCAGGCACGGATGGCTGAAGGCGGCGAAGGCGGCCGGCTTCCTCAGGCGCTGTCCTAAGCTTGCTGGTCGCTGGTTTCAACGGCGGCGGCTCTCAAGATCCAGCGATGCGTAGAGCTTCACTGAAGACTAGAAAATCAGATATTCAGCCTGTGAGCCCTCGTTATATACACACTGGCCACACCCATCTTGACGGTTAGACGGTCGTTTCACGAGGCTCACTGATAGGCTTAAGCAGTTGCCGCCGAGCAGCCAATGAGCACGCTTATATAGCCTGCCCTTGGTCTGCCGGCTGCCGCACTGCGTTGACAATGAATACAAAATTAAGGATAATTTTTGGCTTCAGAACTCGAAGAAAGAAGACTTTCCCCGTAGCGTGAGCAACTTACGCAATACGAGAGAACCTCTCGTAAGAGAACTTAGAAACAGTTTGTGTGTCCTATAAGATACAATATTTAGACTAAACCAAGAGTAGCACATGCAACCCATTAACACTCCTGGGGCCCTATTTTAACGATCTGAAACGCAAGTGTCAAAGCGCAAAGCGCAAGTAACTTTGTGGGCGGGTCTCGGCGCTGTTGCTATTTTCCCGGCGGGATAAATGACTATTGCGCCAGGCGCAAATCTAAAATGGGTTGGTCTGAAGTAGCTTCATTATTCATAGGTGTGGTTTGGGCGTAACGTGAAATAAACCAATCAGAGCGTCATCTCACATTCCCTTTAAGAGCAAACGCGCTTTTTCCATAGCGGATTGCTATTGAAACGGCGGATTTGCCAGGCGCGCGCCAGGAGCGGTTCACAGCCAAGGAGAGCAACGCTCTCGTCACGGCCGTAAAAGAGAGAAGTTACATTGAAATGGAGAAACCCACCCAAATTAACTTCGGTTAAACAGGCGTATGATAATTTGGGTAAATGTGTAAGCTAGATGTATGCTTTTATAATAAATAGTCTATCTATCTATCTATCTATCTATCTATCTATCTATCTATCTATCTATCTATCTATCTATCTATCTATCTATCTATCTATCTATCTATCTATCTATCTATCGTAATAATGTATTCAAAAATGAAAACTGCTGCTTCTGTGTAGATGAGAGAATCAAAGTGTAGGCTATGTGCGTTGTGCACACGCTACATTGATTATGGCCAAGCATGCGCCCTTAAAATAGCATATGAATAACATGCGCAACGCGCCACTGACTTTAAACTATTTTTTCCTGGTTAGTGGCGCAATTGTTTTCTAAACCTGCAAAATAGCATGAATGAACGTTTGCGCCGGAACACGCCTCCTCTTTGCGCTGAACCGCCCCCGGGAGCGCAAGTGTATTTCCTAACTTACCGACGTGCTTCTGTGGAGGGAAAAGTCCGCTTTGCGCGGGTGCAAAATAGGAATGATACATGCGTCGGTGTACAAAGTCAATTGCGCTGGGTGCAAGATAGGGCCCCTTGTATGTTTATATTCAGGATATTAATACATTTAGGTCATAGCATTTGTATCTATTTCTATTTTAAATAAATGATCACTTTATGCTAATTGATTTCCATTATTTGTACTACTTCTAATATATGTTACATATATTGATATATTACAACTTTTACTACTTTTATATATGTTAGCTTTATGGCAAGTAAAAAAATGGTGATAGTTATTAATACATTGTTTCTGTAAAACATCATACATTTTAAATAAATGATAGCTAACTTCTTCATAGGTTACCTGATTTTGGTTTGAATTTGCGGAAGGACTAAGTAGAATTGTTTTTTTGTTTTGTTTTTTTTTAGCTTTGGCTGTTGGGAAAAGAGATATCATTTTCCTCATTGACAGTAGCATGGGTGCCACCATAATCAATGCAGTGCGAGAATTCATCAAAAGGTTTGTTGACACCATGCCAATTGGACCTGATCAGGTGCAGGTCGGAGTGGCCATGTTTTCCACCACCCCAAAGTCGGAGATCAACCTCAACTCATTTAGTTCAAAAGAATCCCTAAGCTCTGCTCTCTCAAGAATAAAACCCAAACCTTCGGTTGAAGTCAACATCGGGGCTGCCCTGGATTTTGTGAGAACCAACATGCTCAGACCTGAGAGTGGGAGCCGCATTCAAGATCAAGTGACACAGCTTGTGTTGCTCCTGACCAGTAAAAAATCTAAAGACAGTGTTCAACAGCCAGCTGAAGCTCTTCGTCAAATGGGTGTTCTAACTTTGGCTGCAGGCTCCAAAGCTGCTGATGAGGCTGAGCTCAAGCAAATAGCTTTTGATGAAGCTGTGGTTTTCATCCTGAAGGACTTCAGGCTGTTGCTGCGCATCCCCAGAGAAATTATATCGCATCTCTCTACATTGACTGGTGTTGTTGTGACAGAGGGCCCAACTGAAACGGGTAATATTCTACAAACATTAACCCATTAACCCATTCTACACCCATTAACACTCCTTGTATGTTTATATTCAGTATATTAATACATTTAGGTCATAGCATTTGTATCTATTTCAATTTTAAATAAATGATCACTTCATGCTAATTGATTTCCATTTTTTTACTACTTCTAATATATGTTACATATATTGATATATTACAACTTTTACTACTTTTATATATGTTAGCTTTATGGCAAGTAAAAAAATGGTGATAGTTATTAATACATTGTTTCTGTAAAACATCATACATTTTAAATAAATGATAGCTAACTTCTTCATAGGTTACCTGATTTTGGTTTGAATTTGCAGAAGGACTAAGTAGAATTGTTTTTTTTTTGTTTTGTTTTTTTAGCTTTGGCTGTTGGGAAAAGAGATATAATTTTCCTCATTGACAGTAGCATGGGTGCCACCAGAATCAATGCAGTGCGAGAATTCATCAAAAGGTTTGTTGACACCATGCCAATTGGACCTGATCAGGTGCAGGTCGGAGTGGCCATGTTTTCCACCACCCCAAAGTCGGAGATCAACCTCAACTCATTTAGTTCAAAAGAATCCCTAAGCTCTGCTCTCTCAAGAATAAAACCCAAACCTTCGGTTGAAGTCAACATCGGGGCTGCCCTGGATTTTGTGAGAACCAACATGCTCAGACCTGAGAGTGGGAGCCGCATTCAAGATCAAGTGACACAGCTTGTGTTGCTCCTGACCAGTAAAAAATCTAAAGACAGTGTTCAACAGCCAGCTGAAGCTCTTCGTCGAATGGGTGTTCTAACTTTGGCTGCAGGCTCCAGAGCTGCTGATGAGGCTGAGCTCAAGCAAATAGCTTTTGATGAAGCTGTGGTTTTCATCCTGAAGGACTTCAGGGGGTTGCTGCGCAACCCCAGAGAAAGTATATCCCATCTCTCTACATTGACTGGTGTTGTTGTGACAGAGGGCCCAACTGAAACGGGTAATATTCTACAAACATTAACCCATTCTACACCCATTAACACTCCTTGTATGTTTATATTCAGGATATTAATACATTTAGGTCATAGCATTTGTATCTATTTCAATTTTAAATAAATGATCACTTCATGCTAATTGATATCCATTACTTTTACTACTTGTAATATATGTTACATATATTGATATATTACAACTTTTACTACTTTTATATATGTTAGCTTTATGGCAAGTAAAAAAAATGGTGATAGTTTCTGATAGTTTCATTGTTTCTGTAAAACATCATACCTTTTAAATAAATGATAGCTAACTTCTTCATAGGTTACCTGATTTTGGTTTGAATTTGCAGAAGGACTAAGTAGAATTGTTTTATTTTTATTTATTTTTTTAGCTTTGGCTGTTGGGAAAAGAGATATAATTTTCCTCATTGACAGTAGCATGGGTTCCACCATAATCAATGCAGTGCGAGAATTCATCAAAAGGTTTGTTGACACCATGCCAATTGGACCTGATCAGGTGCAGGTCGGAGTGGCCATGTTTTCCACCACCCCAAAGTCGGAGATCAACCTCAACTCATTTAGTTCAAAAGAATCCCTAAGCTCTGCTCTCTCAAGAATAAAACCCAAACCTTCGGTTGAAGTCAACATCGGGGCTGCCCTGGATTTTGTGAGAACCAACATGCTCAGACCTGAGAGTGGGAGCCGCATTCAAGATCAAGTGACACAGCTTGTGTTGCTCCTGACCAGTAAAAAATCTAAAGACAGTGTTCAACAGCCAGCTGAAGCTCTTCGTCGAATGGGTGTTCTAACTTTGGCTGCAGGCTCCAAAGCTGCTGATGAGGCTGAGCTCAAGCAAATAGCTTTTGATGAAGCTGTGGTTTTCATCCTGAAGGACTTCAGGCTGTTGCTGCGCAACCCCAGAGAAATTATATCCCATCTCTCTACATTGACTGGTGTTGTTGTGACAGGGCCCAACTGAAACGGGTAATATTCTACAAACATTAACCCATTAACCCATTCTACACCCATTAACACTCCTTGTATGTTTATATTCAGGATATTAATCAATTTAGGTCATAGCATTTGTATCTACACTCTTAAAAGAAATGGTTCTATTTAGAACCAGAAATGGTTCTATCACCCGCTTCATATATGGAACTCCAAAATGGTTCTATATAGAACCATTTAAAAGGGTTCCATAAAAAGAACCCCAAATGGTTCTTTGAATCCAAGTTAGATGGTTCTAAATAGAACCATTTAAGGGTTCTTTATTATTAAACGAGTTATTATTAAATAAGAAAATATAAACAATCCAGAAAATTCAAAAAGTTTAAATTTATTCAATTGATTCTACAAAAATATTAGTGTCATATTTAAAATTACACCTCTGTATACTTCTGTATTAGACAGCAAATTTCACATTTACATTTAAGATGTTTAATTACATTTAACCATTTAGTTTGAATTATTTCATTTAAGCATTTTCACTTTGCAATAAACATACATAAGCTTGTTTATGTACATATACAGTACTTCACTTTTACATGTCTCTCTGAAATGAGGAAAAACAAATCATTTTTGATATTTGACAATGCAGATAAAATCAATACATGAACAATTAAAACATCTATTAAATGGCACTACAATGTATTGGTGTTCTTGTGTCATGCTCTTGTCTTAGTTTAAGCATATATTTTTGAATAAAAGTCATTGTGTGCTTAATGTCAACCGGGTATTGCACATTGAAAAGAAAATAGACTGCAAACAGGCATTCCACAGCCTGTGTCATGTCGATGTCTGCCTCTCTTATGATGTTCACATTGTCCATTATAATGCTGACGCTTTCAGCCTTGAAGGGATCAGGAGAGCCGTTAAACACAATGGTTGGTGAAGGACCTTTGGGTTCCTGTAAAACAAACATTTCACCTTTTGAGTGCTTTTCACCAATTAACAGAAGTCATCAAATAGACTTAAAATTACCCCATAATTTACTCACCAACAAGCCAAACAATGTGTATGACTTTCTTCAGTTTAACACAATCTGAGATATATTTAATAATAAAAAGCTTTGTAATGTGTTTGAATGTCAACATTAATGATGACTGAAGAACATTCAACATGCTACCACGTCAGCTCCACTTTGATTTCTCTGAATCTCATTGGTTCTTTCGTTCTTGTAACTGAATCGTTCATGACACAACACAGATATGACAGCTAAGCACGTGACACACAAGAACCAACAAGCCTCATAATTATTAATGTGGAGCTGATGTGCCACCCCATTGGATGTTATTCCTTTATCTATACATAGTCTAATTATAGCAACCTATCTTGGCAAATTTAATCTTTTTATCTCACTAACGTACCATTTGTACGTACCATTTTGCTTTAGAAGACAAGTATTAACCCCTGGAGTTGTACAGATTTCTTTTATGATTTAAATTGGGATGCTATTCAATAACATTACAAAGCACACTGTTAAACCTTGCTGTAAAAAAAGGCGTAATTCAGACAGTATCATACCATTTTCCATTAAAACAGTAATATACCGTAGAAAACAAAAATAGCCTACAGGAATATACTGTAAATGAACAGTGCTCAAAATCGACACTCAGAGGCTGTTTTCCCAATCACACCCTATACCCTCATTCACTATTCCCTACATTAGTTCACTAATATAGTCCACTTGACAGAGTGAATGAAAAGAAGTGAGTGAATTGAGAAACTGATGAACACCTGATAAGCAGAATCACTGAAGGACAGATAAACAAGAACAGAACTACACAAGAACAACAAGAGTGTGAAACCAGTTTAGAAAGAGCTTTATTGCCAAGTGTGCTTGCACCCACAAGGAATTTTTCTTGGTACTGAAGCTTCCAGTGCACATATACAAATACAAATACAACAAGAAACATAGTAATACAAATTCTAAGAATAAAATATATAAAAAAATAAAATAAAATAAAATAGTATAAAAAGTAAAAAAAAGGGGTCACAGTTGGGTTTAGTCTGAATAAACATTTACAGATTATGAACATATTTACAGTATTTTGAGAAGTATGAATAATATAAATATAAATATCACCTGAGTTAGAGAATATTACACTAGACAGTGGGAGTCTAGTGCATGTTACAGATTATGAACATATTTACAGTATTTTGAGTAGTATGAATAATATAAATATAAATATCACCTGAGTTAAGAGAATATTGCACTAGACAGTGGGAGTATTGCACTTGCAGGCATATGCCTTGGGGGGCATGTTAAGTGTTCAGAAGGGAAATGGCCTGTGGAAAGAAACTGTTCCTGTGCCTGGATGTTCTTGTGGCCAGTGATCTGTGTCGCCGTCCTGACGGTAACAGTTCAAACAGGGGGTGTCCAGGGTGAGTGGAGTCTGTGATGATTTTACCTGCTCTCTTCCTCACTCTGGAAGAGTACAGGTCCTGGAGGGTTGGCAGGGGGGCACCAATAATCCTCTCTGCTGTCCGGACTGTCCGTTGTAGTCTCCTGATGTCCGATTTGGTAGCTGAACCAAACCAGACAGTGATGGAAGTGCTTAAAACAGACTCAATGACGGCTGAGTAGAACTGGATCAGCAGCTCCTGTGGCAGATTGAACTTCTTCAGCTGGCGAAGGAAGTACAGTCTCTGCTGGGCCTTTTTCACAATGGAGTCAATGTGATTTGCCCACTTCAGGTCCTGAGAGATGGTAGAGCCCAGGAACCTGAATGACTCCACTGCTTCCACAGTGCTGTTCATGATGGTGAGAGGGGGGAGTGCTGGGGATTTTCTCCTGAAATCCACAATCATCTCCACTGTTTTGAGCGTGTTCAGCTCAAGGTTGTTATAGCTGCACCAGACAGCCAGCTGTTCAACCCCCAGTCTGTAAGCAGACTCGTCACCATTTTGGATGAGACCGATGACGGTGGTGTCGTCTGCAAATTTCAGGAGCTTGACAGAGGGGTCTTTAGAAGTGCAGTCATTAGTGTACAGGGAGAAGAGCAGTGGGGAGAGAACGCACCCTTGGGGGGCGCCAGTGCTGATGGTGAGGGTCCTGGATGTGAGCTTCCCCAGTCTCACTCGCTGCTGCCGGTCTGTCAGGAAGCTGGAGATCCACTGACAGATTGAGGATGGCATGGAGAGCTGAGTCAGTTTGGCTGTGAGAAGATCAGGGATGATGGTATTGAAGGCCGAACTGAAGTCCACAAATAAGATCCGTGCATAAGTCCCAGGTCTGTCAAGATGTTGCAGGATATAGTGCAGTCCCATGTTGACTGCATCATCCACAGACCTGTTTGCTCTGTAAGCAAACTGAAAGGGATCCAGAAGGGGTCCAGTGATGTCCTTCAGATAGGCCAACACCAGTCTTTCAAACGACTTCATGACCACAGACGTGAGAGCGACAGGTCTGTAGTCATTAAGTCCAGTGATTTTAGGTTTTTTGGGAACCGGAATGATAGTGGAGCGTTTGAAGCAGCAGGGAACTTCACACTGCTCCAATGATCTGTTGAAGATCTGCGTGAAGACTGGGGCCAGTTGGTCAGCGCAGGCTTTTAGACAAGCAGATGAGATGCCGTCTGGGCCTGAAGCTTTCCTAGTCTTCTGTTTTTTGAAGACTCGGCTCACGTCCTCCACACAGACCTTAAGCTCAGGTTGGATGGCAGAAGGGGGGAGGAGAGGGGTTGCAGGAGGTGATGGTGGATGTGTGAAGTGCACATCAGAGCGGGTGTGAGGTGTGAGTCTGGGCTTCTCAAACCTGCAATAGAATGCATTGAGAGTGTCAGCCAGTTGTTGATTCTCCACAGATCGGGGGGATGGTGATTTGTAGTTGGTGATGTTCCTCAGGCCTCTCCAGACTGATGCCGGGTCGTTGGCTGAAAACTGGTTTTTCAGCTTTTCAGAGTAGCTTCTTTTAGCAACTCTGATCTCCTTTGTCAGTCTGTTTCTGGCCTGGTTATACAAGATTTTATCCCCACTTCTGTAAGCATCCTCTTTGGCATGACGAAGCTGTTTGAGTTTCCCAGTAAACCATGGTTTATCATTAGTGAATGATAAGAATGTCCTGGTAGGAATGCATGTATCCTCACAGAAACTGATATATGATGTTACAGTATCTGTGAGCTCATCCAGATCGGTGGCTGCAGCTTCAAAAACAGTCCAATCAGTGCAATCGAAGCAGGCCTGTAGATCCTGCTCTGCTTCGTTGGTCCATCTTTTTACAGTCCTTATTACAGGTTTAGCTGATTTCAGTTTCTGCCTGTAGGTCGGTATAAGATGAACCAAACAATGATCAGAGAGCCCCAAAGCTGCCCGTGGGACGGAGTGATACGCATTCTTTATCGTGGTGTAACAGTGGTCCAATATATTACTGTCTCTGGTAGGACATGTAACATGCTGTCTGTATTTTGGCAGTTCACGGGAGAGATTTGCTTTGTTAAAATCCCCAAGAATGATTAAAAGAGAGTCTGGGTACCTTTGTTCCATTTCAGCTATATGTTCAGCCAGCTGTTGTATCGCCGCGCTCACACACGCGTCTGGAGGAATGTAAACATTCGCGAGAATGAATGAGGAAAACTCCCGCGGCGAGTAGAAAGGTTTACAGTTTATGAAATGTGCCTCTAAATTAGGAGAGCACATCTTCTTCAGTGTTGTTACATCTGAACACCAACTTTCGTTAATGTAGAAACACAATCCACCACCTCTCGTTTTCCCCGTTAGTTCCGCGATGCGATCCGCTCGGAACAGCTGAAAGCCCGGCAGATGTAGTGCGTTGTCCGGTATGGCTTCACTCAGCCAGGTTTCAGTGAAGCACAGAGCAGCGGAGTTTAAAAAATCCTTGTTAGTGCGGGTGAGGAGAAGAAGTTCGTCCATTTTGTTAGGAAGAGATCGGAGATTCGCAAGATGAATACTGGGGAGTGCAGTACGGAGGCCGCGCTCGCGGAGTTTAACCAGCGCGCCAGCGCGCTTCCCGCGTTTGCGTCTGACCGCGCGTTTGAACAACACCGCTGCCCCTCCGACGAGAATGTCCAGTAAAACGTCTGAGTAATCAAAATCTGTAAAAAAGTTGTCTGGTGTGTGTTTCCTAATGTCCAGTAGTTCGTCTTTGGTGAAACTGATAGGAAAAGAATGACTAAACGCAGAACAAACCAACAAAAACAACACAATAACTGGAGAGCTCCACACCGAGGCAGCCATCCGCGGCGCCATCTTGGATCATGTGTCCAATAATCGCAAACCAGTTTACGATTATTTATTTCATACATGTACAAAAGTTCTTGTTGAGAATTAACAAAGATTTAGTTAATAATAAAATTTGTTGTCACCATGATGAAGATCAGTATTTGCTTTAGTTGGTCTCTTGTCCCTTAACTTCTTACCTTCCATCTCTCTCTGGCTGCTGTAACAGTGAGTTTATAAAACACATTTGTTATGGCAAGAAAAAGTCAAGAGGAAGATGATCAGGTGTTTTTATTCTTTTGTGATGATATCATCTTGGACTATCTGATTTTCAGATTATTCCTGTATATATTCATTGAAATTATGGGTATGTCATATTTAGCATAAATCTGTGTATCTACAAAATGAAATCAATATTTCTGTTATCAGGTCTTCCGAAAAATAACAATCACATAGTGCATTCAATTTTGTTTTACTCTTGCTTGACTCAGACACACACAGACATCAACAATCAGTACATGAATCTCAACAATGGTGAAAAGTTTCATGTCGCAATGCATGCTGGGTTCCAGGATAATATAAAACTCCCAGCATGCACTGCTGCATGAATAATAAAAAAAAGAAGAAATATTGCCACCATTGTTGAGATTAATGTGCTAAATTGTGATATCTAAACTAAAAATATGTTTCTAAAACATAGTGTAGCTCTATTTTTTTTTTGGTTTATGCATGATGTGTTAAAAAAAAGAGTCATAGCAACTTATTGCTGTAGTTTCACAGTAGTACTAATGTAACACTTTTGATCGAGGATAAAACTCTGAATGAATAAGAACTAATTCCTTAGTGAATGAACAGGCAATATGATGATTTTGTCATCATAAGCATTACAACCACAATCATTCATAAACTGTGTGCGCACAAGTGTGACTTGCAAAAACACAGCTCAAGCAGCAAAAGAAAAATGAATGTTTTAGCATCAACATCCCAACTAAAGCAAACACTGATCTCTATAATGGTAACTTCAAACAAACATTTTCAATAACAACTTCTGTATGACAGACATAAAGTCATACTGGTTAATAATAAGTGTAATAATGTGTAATGGCTGGAAGTCAGTCGTAGTTATTGTGTTTCTCTATTTTCTGTTCTTGTGTTTCTCTTTTCTTCAGTGATTCTGCTTATTAACAGCAGGTGTTCATCACTAATGCTCAACAATCACTTACATATTCCCTTAATTATCTCACTGCAACACTGTCTCAATGTTACTTTTACTCTTTGTAGTGTGGATTTCCCTGTGGGGTTGAAAGGGTTAACAGTGTAAGATAAAAAGACACACCCACAAAATGTATTTTAACAGTAATAAACTGTAAGTTATAAAACAGGTTTATACTGGCAACACTGTTGCCAGTAGTTTACTGTAAAATTAATTTTTTGGGTCACCATTGTGCAGAAGAGTAGAGCCTGTGCTTCAGTCCAGGAGAAGATCTACAAACATTGATGATATTCTGCATGTTGCTTTATTTAACAGACAGTGACTGTGTAGTTGCTGGTCCAGTGGAAATCTTTTTATGTACAATAGTTTTTTAGTGGTCTCAAATGAAAGAAGTTCACAGTTTTACTTTGCTCACATTATTAATGCATTATAAATTTTAGTTAATACATTTAAATGACAGTTGGTCAATTTAAGGCAGTCGGTTTCTGCAAGTGTAATTAGTTCATTTGAATTAGAATTTAGTGCATTTTTACAGAAACAAACTAGACTACAGTAAAGAACTGTACAATTAACAGTATTTTACTGGCAACAGTGTTGCCAGTATTTTACTGTAAAAAAACCCGGTAAGGTCTAACAGTGCAGTGTAAACAGTACAAAGCTTATGACTAAGGAAGAGTGAGTAAATTATAGGGTACATGTAATAATTTTTTTTTAAAAATTGTTACAAATTTGCCATAAGGGTGAGTAAACTGACTAATATTTTTATATTTGCATGAACAGTTCCTTTAATTCAAGTCAAGTGCATCAAATGTTAATGAAACTACAGAAGACTATACTTACACTATCTACACAGTAGAGGAAGCTGGCGTTTTCTTTAAAAAGTGCTGGCAATAAAATGAGTGCAGCATTCCTAACGAGACCTACAAACAGATACAAATTATTGTATATTAGGTACAGAAATCAATTAAAGGGATAGTTTACCCAAAAATGAAAATTCTGTCATCATTAACTCACTCTTGTCATTTTAAACCTATATGGCTTTCCTTCTTCAGCATAACACAAAAAAATATATTTTGAAGAATGTTGGTAACCGAACAATGCTGGTACCCATTCACTTCTATTATATGGACACCAAACCAATGCAGGTCAATGGGCACCATCGTTGTTTGGTTACCATCCTTCTTCAAAATATCTTTTCTGTGTTCTGAAGAAGGAAGTCATAAAGATTTGAAATGACAAGAGGTGAGTAAATGATGACAATTTTTATTTTGGGGTAAACTATTCCTTTAATATTTGCATTATTTTAATACATGTTTTCACTCATACAATTTATAGTAGCTACAACCTTTACATTGACACTAGAGATGCACCGATTAGAGATGCACCGATTGATCGGCTGGTGACCGGAATTGGCCGATTTTCACGTGATCGGCCATGACCGGCCGGTCAGTCTGACATATGCCGATTTTATGCCGGTCAAATGCACTCGGGCGCCGCATGATTAACATCGAGCAACATCAGCATCACACGTGCACACGGAACGCACATTTAGGAACCTCAATTACGGCCGTTTCACACCGCAAATGTCAGCGGCGCGTGAGCAGCGCGTGAGCGTCAAGCAGGAGCGTCGCATGAGCAGCAGTGAAGTGGGTTTCGGCGCGGGTCTATTTTTGCAGCGCTGCTCACGCTAAATTAAAGTGAAAGCACACTTTTGATGGACAAACTAAAAATTATTTCATACAAAAAGTGCTCAAAATGCACAGAATAAGTATGTCTAGTGTGTTTTAACAAGAACTGGAGTATGTCAGAAAAGAAAACGAAGACGAAGATTTACCCATTTAAACTTGTTTTCATTATTCAGTTTTGGTTGCAAGTATGGTTATGATTATAACAAAGAAATAAAGTAAACTATCCAGAAATTATAGAAATATAGAAATATCTTTTTACTGCAAGGCTATATATATATATATATATATATCGGAAATCGGAATCGGCCTAAAAAATTGTAATCGGAGCATCTCTAGCACCGATTACAATTTTCTTAGCCGATTCCGATTTCCGATTTTTCATTGAGTTTGACCTGCCGATACCGATTTTAGCCGATTCCGATTTCATTTTTTCTAACCACTTTACAGCACACTCAAATATTTTTTTTCTATCTTTTCTTTAATAGAACATTTTGCATAGAACATAGATAATTTTTTTAACAGATAAGCACTATAAAATAGAACTATATAAATTACTCCTGGTGTGGGAAATACACAGCATATCCTTGCAGTATAAAGATATTTCTATATTTCTATAATTTCTGGCTAGTTTACTTTATTTTTTATAATCATAACCATACTTGCAACCAAAACTGAATAATGAAAACAAGTTAAATGGGTAAATCTTCAACAAATATTTTTGAGTCTTCGTTTTCTTTTCTGACATACACTCAAAAAAAAAAAATGTTGTCTAAAAATAAGATTTATGTATTTGAATTGCATAACAAATTTCCATGCATTTGGATTACATAGTTTTAACATAAACCAATCAATAATCTGAATGTGATTCATATTTTTAAGTCATATCTAAATGAAACAGATAAGATTTATGTAATTGTATTAATAAACTGAATGTGATTTATATTTGTCAGTCGTATGTAAATGAAACAGGTAAGATTTATGTAATAGTACACAGAAAAACGCCCATGTTAAATCAACACTGCTCAGTGTTCATATGTGTGCACACTACAGAGGTAAAGCGGTGTTGAAGTTAATGAGATAATTAAGTGATGATTGAGCATTAATTATGAACACCTGCTGTTAACAAGCAGAATCACTGAAGGAAAGAGAAACACAAGAACTACAACTGACTTCAGCCACAGCCTTAGATTGACATCAACTGAAGAGAAAAGAAGACATTAAATCTGTGAAGATCTCAGCAGAGGAGGATTAAACAACTCCACAAACAGAATTACCAGCTTCACTTATTACTAACCAGACTGACTTTATTTCATTTCCGTTTTAATGAAATCAATAGTTATATTTTAAGTAACCATGATGGTGGTTAGCGTTTGCTTTAGTTGGGCTCTTGACCATTGACTCTTTAACATAAAATTTTCTCTGGCTGCTATAATTATGTGTCTATAAAACACGTTTGTTGCAGCGAAAAAGCCAAGAGAAAAAGAGATCAGGTGATGTTGGCTGTTTATTGATGAAGGTGTAATCATCATATTGTGGCTTGAATCACTTATCTTTTTAAGTGTCTAATGCTTTGATTATTGGGCTTATGTGATTTTGTTTTATTTATTATAGTAGCTGTGTGACCTGACAGCATTAGATCCAACAGTTAATCAAATAATATAAAGAATTTTAAAAACATTTAGTGCAGTAAACTTTCTACATTATTACATGGACATCAAGAATCAGTGTATGACTCTCAACAATGGTGACAATCAATGAAATGCTTCATGCTGCAGTGCATGCATGCATTGCGGCATTAATAAATTATGCATCAGGATTTTTTGTATCTTTTGTCACCATTGTTGAGATTCATATGCTGTTTCTTGATGTCTGTGTGAGTCTAAGTAATGCCATAGATGAAAGGTTTTTGTGCACTAACTATAAAAAAAAAAAGTATATTGTTTGATAAACAACACTGTTAGATTTCATGCTGTAAAATCAAATGGCTTCTGTTATGAATAAAACAATATTAAAAAGCATTAGACACTGAACAAGATCAGCGAATGAGGCAATTACATGATGATGACTTAGTCGTCATCATCATCAATAAACAGCCAACATCACTTGATCTCTTTTTGTCTTGGCTTTTTTGCTGCAACAAACGTGTTTTATAAACACATAATTATAGCAGCCAGAGAACATGTTATATTAAAGAGTCAATGGTCAAGAGCCCAACTAAAGCAAACGCTAACCACCATCATGGTGACTTTAACCCTCTGAGGTCGAGAAACGCGCCCACGCGTTTTGCTGGATTTTTTTCACATAGCAGCAACATAAACTTTAAAAAATCCGTCATTTATGGTCATATAAATAAAATAAATACATGATTATAAACTATAGAGGGTCTTCTTTTTTTTTGTGTACACTCACATTAACATCAAAACCTTGTTTTTATTTTTAAATAAATAAAATAAACAGGGTGCGCTTTCAGCTCACTCTGTCTCCGCAAAAATCTTTCTGAAACAAGTCTGGAAAACTCAGCGAATACTTATCACACAACCATGAAACATGCGTCTAAAGAAAGCTTTAAATTTCTACTTTAAAATAAAACAGTTCACATTCAAAACAAATATTCTCCTGCAATGTAATCTGTATGAAACTAAAGAGAAGTACAGTTTCTCCCGTCTCATCTAATTATCTGTAATGAGTTCACGCCCTCTCGCAGAGCGCGCTATTCATAAGATAATGTGCTGAGGTGATATGCAAAATAAGGTAAACGCCCCCTGAAATGAGTTCACACCCACTCGCAGAGCGCGCTATTCATAAGATAATGTGCTGAGGTGATCTATGCAAAATAAGGTAAAAAGCCCCCTGAAATGCCTTAAAACCAGCAAGTTTCATTCTCTCACTTTCCTGCGCCGTTGGAAGATGACACACAGCCCTTCAGCTCGTCCTGGATAGCAATGAAGAGTTCACTTTTTCCTCAGAAGAAGAACAGGACTCTGACAACGAACGTTTGTATTTTTGAAGAGCGACTTGATCCAGCCGTGGATATTTCGGATGAGTAAGTCTTTTTAAATTTACTTGCATTAGTTGACAAGCTATTTTGTATAAACGTAGGCTACATATTTTACTGGTTGGACCATTTCCATACTTGTCATTCAGAGTAATTATATTTAAATTGTCTAGGCTATGCTTTATAAAGTAGGAGAGAGGCTTCATGCAGTCTGTTTTCTTTCGTTTTTAATAGTTTTGTTTAAAATAACACATTTCGAGCTTTCTATATATTTCTCTGGTATTTTAGGCAAAGCTTATGAGTTTGGGTTCATTTATGAGGCCTCCAGTTCCTGCTATTTTTAATTCTTATGTTTTAAATACAGGCATTTGGTTGATGAAACAACTATTAAAATTAAGATACAATTAATACAAAACGAAATTCACTTTAAAGAAAGGCTTTATACAAAAAATAAACTTAATGAAATGGTCAAAATCTTCTCTGCCCACTCCATTTGTCTCGCGATTGCGCATGATCTTACTCATGCTTTTCACTTTTCATATAATCAACATAAATGAAATTAAAAAAAATAATGATTTTATTTAAACCTAAATATGAACTAAATTGTTTTATTTAATTTTAATGACTAGGCTACAACACGTAGGCCAATTAGCCTACAGTACAGAGAAATTAGTTGACAAGCTATTTTAAATAAACGTAGGCTACAGATTTTACTGGTTGGACCATTTCCATACTTTCCATTCAGAGTAATTTATATTTAAATGGTCTAGGCTGTGCTGTATAAAGTAGGAGAGAGGCTTCATGCATAAATAAACTTATTTGCACAAACGCGTTTCGGCGCGTGCCTTCAGAAGACTTTATACAGCATAGCCTAGACATGCTGTATATATGTACAACGTTTAGATTATAGGCCTGTATGAAAGTTAGAATTTTGAAATTAATTTAGAAAATATTATGTATGTTTAGATTATATTTTGACTAGTGTTTATGCTGCCTCATTATCATCAACGAAGAGTGCTTGCAAATATCTATTGCAAATGTGTGTATGTGCTGAAATGTGTAAATATGCCCAGCTGATGAATTGCAAATGTGTTAATGTTTGCGTTGTGCTATCTCCGGTAATGGCCCATTACACGCAATATATGCCTACAGCACGTGTCTACAATTATTTGCATAAGTTATTCATATAGACTAATGATAGGCTACTATACTTTGAAATATTTATGTTATAATAGTTTTCAACTTTTTTTAAAACAGGAATGCTGCATCTCCTTCATCTGCAACTCGGAGGGCGCGCAGCAACACAGTTGAACGTCAGAAAGAGTAAGTACATATTTACCCATGTTTGTTCAATTTTGTTTATATACTTATTACAATATGAGCCTGTATGAGTTTATTTATTTTTGGAGGTTGGTTGATAATGTTACATATTTTTTCTTTGTGCTATCTTATCAGCATGCTAATGCCCATCAGTTGTGCATGTGCTGGAATAGTACTCTATATGATAATAATAGTTTTGAGAACAACTGAAAAGTAAGTACACTTATTCCCTTTCTTTCAGATATTAGTATAATTCTGTTTACATATTCTGGTTTTACATAGTCCATACAAACATTATGTGTCTGTATGGCTTTGCATCTGGCCAATGTTACTGCAAATTGAAATGCAGTTGTTATATTTTGTGTAATAAACATGCTCACAGTTGTTTGTTTGTTTTACAGCTATAAAGGTGATGGTGATCATCAGACACCTGTTGCAAAGAGGGCCAAGACAAACATTCAGACAAGCAACAAGCAGTCTACTCTGTCATGGAAAACAGAGACTGACATTGATATGGTTCCACAGACTCTGAGATTCCTGCCTGCACGGGAACCTGGACCACAGCTGAGTTTAAAACATTGCAAATTTAAAACATTTAGTTCCTCCTCATAGAGGAATTACAATAAAACAGTGAAAAACAAAACCTTTGAATCTCCTCTTTGTTCAGGCTGCCTCTCTTGATGGCCCATTAGTCATTGGGGGAGTGTCTATGTCACACCCCTGGTCTGAATCTCATTAATATTGATGAGCGATTACCCCTCCCACGCATAAACCTCTTCTGACAAAAAAAACTGTTTTACAATGTTTAAATCAATGTATTGTTTTAAGAGAACGATCAGGCAGGATGAATTTCACATCATTTTGAAGCCAGAACTAGAAACGACAACATATATTAGTCAAGAGTCTTGTGGGCACATATTTAGAATGTGTTTTGTGTTCTTAAAAAAAGAAAGTTGCTGAATTTTTTTTTAAATAACCACGCATAAACATTATTCTCTTAAAAATACAAAGATTTACAAGCATGTTGATCAGATATTATGCTAGCCCTGTTTGTGTTATATAGAGTGAATTTACACTTTTGCCATTAACATGTTTATAAATAACTGAAAAAAAAACAAATGTCAGAGCATGTCAGAACACCTCCAGGGCCCCAAAAACACCTCAGACCTCAGAGGGTTAATTCTCTTTATGCAATATTTTTCATAAATTCCTATATGAGACTATATACTTTTTGCAAACTGTACAAAAACAAGATGTGAACAGCGTAAACGACTGGTGTGTAAAAAGCCGATTACAAACATTCAAAACTGATGACAAGTGGCATTTCTGTATTTGTTTTAAATGGCTCATGCTGCAATTACTTTTTAGCAAGTTGACCTCTAGAATTTACTATTGTGCAATTTTATCTACAGGTTGCAGTTAGTGTGGAACTTTAAGGCCTCAAGCTTTGATGAATATGCCTCTCGGTGCAATAGTCAGATGTGATTCTGTTGTAATAGTTTAACCTGTTAAGTGTCACGGGCCCATCGGTGGGGCCCAAATCCATTACATATTTAAAACAGTAATATCCTATACTAAACCTAAACTAATCTTGACAAACTATACATCATTTGAAAGCTTACAATATCTAGTTTACATATTTGGTGACTGATTTTCAAATGAAAATTTCAGAGGAGCCGTAATTTATCAATTTGCAACAAGAATATTTTCATATTCCTAAGGCGTGTTCAGACCTTTATTTTGAAATAGCAAAGAACATGAAAAATCATGAAAGAATGGTAGAAACCTCAGTTTGTAAACTGTGTACTTTGACAGTGTAAAACAGCATGCACTAAATCAATGTAGTTCTCAAACTATCGCTTAAATTCTTAATCGTCATTTATTTCTATAAACGGCTCTCAAAGAAACGTCTTCACCTAAAACACATACAGTCCAACAAGATGACTAAATCTAGTGGAGTAATAAAACCATCATCATTTGGAAACTTTTGTGTATTTATTTGAGTATCACAAATTCTTAGTGATTTGGTCTTTTGAATCTTACATGGACACGTGTGATTCCTGTATAAAGATTATGTTTTAAAGTTAGTTCATAGAGTGTGGAACTTTGCATCACTATGGCGTGTAAAAATACACCCAAAGATACACCCAAAGATACTAAGTAGGAGAATATCTAACTGTATAGTGTAGATTGTGAACATTCCATTATCTCGTTTATTTGGGGTCAGATTGTGCTCAGATTTGGGGTCAGATGTTAGTAGGTATTAGTTAATAACAACAAAAAACTTTAAATCAACATGAAGCCATAATATTAATAAATAAAATATGGTAGAATTACATTTTACAATGACTTCCATAATATTTTAGTAAAGGTATGCCTGGATCACCCAACACAAAGGTGTGCGTTGTGAGTGAGACATCGCAGTGTTAGAGAAATCTAACATTGCGTGGTTGCGCTACGTCTGAAACTTAGTAATCAACATGCATTTATGTAGGACTGTCAAAATTGTAAAAATATTTTAATTTTGTATTTTTGATTGTATTTAAAAAAAAAATCTTACAAATGTTGTGTCGGACGTATTGGGTAGCATGATTATCTTGTTTAATCGTGTATTAAGTCCATATTTATCAGGTTGATGTTTGTAGAAATAAGCAAAATATATTTATAAAACAAAAAGAACCAGTTAATGGCCTTGTGTCAGACTTTGTGACACTTAACTTTTTATTCTAACTTTAAAGCTAGATTATCCTTTGAAAAGTGTAATACAGTATTTGATTTTTACACATGCAGTGTTTTCGCCAACTGGCCTAAACCGTTGACCCCTGAAGTTATGACTTCTGAAGGCCTCACATGTATAGATTCAATCGGTTGAAAAATGTCATTTTGTCATTTAAATATCTGAAAAAATAGACTGTGCTCAATATCTGCTATCTCTTTATTGTGATGCTCCCCAACAGATATTCTAGTACTGACTATAAGTAACTCAACTATATCTCAACTTATTCTAACCCTACCAGTCCACTAATACTCTACTAACACTAATGAGAGTTTACTTTACACACTCACTCTCTTCAAAAGCGAGTTAGTGGACATGCAGGTGCAACACTACTATAGTCAACAGCACGTTCAAAAGGACCATCAAAATAGTGCTACCAAATTATGACTTAACGTTTTAAGCGTTACATTAAAAAGGCGCAATTGACAAAAACTGTAATTCTGAATTAAGTAATAATTATGACAAAAAGTCGAAATTATGACTTAAAAAGTTGAAATTAAAATGATGACTATACACCATAATTATGAGATGAAAAATTTAAATGATGACATACTAAATTGAAATTATGATAGATAAAGTAAATATTCCATAGTGAAATTTTCTGAATTCAATATAATTGTATTTGTGAAAATGATTCAGTACTGAATCATCATTTATGAGTTTTTACATATCTTCTTCTTGTTTCTACAGTTCGTGTAGGCCTCTAAGACTATGAATAACTAAAAATGATTATTGATGAACTTGAATAATTTGAATTTGTTGGCAATATAAAAAAATTGTCTTCCCATACCGGGAGTCGAACCCGGGCCACCTGGGTGAAAACCAGGAATCCTAACCGCTAGACCATATGAGAGGCGTTGATACTGCCCCCGGCAAATTTGAAAAGGCTGCACTGCACGGTACAATATAATGCTGGATCATACTTATGCCGAGCCACAGGAGAAGGAATCCTTGTGGCCTAAAAGCAAAAAATTTAATTTATCGGGATGTAAATAAATATCGGGATAGCTTCTCCCAGGTGGAAAGAGCTAATGAAGGAGAAAGACTTTGAAAGGGAAGTTGTCTGCTTTCTTCTCGACGGGTGAGTCAAAGTTACGGTCTAAATTACAAGCTTTTTTTCATTGCTTGCTTGTGTAAATCATTATATAGGCAGCATAACAGTAGAACATGTACAATTAAACTCGATGAAGTGCTATTGGAAGACATGTTGTCATAGATTCTTGACACATAACGGCTACCGCAGTTGCAACACGCAGTTGCAAAAAGCGAGGCGCTAGAGAGCACTATTCGTTTAAATGCAGAATACAATTTCACCGCTTGATGGGAGAAATTATTTTGGGAGAACTAACTTGTAGTAGGGTAAAAAAAAAAAAAAAAAAAAAGCCTCCACAATTGAGGAGGTCAAAGGGCATGCTTCCTGCTATAGTATCATCAGCTCTACCCAAAGTCTGTTCATGCGACCACCAGACAGATTTTAAACACCGGATTTAAACTTCTACATATATTTTGAGTAGATAACCGATAGTATATTCTCAGTAAAGGGTTTCACCTTGTGTGTTTCCACACTGATTAAGGATAGTTCGGGAGATACAAGTAAAAATGATCTTATACGTGTAATAGATCATAGCTACCAGTAAGATCATGCTTTGAATTAAGACGAGTAAAATTAAATATTCGCTCAAGACCAACTTTACTTATCACACATCGCGTCTCTGAAATTGTGTGGTGATTTTCCAAATGATACAAACTTAGTCTAAATAAGAGCAACGTGGAGTCCTCGGATTTCTTAAAACAACATAACAACAACAAAAACATTGTGACAAACTTTGACAACATGTTTCATGTTGTATGGACAAAACTACTGTTTGAAATATTTTTGTATAAATAAGATCTAAGATGCCTAAGCATACTTTTTGCTTTTATTTAAATCTAAACTTTTTGAACAGACGCTGTTTAGTAAAAATAATACATAAGTCTTCTAAGAAGATAAATAGAAGATATGATTTTAATAAAACTTTAAAGATTTGATTTAAACAGTCTTTAATTTTAAAATATTTAATTTATAAGGTTATGCTTTTAAATGAATTTAGTATAAAACTCTGGATGTACTCTGGAACGCAGACTAGATTTACTGTGACATTGTCCCCCCGAGGCTCATCTGGTCAACTATTTGCTTTTTGGATTGTTTTTTATCGTTGCATAAAGAACTACTTCACCTCTCTGGAAATGTAAGGTGTTTTTATTTATATATTTATTTAGCTAAAACTTTGTTTACATTTTTTAAATACATTTTAGTAACATATGTTATTATTCATTGGTTATATATTTTATTAATAATAATTTAATTTAAAATAGAGATTAGTTCATTTTTTAGAACCGTGTGTGTGCGCGAAATTATATTAAATTATTTAATTTATAGTTTTCTGCGATGGTCGTGTTTAGGTGTACGGGATAGAATATGCAATATTCTATGGATTCTATGGAAAGCCATAAAAATTGAAACCCCGCATGGACAAAAAAATGCTGATTGACTAAGTACAGTTTTTCAACCATCTAAAGTTTTTGAACAGACATTGTTTAATACAATTATACTTTAGGTCACCGTTAAACAAAATCATTACAGTAATCTTCTAAAAGATAAATAGAAGATGCGTATGTATTCAAACTTTAAAGATTTCATTTAAACAGTCTTTCATTTTAAAAGATCATATTTAAACTTTTACGATTATATTTTGAAATGAATTTAGTATAAAACTCTGGATGTACTCTGGAACGCAGACTAGATTTACTGTGACATGAGGCTCCTCTGACCTGTCACCCGATATCCTGAAGCTATCATTATTGTCAAGTAACTTCTTTCTCAGAAGACGCAGCGCTGATCGGAAGGACCTTATAAGTATCCTATCAGCGGGACAGTCTCTAAATGTTTTCATGGTTGCTCTCTCTGAAGATAGTCCTATGTAGTCATTTTCGTTGTAACTCTCTAAACATGTAAGATGGATTTTATTGTTTTTGTTTATCTAAAACAAATGGTTTCAGTAGATATTTTTTATAACCATTTAATTTATATACTTTTATAAATTCACTGTTACCTATGGAATGCGGAGGAGCAGGAGGGGGGTGTCAGGATGTAGAGGACGCGCGCATAGACACACAGACACGCGCGTGGCTCCTTTACTGGTGAGATAGATAGACGAGCACGTGCTGACAGACACGAGCGGGGGCCCCTGTTTGAGAGACTTTTTTATTAAGACTTTAATAAAATTGTTTATTAAAACATTATTACGACTTTTAATAATGTATTAAATTTAATTAAAAAATAATAATAAAAATAATAAAGATATCATTTATACTTTGAAATAAATTTAGCCCTAACACAATGTCTCATTCTGATCGCTGAATAAACCCTAGGAGTCAGAGACCGTCAGGTGGTGCTGTAAGAGAGAACCACTCTGTGATTTTATTATTTTGTTTATCTAAAACTAAAACAATTGGTTTCAGTAGTTTTTTATTTTATATACTTTTAAAGAACAGAATGTTTTTCAACTTTAGTTAAATTATTTTATAACCATTTCATTTATCATTTTAAAGAACAGTATGTTTTCAACTTTTTGTGGTAGGTTTTAGTAAGATATTATATATTGTATATTGTGTGATGTATTCTTTTATCCTTATTCATTTATTCTTTTGTGTGATAGACACCACACTGATTTCCATAACCTGTATGTTGTTTTTCTTCAGCACTCTATAAACATTTAACTGTTTGTATAATTGTTTTTCAATGGGCGTGTGACACACATACACAGTATTTTTTCTTCTCTAATTCCAAAGGGGCACACAATGTGCTCTGGAATGCGGAGGAGATGCTGACACATATCCTAACAGTGCCTTCAAACTTTCTGTCATGATCTAGGGTTAAAAAGGTTAAATGGCAAAAGCTTCTGTCAAAATCACATGATCTAGGGCTAAAAAGGTTCAAATAGGGCAAAACTTTCTGTCAGAACTACATGATCAAAGAATAGCTAGGTCAATAGGGCAAACCATAACAACATATGCCGGATAGACACCGGAAGGTCAACCTGTCAAAACACATGATCGAAGGGATAGGGAGGGGCAATAGGTCAAAACTAACTGTCAAAACCACATGATCGACGGATAGGAAGGGTCAATAGGTCAATCCATAACAATAGTGACTTGAAGGGCAACCGGAAAGGTCAACCGGAAGGTCAATGACAACCGGAAGCCATCAATCATTTTGACACATGCTGTCTGGTATTACTACTTATGCCATATAAAGATTGAATGCCATATAAAAATGTTATGCTGCTAGGAAAGAACCATCAATTCTTAAAATGGTGTTAAAGTAGAAACAAATGCATTTGACTTCCTCTTTTTTTTTTTTTTAAAACAGGATGAGATAAGCAAAGTTGTGAAAGTTAGTTTCCTGAACTTAATGTTTCTTAAGAAACATATGTTTCTTAATGTTTCTGAACTTAATGTTTCATATACTGATTGGCTTCATCACTGCCTCCTCTCCACCAGTAAGCTGGTGTGTGATGGGTGTTCTGGCGCAATATGGCTGCCGTCGCATCATCCAAGTGGATGCTGCACATTGGTGGTGGTTGAGGAGATCCCCCCTTCTATGTAAAGCGCTTTGAGGTCTCAGAAAAAGCGCTATATAAATGTAACGAATTATTATTATTATTATTATTATTATTAACCAAACATAGAGGTTGGGGGTGAAACACAGGGATGAAGAGAACAAGTTGAAACTACCAGACCGACGAAGACTACAGTGAGCAAGAGTGTTAGAAGAAGACAACAGCGTAAATGACAGAGGAAGGATGGTTTGTATAACTACAAACTGAACCTCAAAAAAGCAGCACAAGTGAGTCTTCTCCGTCATTCCTGAAAGGCTTCAACCTGCGGGCGGGGGAATATTATGAGTGAGCTGATTCAACTGGAGAAGCACATCCTTCCCACAGCATTAAATCAGTGTCAAAATGACAATAATGTATAGCTATAGGATATAAAAATAACAAACATTCAGTAGTCATTTGGTTTGTATACATAGATTATGTGTCTCAGTAACATGCAGATCCTGATTGGCTGACATGCATCTTGCATAACATGAGTACACTTATTTAAGCCCACAACGTAACGGCAAAATAATACAGCAGAAGAATTCAAGAAAACAAGACACATCTCTTTGGAACACACATTTTCTCAGGTTTGACTTTTTACACATTTACATTTATTTGTTATTTCACTTTTACTTAAAAACATTTAATCATTTCTAATTCATGCGCGTTTTGGGAATGTTTTTTTTGTTTTGTTTTTGGCTATTCAGAATGTATCCTGTTTTTTTATGTTGTGCATGTGTGTCTCACGCAGGTTATAGGCAGATTAGTGATTTTTAAATGTGGAAGCGCTGAACGCGTTTTAATGCATGGTTAGACAGTAGGATACACCTCATCGATGCAGCAAGCAGATAAGCCCAGAACGAGCCCATTTATATAGAAACCCTTTCCAAAAAAATTTGAATATCATGGAAAAGTTTATTTATTTCCATAATTCCATTCAAAACATTAAACTTCCAAAGATTTTAGATTCAGGGCCCACAATTTAAACAATTTCAAGTATTTAGTTGTTTATTTGTACATAATTTGGCCTCCCAGCTCATAAAACCCACGAAAATAGGATTTCAAAAGAATTTAATATTACATGAAATCACACAGTAATTACACAGTGATACCATGGTCATTCAATGCAGCCGTCTACCAGGACATTTTCAGAGCACTTCATGCTGACTTCATTTTCCAGCAGGATTTGCACCTGCCCACACTGCCAAAAGAACCAAAACCTGGTTCAATGACCATGGTATCACTGTGTAATTACTGTGTGATTTCATGTAATATTCTATTTTTTAAAAATCCTGTTTTTGTGGGTTTTATGAGCTGGAAGCCCAAATTATGTACAAATAAACAACTAAATACTTGAAATCGTTTAAGTTGTGGGCCCTGAATCTACAGGGTGGGCCATTTATATGGATACACCGTAATAACATGGGAATGGTTGGTGATATTAAAGTCCTGTTTGTGGCACATTAGTATATGTCATGGTCACCACCCATCTTGAGGAGTTTGCCCCCTCACATATACTAATGTGCCACAAACAGGACTTTAATATCACCAACCATTCCCATGTTATTATGGTGTATCCATATAAATGGCCCACCCTGTATAATCTATGGAAGTTTAACGTTTTGAATGGAATTATGGAAATAAATAAACTTTTCCATGATATTCAAATTTTTTGGAAAGGGTCTGTAGTGTTGTGCCATGTTTGAGAAGTTCATTCAATAAGGATGATTATCGGAGTGCATATAAAGTACAAATTTGCTTGATTAGAGACAATTGAAAAGATTTGTTTGTTTTTTTGCCGAGTTTTGTACATCATACGTTTTGATTGAGAAGCAGTGTTATGGATTAAGTGCTCAACTGGACTGATCACGTTGAGTTTTCCGTACGTGTTGTACGTGAGGTAGAAACCACTACAGAACCGAAGCACCAGGGGCCTCATTTATAAAACTTTACGTAGGATTTGCGTCAGAAGTGGCGTACGGATGAAACATAGGACGTGCGTACGCACAGAAATATTCGGATTTATAAAACCGTGCGCACGCACATCCTACGCAGTTTTCCCTTAATAAATCACAATCAATTCTAAATGTAGCGCAGCTTTTGCGGCTTCATGTCACGCCCATAGTTGCCCATAAATAGTCTGTGAAACGCCCACAAGTTAATATTCATAGATTGCGAAATCATGGCAAACACAGAGGAAAACCAAGAAACGTAACTTCACTCACGCGCAAGCGTGAAGCGCATGATCAGCCATTGTGCGTCATTACGCATTGTACTTTTATAAGTAATGGTTGTTCAGCCAACGAAGCGTTTTTTAGAGTGCTGTTACCAAAGTCACTGTAAGAAGAATCTCTAGAACTATGAATAACTTGTATGATATTTGACAAATACAACTTTATCAGTATCTTGGTGTTTACTGATTATTCCTAAAAAATAATAATTGTTTTAACTATGTTGAAAATGACAAATTCTGGAAACTTTGTTGCAAATTGGGAACCACATATAAAATAAATGTAAAATAAAACAGTTAAAATAGTATTTAGCTTGATCTGATGTTGACAATAAATATAAAAATGTCTCAAACCTCCCTTTACTGACCATTTGTTGAAGAAAAAAACCCCAGAACATTCTGTACCATTTCATAGTTGAACTGTTTATCTAAAAGTGATGAAGTGCTTGAATGTTTCTCACATGAATTTTCTTCGGCATCATGAATGAACGAAGAATAAACACCAACCTCTTTGTTCTTCAGGATCTTCAGTGTGTTTCATTCTGCAGGGTTCTGGATCACTCATGTTCTCACTGTCCTCTTTAATAAACTCAGTCTTTGCAGATTTCAGCTCTTCCTGATGCTCTGATGCTCATCTTCACTTGTAGCTGATGGGAATTTACAGCATTTATTGGATATTTGCTATGGGAGGAGCTTCACTGATGATGTAATTGAAGTGGGAGGAGTTTCGATGATGATGAATTGCAGTAGGAGGAGCTTCACTGATGATAAGCTTGTTCGACTGGAATCGGCGCTGCACAGACCGAATGACAGTGATCAGTGAATGACATCAAAGTACCACGAGAGCGAATAGAGAGCAGAGAGCAGCTCCTTATGCTTTTGAATTGCTCTCACGGTGCTTTGATGTCATAATCCGATTGGTCTGTGCAGCGCCGATTCCAGTCGAACAAGCCTAATGTGATTACAGTGGGATGAGCCGATCTGCCAAAATAAAATAAAAAATCTATTACTGAGTTTGTTTTTATAATAAAATGACACTTATGTCTGTCTATCTATTCATCGTAGGCTACAGTAACTGATGCCAATTCATGAATTATTTTTAATGCTAATACTAACATTATTTTGCTTCACTAAGATACAGGTATCTAGAAATAAAGAAAATAATATAAATACTCAGCTCGTACTGACATCAACTAGAAAATAACTTCATTGTGTGACATACGCTATTGTTATTGAACTTTTGTTACATCATTTTGACACATCCCATATATCACATAACATGTAAACATGTTATTCATTATCTGGATGTGTTTTCTGGTCATGTTACTATTGAAGCTGATGTGACATTATATATAATAATATATTATTATTAACTGATAATAACTGATATTATCTTTTTATGCTGGGTTAATTTCTTCAGAATCAGAAACAATTGCTCCCACCCAGAGCTCTGTTTGTCACAGTTACCCAAACAAGTCCAATACAGAAAGTGATTTTTTCTTCTTCTTCTACGTTTGTAGCAACAATGATATCCGGACAGCTGCTTTTCACATTAAGTGAATCATGGGGTTATCAAACAAACCCCCTCCTCAAAATCAACAAACCGCACCACGCGATGAGCTTCAAGCAAATATAAATCACACATTGGCTCCAGCTAGTCCCAACAAATGGTCATTTCGCGACACTTTATGGCCCTTTTGAGGGTAAACTAGACACATGACACCACATCCCCCAGCCTTGCAAAGTTTCTGCATTCCAAGCCCCCATTTCTCTCTATGTGCAAAGAGATAACGAAACTCTATGCGACATTCCAGACTGAGAAGTCACCACACATAAATGCACAAATGTCCTTTGTATGTAACTCAGATGTTCTGAAATTAGCGAATCTTGATTTTCATACACAACCTCTTTTGTCAGAGGAGAAGACAAGAACTTCTGTTTTGACCGCCTTAGGGTTAATTCCCTAGTGCTGAAACCTCCCGCAGCACCGCGTGACTTTACACACCCACAGATTTTCCCTTGACTTACCATAGGACATTACCAACATGTTGATATATTTCTGAGGTGCCTTTTGTTATGACCATGTCATATTGGGGTGTCTACGATTTTGTAATGTGGTAATCAAGACTTTAAATGTGTGTAATTCTGCATATCTCCTGTAACTTCGCATTGCTACAACCTTCATGTGATGCGTTTGATGTCTTTGTAATTCTCTTAATCTAACAGAATCGAATTCCAATAGCAGAATGCAGTAATATACATTGTTTACACATTTCATATTTCTGGAACCGAAAGGCTTAAGTCAATCGTCACTGTAACTCGAGCCAGGAGACCGTTCCAAACGAACAAAGGGATCTTCCCGCCTAAGAAAATCTCGACAGCTGATTCGTCCTACACGAAGGAGGGGACGGCACATGGGACACTGATAAAAGTCCAAACCCTCTCTCAACTCTCTCAACTCATCCTCTCTTCGGACCTTCTTCTCCCCGGCGCAGCGCTTCTCCAAGGAACATCTGAAGGAGGCCCTGGTCTTCTCTATCGAGCGAGCACATGTTCGAGTCGTAGCTGTGCCCTTTGCAACCAAGACTTTAAACCTCTCCCATCCCGGGAGATGAATCTTATTTTCCGGTAAACGTTACATTGAGTGAGCCTTTTTAACTTCTCGCGACACCGGAAAACCCAGCAGAAACAGGACACCACCCTCGCTTCCTGCATCAGCCTCAGCCTCACATGAAAGAGCACATAATTCTGCAAGTAACTTACATTATCTGATAACGGCTGTTTCCAGGGGTCTCGTGAACAAAGGTCTCTGTATGTAATAATTACTAACTTTCCCTTCTCTTTCTTTTCTTTTCTTTCTTTCTTTCTTTCTTTCATTTCATCTCATTCTGATCACTTATGTTATTGTTTGGTTATATGTTTGTTTGATTATTGTTTGCATTGTTACGTACGTTTATATTCGTAGCTCATATAATCTCTAGTAATCTCGTATCTCATAAATATAATCTCGTAGCTCATAAATACTTTTCACTGTCTCTGTGTTTGAAAATCCACCTTATAAGTCAATGAAACTAAAAGATCTAAAGCTACAAGCTCGTTATTATAGACTACAATTGAGTAGTTTTAATTAATAAACTCAGAAAGTTTGATGTCCGTGGCCAGAACATAAAACTTTCTTGGAGTTTGTAAATACCCCTTCTTAACTGTAATGATCTTACATTTATTCGCTGGACGAATTGAATGGTGATCAGACCAGTTACAGAACAAGGTAATCTCGATAATTGATCAAATAAATGTACATGCGACTTATGAATTATGACCATGAGTCATAATTATTAATATTTCCAAAATTCCCTATATTCTTGAGCTAATTCACATTTACCCCGAGTCGTTATTGTTACATGTTATTGGTGGAGAATTCGGGCAGTTTCAAACTTTATTTGGCGGACAAATTCAGTTTCAGTTGAATGTGTATTATGGCTATTTAATAATTGTACACGCGTTTTGAATTGTGAGATAAGTCGCTAAAGCGAACTCACTCAGCTGACGTTAGGCACAAAGCCAGCTCAGCTCTTCAAATTAACAGTTTCAAAAATGTCTAAGCATTTTTATCACTGTTAAGTGCTAAAACTGCAGTTCATCATTTTACATTTGTCCCTGTAAAGACGAAGCAAACTCTTTGCAGTGGGTACATGGAATATGATTTAAACCGACTAAATAAGAAATCTCTTCTTTTTAGTGCGAAGACGTAAATCTGATCTGGGCAGTGCCTCAGTTTTTCAGTCGTAATAGGCCTTACTATATACAATACGTTAACGATAAAACTCCTGGTCAAAAATTGGCCTCGCGATCCAATTTTGTAAACCTAATGCATATCACAAATTTTGATTAATGTTTATGGGAGGTGGAACAGATGCAATAATTCCTGTTCACAGCTGTATTAAAACAGAAGAAATAATTCCTGTTCACAGATGTTTAATTCCTGTCCTGCTCACAGCTCTATAAATTAAAACAGAAGAAATAATTCCTGTTCACAGATGTTTAATTCCTGTCCTGCTCACAGCTCTATAAATTAAAACAGAAGAAATAACTCCTGTTCACAGATGTTTAATTCCTGTCTTGCGCACAGCTCTATTAATTAAAACAGAAGTATTGATACCTGTTTTTATTTAAACCGTTCCATGTATAATGTGTAATTAAACAGACGTGTAATCCCTGTTAGTCACATGTTGTGAAACCCGCGTAATTTTTCGCATGCAACCGAGCGCAAAATGAGCCCATATTTCAGATAAAAGATAAAAATTGGCAGTCTGAATACCCCACTGACCAACACTAGAGGGCAGCCTTTAGGTGGGTGGCAGTTCTCAAATTACGCGCCCCACCGACGTCATCCTGCATGAGCGCAATAACGCCCTCTGGTGGACGCTCTCAGATAATACCTGCTTTCATTTTTCGGCTAATAATTTTCCTTTTTCTCTCCCCCGAGGATAGAATGAATGGTTTGACTCAAATATTCACCTGCATTCAAAGCTTAGCTTATTCTGATATTATTTGGAGTTAGACAATTCTTCTTTTCTGTTTTGACTGTCACACTTTAAGTGAAGTTCGAAAAAAAAACCGTTTCGAATTAAAGCTTAGATTTGATTCACTCAGTTAATTGATAGTCCACCTAGGAGGAAGCCCGCCACCGTGTGGCCATCTTGGTTCAACTTATCAATATCTGTTTCACCCCCAGTCTGCATTGAAGTGTCTCAACATTGCTACCCTTCTCGTTTGATTATTTTATAATCAATACTAATAACGCCTCGGTTACGACTGTAACCTCGGTTCCCTGAAGAGGGAACGAGCGTTGCGTCGAAAAGCTGACGCTATGGGAACGCTTTGCGTGATGACGTCTTGAAGCACATGTAAAATCAGTCCAATGGTGTGGCGGAACGTCAGAGGCGGGTGACGTCACGTACCAGGAAGCTATAAAAGCCGGCCCGAAACAGAAAACGAAAGCTTCGTAAAGTCTGAAGTCGCGCTGACAGGCATGAAGGAGATATGGCAAGGCGACGCAACGCTCGTTCCCTCTTCAGGGAACCGAGGTTACAGTCGTAACCGAGGCGTTCCCTTTCAAGGGAACTCCCGTTGCGTCGAAAAGCTGACGCTATGGGAACGTCTATACCAACGCCTCCATAGCTACAAATGTCTGTCCTGTGTGTAATCATGTGAGCAGCACTAAGAAGACAAAACATGAGACCCTAGAGTAGAGTCTAAATCCAGAGAGTAGAACCTGACGAAGGTGTGCGGTGAGGACCAGCCTGCCGCATCACAGACGTCCTGTAACGATACTCCTGATATAAGGGCCTTAGAGGCCGCCATACTCCTAGTAGAGAGCGACCGGACAGCCAAAGGAGAAGGCTGTCCAGCCGCCTCATAAGCCAGTGAGATAGTCTCAACCACCCACTTGCTCATCCTTTGCTTAGACACTGGACCTCCCTTGTTAGGGGAGCAAAAGTCACTTTTACGCCACAGGGCAGCTCTGTGGACATACGCGTCTAACGCCCGAACAGGGCAAAGCAAATTATTCGCCTCCTGGTCCGATTTCGAAAGGGAGGAGGACCTCCAAGTGCCACGAAGGAAAACGAGATACCAAGGGGTCTTTCCCCACAGACATTCCACCCAAAGGACTGTGGTAAGCACCTATGGCCGCCACATAGACCTTAAAAGTGGACGGGGTCAGACCTGCAGTGAACCGTTCCTGCAGGAACTCCAGCACTGTACCAATTGGGCAGTGGACTGGGTCCAACCGACGGTCACTACACCAAGAAGTGAATACTCTCCACTTCAGGGCATAAAGTTTCCTCGTGGAGGGAACTCTGGACTGTAGAATGGTCTCAACAACCTCGGTTGAGAGACCTGACTCTATGAGCTGGGCCCCCTCAGAGGCCAAGCCCACAGGTTCCACAGTTCTGGCCGAGGGTGAAATATCGAGCCCTCTGCCTGGGACAGAAGGTCCCTCCTGACGGGTAACTCCAGAGGATGCCCGTCGAGGAGGGACACAAGATCGGGAAACCATACTCTGCCCGGCCAGCGCGGGGCTATAAAAAGCAGGCAAACCCGGTCCCTGCGAACTCTTTCCAGAACTCCCGGGAGCAGAGCAACTGGGGGAAAGGCGTACAGACGTAGCCTCGGCCACGTCTGTACCATAGCATCCAGTCCCAGAGGAGCTGGATGCGTGAAGGAGAACCAAAGTGGACAGTGAGACGTCTCTCGAGACGCAAACAGATCCACTTATAATTTCCATATCAGCTCCACCACCTCGGGGGTGGAGCCACCATTCCCCGGGCCTCGGCCCCTGTCTCAACAGAGTGTCTGCTCCTATATTCTGGACCCCGGGGATGTAGGCTGCCTTGAGTGACAGCAACTTCCCCTGGGACCACAAGAGGATATGGCATGCCAGCGCAAACCCCCTTGATATAGGCGACTACCGACGTGTTGTCCGTATGTACTACACATGGTGTCCCCTGAGACCTGTGATAAAGCTCCTCAGAGCCCGGAAGACAGCTAACATCTCTAGGCTATAGAATGCCAGGAACGATGATGGTCTTCCCACAGACCTTGAGATGAGCGACCCTCAGGATCGCTCCCCAACCCGTGAGGGAAGCATCCGTCGTTAGCAGTTTGCGACGACAAGGAGCTCCCAGCACTGGGCCCTGGGACAGGAACCAAGGTTTCTTCCACATAACCAAGGCACGTAGGCATCACCGCGTGACCTTGATTGTGCGAAATGGGTTGCCCCTCGGGGAAAAACCCTCTGGTCCTGAGCCACCACTGCAGGGGCCTCATGTGCAGCAGTCCAAAAGGTATCCCGTTGGAAGCTGCTGCCATGAGACCCAACAGTCTCTGGAACTGTTTGACAGTGAGTAGCTGGCCTAGCTTTACACTTCTCACAGCTGCCAGGATGGAATCGAAGCGTGGCGATGACAGGCGCGCCTGCATCGACACTGAATCCCAAACCACGCCTAAAAAAGTGGTCCTCTAAAATGGAGAAAGCACACTCTTCTTGGCGTTCAGCCGTAACCCCAACTCTTTCATATGGGCGAGAACAACATCTCGATGTTGAACCGCCATCTAATGCGACTGAGCTAAAATCAACCAATCGTCGATGTAGTTCGTGATGCGAATACCCCGGAGGCGCAGAGGCGCCAGAGCTGCATCCACGCATTTGGTGAAAGTGCGGGGTGATAAAGCTAGGCCGAATGGAAGAACTCGATATTGGTATGCTTTGCCCCCGAAAGCAAACCTCAGGAACTTCCAATGACACGGACGGATGGAAATATGCGTCCTTGAGGTCTATCGTGACAAACCAGTCCTCGGACCTGATCTGTGGCACGATTTGTCTCAAGGTTAACATTTTGAACTTGAGTTGCATGTACTCGTACAGAACTCGAAGATCTAAAATGGGACGCAATCCCCCGTCCTTTTTTGGAACTATGAAGTACCGGTTGTAAAACCCGGTTTCCCTGTTGGAGGGGGGTACATATTCTATGGCCCCTTTCTCTAACAGAGTGTTTACTTCCTGTTCCATAACCAGAACCTGCTCGGGGCCCACCACTGTGGGCAGGACCCCCATAAACCGCGGTGGGCGTTAATAGAATTGTATCTAATACCCTTTTTCCACGGTCTGCAGGACCCAACGAGAAACATTTGACAGTAGCTTCCACGCTGTCAAAGATTCTACTAGAGGTACCAGTCTCTCGAGACTGGTTTCTGGATTTTGTTGCTGTTGAGTAGTCGGTTCGTCGCCCTGTAACGGCGCACCGGCAGGGAACGACCAAACAGACTGCTCCAGCACCCTCCTCAGAGGGGGCGGGCATCCCGAGGCCACTACGTTTCCGGGTGGACCTTGAGATATGTGCTCGCCGGAGACCGCTGCGCCCTGTAACACCGGAGGCGGCAGGGTTGGCAGAACGGTCCCCTGAGGGCACCGAAGAGAGACGGCACCGTATTTTTCTCCTGCTGTTGAGTAGTCGGTTCGTCGCCCTGTAACGGCGCACCGGCAGGGAACGACCAAACAGACTGCTCTAGCACCCTCCTCAGAGGGGGCGGGCATCCCGAGGCCACTACGTTTCCGGGTGGACCTTGAGATATGTGCTCGCCGGAGACCGCTGCGCCCTGTAACACCAGAGGTGGCAGGGTTGGCAGAACGGTCCCCTGAGGGCACCGAAGAGAGACGGGCACCGTGAAAAGAGGTGTTAACCGCTCTGCTTCGGGGGGACTACCCTCATTTGTCCTGAGCCCTCAGACATCAGGACTTTTTCCCCAGCAGCCTTCTTGGCGGTAATAACGGTCCGCAGATCCGTTTTACCCCTCGAAGACTGCTGGGTTTGAGAGCGCCCTCCGTGTCCCCGAGATTTTTGTGGGGGAGCACGAGAGGACACACTCTGTTTTTGAGTGGCACGATGTTCAGCGCTCTTTTTAGAGGAGTGAGGCTGCTCCCGCTCAGCAGCCTCAATGAAAGAACGGCGGGGGAGAAGTTTTTGTAATGCAGCTGCCTGTTTAGCAGCTTCCTGAGATTTAGCTACCGCACTGTTTACTGCATCACCAAATAAACCAACAGTGGAAACCGGAGCATCTAAGAGAACGTGCTTTTCTTTCTCTTTTATATTGCTCAAATTGAGCCACAGATGCCTCTCAGTGGCCACCAGGGCTGCCATAGACCGCCCGATTGATTTAGCGGTCTCCTTGGTGGCCCTGAGAGACAGATCTGTGGCTCTGCGTAGTTCAGCCACTGTGTCAGGACCAATTCCCCCGCCCTCCTCTAAATCCCCCAATAATTCTGCCTGATAGGCTTGCATAATAGACATCGTATGCAGACACGCTGCAGCTTGACCAGCGGCTGCATACGATTTATGAACCAGAGATGATGTGAATTTTACTGGCTTAGAGGGAAGTGAAGGAGCTTTCAGGGAAGATGCCGTTGCTGGAGAGAGATAGCTCGCAAGCGTCTCCTCCACCTTCGGCATCTCCCCATAACCATATTCTTTATATTTATAAATGGAAGAATAGTGGGATGTTTGTGGTGCATACACTCTGTATGAAACCGGTTTTCCCCACGATTTCGACACCTCGGTGTGGAGATCGGGGAAAAACGGAAGGCTTCTTCGCTGAGGCTGTGTACGAGATGGCAGGAAGCGTTCGTCGAGCTTACTTTTCGAACGAACGTCCTGCCTATCCTCTGGCCACTCAATAGATAGTCTGTTAACTGCTCTAGTAATAACATCGAGCAGTTCCTCAAACGCATGAGACTGAGGTGGCGAATCCTCAGACTCAGCTTCAATACTCACAACATCCAACTCCTCAGAGCTGGACAGTTGCAGTATTGGTGCCTCTATCGGGGGGGAAGAAACCGCAATGCGTGCTTCCACACCCTGATGAGAGGCACTGGATCTGTCAGATTGATGCTGAGATAAGGCAGAGCCCGTCTCAACATCCACTGACAGATCCATTTGCGAACCCCAGGTCTGAGATCGCCGCCGAGCCTCAGCCGCGGCGGGACCCGAGCCCTCGGGAACGCGATCGGGATTGAACCGAGCCAAGCGGGATCGGAGCGTGCGCAATGGAAGCGCGTCGCAATGCACACAGTCACCACCCTCGAGTGCTGACTGGGCATGCTCCTCACCCAAACAAACAACACAAAGAGTGTGAGTATCACCTCCCGTTAAATAACGCGGGCAGGGATGGACACACACTCTAAACTGCTGCTTGCTCGCCATACTGAATATATATATATAATATAGACAGACAACACCAAATAACAAGGACAGATTCAACACAGAGCGCAACTGAAGACTCAGAAAGCTTTCGTTTTCTGTTTCGGGCCGGCTTTTATAGCTTCCTGGTACGTGACGTCACCCGCCTCTGACGTTCCGCCACACCATTGGACTGATTTTACATGTGCTTCAAGACGTCATCACGCAAAGCGTTCCCATAGCGTCAGCTTTTCGACGCAACGGGAGTTCCCTTGAAAGGGAACTTCAGTGTTATTGTAAGGATTATAGGAAGTCATTCTGATTTTTCAGTTTAATTATTGTATAATTAGTATTGATACTCCCCTGTTATCATTCTAATTTTCCTTTCTTCTTTATTATTATTTGGACCTCTCCTTGCATGCTTATTTGAGTTTTAATTTAAACCAGTTTGAATTTTAATTTAAATTGTGTTCACTAACAACCAGGTGGACCACGGAGAAGGAATACGCCCCTTTCCTTTGTGGCACAAACCCACTGCGGGGCCTATCCCTCTGCCTGCGTCTCAAGCCTGTGTTGTTTATTTGAATTTTATTTCATTGATAATTTTTTTTTTTTCTCTTTCCCCAGCCTCTTCAAAGGGGGGGTAGGTTATTCCGATAATTAACCATCAGTTATCATAATTCCTTTTCATTGTATCATTATTTAGTAAAGCCTTTGCCTCTGACTCCTGCATACATATTTACTCAATTTGATGAAACCAGAAAGCCTTAATTCACTTTAAGTCTAACATCTTAATCCCTTATTGTGTATCTATTGGCAGGACTCAGTCAGTGCACTGTGGTGATCCGAAAGTCATCTCTGGTGGTTTCCGGTGGGCGGGGATCATCTGTCCGGCGTTACTGACACTGCGCTCCGTCTGGTGTTGGGACAGTCGGAGAGTCTGACCGCGCCAGCTGGTTTCCACCTGGATGACCTCTATTCACCCCAGGTAAACTGAAATTTGATAAAACCCATCCACTTATTATGAACCACAGAATACTAGATATTCCTCCGGATATATTTTAAGTGTTTGGCCCACCTTTCTCTCTCTAAGACACACCTTCTTTCGAGGTCCTGTCCCGATAATCCACGCATCTCCTGGCCCTATCAGGAACTCTAGCAGTGTTAATAGGCTTAGGCCTCTTTATTTTCTTTCTTTTTTTTTTTATAACACTCCCCGTGTTATTGTTTGTGACATTTCATTGCAGACCAATTCACTTCCTTGTGTTGTGTTTCCCTCTGATCTTCCCTACCTTCAACTTTGTCTTTTTCTCCATTCTGTTGTGATTTGTTTCTCTCATTTCACTTAGACACAGAACCTAAGAGAGACCCCAGGAAAGCTGAATAATAGAGTGACGATCAAAGCAGGCGTCGCTAGACGACCCCAGGCTACCGCCTGTCCAAATCTCTATTGTGGGTTTTACCCATACCCACGAAATTGGCTCCGCTAACTGTCGGCATCAGTTAGCCCCGAAATTCTCATAGACGGCATAGCCGTATGAGTATAGCTCATTAACCCAAAAACAAACTTGCATTTTGTCTCTTTTTGTGTGTGTGCTGTGCTTCTCTCGCTCACAGTAAGCCGAGATGTCAAGCTCACCCAGTCCCTCAGTCCGTTGGGACGACCTCGAGACATGGCTGCGAGAAATGACAACAACCGTTCTACCCCAGGACGCCGCTGACCCACAATGCCTGGACCAGTTGAGACCTACGATCCAACCCAGAAGTACGACCACGAGCAGCTAGCCAAAATCTTCGGAAAACTGGCACTCAACCTCGTCACCAAGGCCTGGGCCAGCGAAAGGACCAACCTCGACCTGGAGCAGAAGGCAGCCGCACTACAGCTCCAGGCCACAGAAGCCCGGAAGGACAGAGCTCACACACAGAGTCGTCTAGACCAGCTACTCTTCCTGACCGAGGAGGAGGACGAGACGGACACAACGCTACAACAGGAAGTTGAAAGACTTCAAAATGCCCTGGACGATCTTCGTCGGCACACAGACCAAAGACAGCAGTCGGAGGAAAACACCTGGAAGGAACTCAACGAAAGGCTCCAACGGGCTGAAGCTCTCCTTGAGAGAGCAGAGACTGAAATCCATCAGCTCAGTCAGCAGAGACACGATCTCAGAGACGAACTTGACATTGTTCGCAGAGAACTGAGACATTCTTACAGACTTAACAGTGACCGGGAAGGGGAAGAACATCTCACACCATTTCCCCCTTCCAGCGAGTCCACGCCTGTCAGCCAAACACCAAAAGCTAAAGGGGGCGGAGCTGTAAAGGGTCAGAATCCTCTCCAGACGGATTGGGCCCCCAGCAACAGCTCTCCTCCCACAAGCCTTGACAAGCTGGCCAGACATATTCCTATGTTTGCCGGGGACAACAGTGTAAATTCGTATCTTCGAGATATTGATTTTCACCTACAAACTGTCGCCAACGTGACAGCTTGGGACAAATTGTACTTGTTAAGAATCACCTCAAGCAGAGATGTGCGTAGTTTTCTGGATCGTCAACCAGAGACTGTCAAAGCAGATTACAAGCAACTGCGACAAGCTTTGATCCGTGAATTCTCTGACCCAGAATCAGACCAAGGGTTTATCACGGCATTTGACGTCAAACAGGCCCGACTTGAACACCCACACTCCTACTATGGCCGACTCCGACAAACGTTCTTCGGAGCAATCAACACACCACATATGGAAGAAGATATAACCTTTAGAACTTTGTTTCTGCGGAATCTGCATAGCACCGTGAGTAAACATCTCGGTGTGCTCGTCTGCCCACGAACCATGTCTACTCGAAAACTCAGAGACCTAGCCCACAAGGCTTACACCAAGCAAAGGGCTATGGATGAAAAGACTGTAAAAACACACACAATCTACACCGTCTCTGAGCACTGCTCAGAGTTAGACACAGAAATTGTCCAACAACCCCCCAGTCACAGACCTTACCACAGAGAATCAACACCGTTCCAGGCCAGCAGATGGCAGCACAACTGTGACGGTGCTCATCCAAAGCATCGGACAGAGCGCTCGGAAAGATTCTGGAACCAGCATCACTCGCCGTCCAGAACTCCAAGCCCAGACCGTCGAACCTGGAACCACTCTCCCCAGAACACTGGTGAGCCCGAGTCTTCTCACACAACAGATGAAGACAGTGCAGCCACGTCTGACACAGACACAGAAAACGAACACTAACACCGACTGCTTCAAGGTCATGACTGAACTGCAGTTGAGTAACCAGACCAATGTCTGCACCACATACAGACAACCCACCCACCCACCCTAACGATTTCAGTGATTACACAGCACAAACGAACTTTACCAACTACACTGCACGCCTCAGAGCCGCTTACGCTACCTCCGCTGTGTACAAAGAAAGTCATGCGGGCCTCTGATGAACAGACTTTTCCTATGCCACCACTTACCCCTCCACCACCCTCGCAGGCCATCTGAGCTCACTAACAACCAGTGCCTCAGACAGCTGTCTGCCACCACGCACATGTTGCGTTCACAGGACTTCAATACGCATTGTGCACCTGTTGCCATCACAGCGCCACAGCTTGTAAGGCCACAAAGTATAAGGGGGGTCAGGCGTACCAATGACGCCACATGTGCCAAAAAGCCACGCATGGGACATCAAAGCATGTGGCATACCAACCTCAGCGAAGCAAAAAGACTGTCCTAAGCCAACCAAGGATGACCCTCGCTGAAATTTTTCCTCCCTTTCTCTCTCTCTCCCTCTCCCTTTTGCCTCTAACAGGATGCTGTGGTGGTTCGCGAGAAAGCAGCCACGATCGGACATCACCTCACCAGGTCCGGCATCCGGCATCGCATGGAGAGAGCAGCCCCGACTCCTGACTACCAAGGCAGGACCTACACTCAGAAAGTGTACGTTCGACTCAAACCCAGCAACGTCGAAAGAGCACACTACCTCAACACAGCAAACATAGTCACAGTAAGACGGCCTGTGGCCGAAATTCAGACCGAACTTCCACAGCCACTGTAACTCACGACCAGCATGACACTGCCACACGTGTCAACATGCTCAACCAGAGTATGTCGATTCAAGTACCAACAGGTGCCATCCCACACCTTGGTGACCTGTCATGGTACCATCTTACGAAAACAACCTGAACCAGACAGCACTGGAACTCCCATCCTCCAAGAACTACAACTTCACCTTAGATCCAAATCTGGACCTCTGGTTTGAGAAAAAGGGGGGGGGGGGGGGTCCCAACTCATGAACATTGCTCCTGTCAACACAGCCCTCCAAGCATGGGCAACCGCCCAGCCTGAATACCTCACCTGTGTCCAAATCTGGACCGCAGCTGACACTGTGCTGTGTCTCTCCACGGTCACCGACCACGCCCCGACACTCGTCTTGGCTTTCATCCTGTACAGGATTCAACGAGATGTGAACATCTACAGCCAAGCTCACGAAAGCCGTGTCCGAAGGTCTCAGAGGGAATCCCCGGAAAGGGGGTGCCAAGTCAGAGACCACGCCGAACCTCCGCGAGCTGAATCCTCAGCTTCTAAGTACCATCTGCTATCCTACCATCATGATCCACCTGCTACACGACCATCAGGATTCACCTGTCATCCATTGTGCTAATTTGTTGTTCGATGAAGTCCATCCCCGGGCTTCATCTAACAAAAAGGGGGAATTATGTAGCAACAATGACATCCGGACAGCTGCTTTTCACATTAAGTGAATCATGGGGTTATCAAACAAACCCCCTCCTCAAAATCAACAAACTGCACCACGCGATGAGCTTCAAGCAAATACAAATCACACATTGGCTCCAGCTAGTCGCAACAAATGGTCGTTTCGCGACACTTTATGGCCCTTTTGAGGGTAAACTAGACACATGACACCACATCCCCCAGCCTTGCAAAGTTTCTGCATTCCAAGCCCCCATTTCTCTCTATGTGCAAAGAGATAACGAAACTCTATGCGACATTCCAGACTGAGAAGTCACCACACATAAATGCACAAATGTCCTTTGTATGTAACTCAGATGTTCTGAAATTAGCGAATCATGATTTTCATACACAACCTCTTTTGTCAGAGGAGAAGACAAGAACTTCTGTTTTGACCGCCTTAGGGTTAATTCCCTAGTGCTGAAACCTCCCGCAGCACCGCGTGACTTTACACACCCACAGATTTTCCCTTGACTTACCATAGGACATTACCAACATGTTGATATATTTCTGAGGTGCCTTTTGTTATGACCATGTCATATTGGGGTGTCTACGATTTTGTAATGTGGTAATCAAGACTTTAAATGTGTGTAATTCTGCATATCTCCTGTAACTTCGCATTGCTACAACCTTCATGTGATGCGTTTGATGTCTTTGTAATTCTCTTAATCTAACAGAATCGAATTCCAATAGCAGAATGCAGTAATATACATTGTTTACACATTTCATATTTCTGGAACCGAAAGGCTTAAGTCAATCGTCACTGTAACTCGAGCCAGGAGACCGTTCCAAACGAACAAAGGGATCTTCCCGCCTAAGAAAATCTCGACAGCTGATTCGTCCTACACGAAGGAGGGGACGGCACATGGGACACTGATAAAAGTCCAAACCCTCTCTCAACTCTCTCAACTCTCTCAACTCATCCTCTCTTCGAACCTTCTTCTCCCCGGCGCAGCGCTTCTCCAAGGAACATCTGAAGGAGGCCCTGGTCTTCTCTATCGAGCGAGCACATGTTCGAGTCGTAGCTGCGCCCTTTGCAACCAAGACTTTAAACCTCTCCCATCCCGGGAGATGAATCTTATTTTCCGGTAAACGTTACATTGAGTGAGCCTTTTTAACTTCTCGCGACACCGGAAAACCCAGCAGAAACAGGACACCACCCTCGCTTCCTGCATCAGCCTCAGCCTCACACGAAAGAGCACAGAATTCTGCAAGTAACTTACATTATCTGATAACGGCTGTTTCCAGGGGTCTCGTGAACAAAGGTCTCTGTATGTAATAATTACTAACTTTCCCTTCTCTTTCTTTTCTTTCTTTCTTTCATTTCATCTCATTCTGATCACTTATGTTATTGTTTGGTTATATGTTTGTTTGTTTATTGTTTGCATTGTTACGTACGTTTATATTCGTAGCTCATATAATCTCTAGTTTTACATTTATTAAAATTCATAAATACTTTTCACTGTCTCTGTGTTTGAAAATCCACCTTATAAGTCAATGAAACTAAAAGATCTAAAGCTACAAGCTCGTTATTATAGACTACAATTGAGTAGTTTTAATTAATAAACTCAGAAAGTTTGATGTCCGTGGCCAGAACATAAAACTTTCTTGGAGTTTGTAAATACCCCTTCTTAACTGTAATGATCTTACATTTATTCGCTGGACGAATTGAATGGTGATCAGACCAGTTACAGAACAAGGTAATCTCGATAATTGATAAAATAAATGTACATGCGACTTATGAATTATGACCATGAGTCATAATTATTAATATTTCCAAAATTCCCTATATTCTTGAGCTAATTCACATTTACCCCGAGTCGTTATTGTTACAGTTTATGCTCCACACCTTTTTTATTTAGAGACTTGCTAGAAAGTTCATATATTGTGTTTGTGATAAGCCATGGATACAAGTTGAGATGGAGCAATGTAAGGAGAAAGAAAAACTTGCTTTGGTTTGTTACATCACCTTCCCAATAAGGAACATCCATACCAAATACGGCCTGGGTCTGTTTTTCATTTATGACTCTCTCACTCTCTGTGTGCTTTTTCCTTCTTCTCTCTGCAGAGGAAAGTAGGAGGCGTGGAAACATTGTGTGGCTTTTCTCCAGGATTCTCTGAGTTGTGTGTTCTGTCCCAGGCTGGAGTGATTGGCACTGCTCCTCTGGAGAGCACACAGTCAGCTCAACGGACGAGAGTCTCACAGCAAAGCTCAAGCACACAAGCTGATCAGCATCATCCGTGTCTGACCCATCCATAACAGTTCACAGAAGGAAGATACCAGATAGAAGATAATGACCTAAGAGTTGTCTTTTTGCAGATATTTGAAATTCCATAGAAAGACAGCGCTCTGAATTCTGTATTCCAGGGGTAAGTGGCTTAATTGTGCAAATACATCTTTGCAAAAGGAGCGTTTAAGTGCATGAGTGAGACTGTGCAAGATGGTGTGGCTGTTAGTGTGTTTTGAGGCATGCATTCTAAAAAATGTGCTAAAATCCATTTTACTCAAATCTGCCGTTGCATACCCTATAAAGCTTGGTTTGTTCCAATGAACACATTGTGTAGGCAGTTTTACTTCTTAATTATAGTTTTAATGTTAAGAATTTACTGGGTACTGTAAATTCCAAAGCTTTGGGAGAAACAGGGAATTGTTCTTGCACCACAGGAAAAGGCATTGCAGAAGAGGCAGAGCAAAGTGCTCAGATAATAGAATACATGAGGAGGGGTTGTGTGCCAAGGGTGTGTTCAGAGTGAGAACTTCAGCAAAGTTTTTGAGACAACTGTTACAGTATGTAATCAAGTGTTTGTGATATGGTTGCACAGAACCTAATTGATTCTGGTGTGTAAAATCCACATTTTACTAGAAGGATGTTTTGTAGAATTATCACCATAACTGTTTGGTTGAGTTGTTATGCTGCTTTTTGTTTAGAAAGATTATATCTAACACACCCGGATGAGGATAATACTAATTATGAGCTGGTTTAAACAGAAGCAAGAAGCAGAACAAGTCAGGAAGCTATGTTGCACTTTTCTACCACTGCAGACACTATTCAGATTTTTTTTATTTTTTTATTGCAGCTTCTGACCAGCACTGTAAAGACAGGGTGATGTGAAACACTTTTTCCACTGTCCCTGCCAGATTGACAAAGAATGCTGGGAGAGTTAGACATTAATCTTAAGTGAAGCAGAACCAGATGTGGACCCTTGAAAACACCAGAAAAATTAGATTCATTACAGTTCTTTCCCACTGACATACATACATACAGGAATACAGACATAATTGTCACACATGCAACACCGTAGGGTACTAATAATCACTGTTTAGGGGTAGATGAGGTATAAAGGTTTACTTCTTATAGTACTGTCCCGGTGACAAGCTAAAGGTAAAAAAAAAAAAATATACAAAAAAAAAAAGTGTGGCCTCTCCAATGTTGGGCCAGCTTTAAGAAAGATTGACATGGAGAGGTTGTTATCCCCACTTAGACCACTAGAGGCCAGTGTTGAAACCTTTAATAACCTTTAATGAATTAGGCAGCAAAATCATGCTGGAAAATCCTGTGAGAGATTTCCATGATTTGAAAGTGTAATATTTTTGCAGTGTGCAGTTGCTTTTATTGTTGTTTTTGCCTCTGATTCATGGAATTTGTGATTAATTAAATGTATTTGTTATTTCTTTCTTTGTATAGTGACAACAATTCACATGGAAATGCCAAGTTTTTCATATGGCTGTACTTGTAGGAAACCAAGTACTTCTCTGACACACTGCTATTTAAAACATGCAGTTCACATAATGTTATATAGTGTACGTTTCCATGTAAGACCATTGTGTGCTGAAGTCTGAAAATATTTTTAATTATTCTGCATCCAAATGAACTAAATGCCAACCGAAAGAACTCACAAAGTAATCTTGTTTATGGACCTCTTATTTTAGGTTTTAGCTGTGATAGATGTGATCAATAAGTTTTGTTCTGTTAGTATTGATTTGGTAGAAATTTATGTTGCAGTTTATGCTATTTATTTATGTTCCTGGTCTTTTGTGCACAATGCACGTAATTAATTTAAACTATATGGGTAAGGAGAGACCCTGATTGTAAAACGCTGTGGGTGTACAATAATAAAATGTGCTATATAAAAGCTTCATTCATTAATTCAATTATTCACACACACACACACACGCACACACGCACGCACGCACGCACGCACGCACGCACGCACGCACACACACACACACACACACACACACACACACAGACAGACAGATAGATAGATAGATAGATAGATAGATAGATAGATAGATAGATAGATAGATAGATAGATAGATAGAAGTTTACTTACGGAAGTAAAAATGTTGTTAGCAACTCTTTGTGTTGTTAACAATGATGTTTTTAAACAATGATGTTTTTAAAGAGTAGCATACAACATAATTAACATAATTGCAATTCATTCTTTGTGTTGTAAAATGGCAGGTGAATTTCTAATAAATTAATTAAAACTATGATTTAAAGGCACATTTCATTCAATATTGAGCTGAATAAAACTGGAATGTTTGACTTGGGCCAATAAATTATTTTTCAGAACAAATTAAACTGTCCCAAATGGGTTTGGTCACGTTGACAGTGATGTTTTTATAGGTCTAACTCTGAGAGCCTCTTAACATGCACTATAAATTAATATGTATTCCTCAAGTTTTTTTATTTTATCACATTTGCGTGTATGGTAACATGGCAGCCAACCACCAAAACTAATTAATTTGTACTATGACTCAAGGATTCAGTTCAGCAAATCTGAGACTGATGTGATGGAAAGCATGTCATTTTCCTATAGTCCAGTCTAAAAGGTTTTACAACAGTACTTTTCAGTGTGATTCTGAGCTCAACAAGGAGGGGACATTCTGTGTCCTGGCATCTGTCTGTCCACAAGCTATTGCATTTTTGTTTGTGCCCAGTACTCTGATGCTTTTTTTTCTTAATGTGTGAACCTCTTATTGCTTTGTGGTATTTACTGGCAAGTGAGGACAGTTGATGTGGGAAGAAATCCTTTTCCTCCTGAAATCCTGAAATCTGACAGCTGTGTGGATTTGGCTCATGGGGTGGAAACAGGTCACATAAATCTCACTGTGCTGCCAAAACTTTTCCTCTCCTCCTAAAAATAAGCGTAAACAGTCCTGAGGTATTTCAGAGAATGTTTATGTCATATTTTATGAGTACTTTATGTCATAAAGATGAGAACACAAACAACCCAATAAGTGATTATTTTTAGAATATTGATCTTTTGAGACCTATAATTTGATAGCAAAACATTATCAAACTGTCCAAAGTTATGACAGAACTGTGGATGAACAACAGTCATATGTGTTTGTGCCATTGGAAGTGAGTACAAGTTCTGGCATAAAGTGATGATGAGTGAGAGGAACAAAGCTTCAGAGATGTATACTCCATACAGTATGGTGTAAATTCTTCCCAAAAACTTAAAAGCAGTTTTGTTTTGTTTTTTCAGCTGTCTATTCCGATGCTTTTGTGGACAATGGGGAAGAACCGGTTGTTACTGTATGCCCTTTTGGGTATAATGGCTTTTGGTCTATTCCCAAAACTTGAAGCTCAGGATGGTAAGTTAAGTTCAGCATTTTTTTTTTTTTTTTTTTTTTTTTTTTTTTGAGATGCAAACTTCCAGTTATGAGTGAAGACATGTTAATTTTACTGTGCTGCAGACAATTCACAAGTAAAAATCATAAATGTTTCCTTTGATTGGAAAGAGACCTTAAAATTAGGTGTTTTTCTTTGCAAAGCTTTTGTTAAATATTCAGTTTTTATTAGACCCCCCATTAATGCTGGTCACTTGAGTTAAAAATTTGAAATATAAAGACAGTGAAGAGAAACATCTACAGTTTCAGTAAAGGGAGTTGAGCACGTATTTAAATAACTGATTTAAATACTGTAAAGATATTCAGAGTGGTGTGCTGTAGTTTGTTTAGAGCTCCCAATGATCAAAAAGAATTCAACAGAACACTGAATTTCAAGTTTACACTAATCCTGAAGGGTCTCAAGAGCTACTGTCAGCATTGGGAATGGCCACAGCCAGTTAATATTGACAACGGGTAATTCATGCAAAACGTTCCCAGAAATAACCCAATTAACATTCCCCCACACTGATAACATGACTAGTTTTGTCACATTCACATTTTCTGTCTGCTGTGACTCCTCTGTTTTTAGTGCCTTCGTGAAAAGAGGCGTGAGATAATGGATTTTAGGTGTAACAGATTTTCAAAACCACCAACATCCATCCAACTGTCTTTCTGTCTCTCATCATCCGTTCACTAATTTATCCATAATTTCTGTACTAAATTCAAAAAAAAAAAAAAAAAAGTAGATTCACTTCAAATCGGATGCCTAAATTCTTTAAAGTATGGCAAGGTGTCACTGATTTATGTCTTTGAGACTTTAGAGATCATCAGCAGCTGATGATGGCTAACCACCCAGCGCAGCTTACCGTATTTTCCGCACTATAAGGCGCACTTAAAAGCCTTTAATTTTTTCAAAAAACGACAGTGCGCCTTATAATCCGGAGCGCCTTATATATGGATCTGGCGCCTTATATTAATGTCTGTAAAACAACCGCTGACTTAAACCTTTTGTTTATACTTTCGCCTGGCACCGGAGCGCGAGCCTCCGCTGACTGCGCGTGCCCCTCCCCAAACAGACGAGGCATTTATACTTGACGCAACTGTTTTGTTTTAGACTGAACACCAGACCATACAACTGATTTAGACGCGCAAACTGGGTGCCGGTGTGATGAGATGTACTAATATCCGTCTGCTCGGGCAGATTCGGCTCAAAGTCGTGCATCATCGGATGCGGAGGCGCGCACGCTGTCACAATGACGTCATTTTGCCGCGCGCGCGCCTCCGCATCCGAAGATGCACGACTTTGAGCCGAATCTGCCCGAGCAGACGGATATTAGTTTTTTATTACCTTCGCGCTCATGCGGACGCGTTGAGTATAAACAAGGTTTTACAGCTCAGCCACTTGTTTTTTCATATTTTTTTGCAAGTGGTAGATCTTGGTTTACATTTGGACTTTGGATGTGATCTTAGGCTTGAAAAGGTTGGTGACCACTGCATAACGCAAACCCAGTCAAACGTTTGACTGCAGTATCTTCTATTCTTTGCGCCTTATAATCCGGTGCGCCCTATATATGAAAACAGTTCTAAAATAGGCCATTCATTGAAGGTGCGCCTTATAATCCGGTGCGCCTTATACTGCGGAAAATACGGTATGTCTTGAGAGCTTAATGTCTGATACGTATGTGTGTGCTGACTGTCTTCACTGTGTAACCATATAAAAAAGAAAAAATGTTTCTCCACCATTGATACAGTGATGAACCCATATGTTTTCATCTTTGAAATGTTTGCTATGCATTTTTCACTAAATTCAAACATTAAAGACCCCGTAAATCAAAATTTAGTTTTGGAAGTAGAATAAAGTTTTGTCACTTTTACTCAATATGCACTTTCCTTTTAGCCATCAATATTTTTCTTGAAAATCAGGCCTAATGTATTGATGACTTGTCTTACTGATGTCCCTCACTTTAATATCTGCTGCAACCGATCATCAAGCAGTAGCCTAAATTTCTGAAGGGTCAGTAGCCTAAATTAATTTACACCCTTCTACACCCTTCTAACCGTCAAGATGGGTGTGGCCAGTGTGTATATAACGAGGGCTCACGACCTTATACTCTTAATTGACGGATCAGAGAGCGTTGGAGCTGCCAACTTCCCCCTCATCAGTGATTTGGCTGTCCAAGTGATTGAGGGGCTTGCTGTGGGCAGGGACGCAATCCGTGTAACCCTCGTGCTTTATGGTGCAGATCCCGAAATTCAATTCTATCTCAATAGCTATGACAACAAAGAGAGTGTCCTCGGTGCTCTCCGGGGGCTTGAGTACCCTGGCGGGACTGAGTCAAATCTGGGGGCCGCCTTGGAGGAGGTGGTAGACAGTCTGTTGGGCCAAGATGCAGGAGGCAGGGCAGCGTAAGGGGTGCCCCAGGCACTGGTGGTAATAAGTGCTGGGGAGTCCACTGATGATGTCAGTCAGGGCGAGAGGGCCCTAAAGCAGGCCAGTGTGTACACCTTTGGTATTGCTGCGGGTGATTCTGCTACTGCCCAACTGGAAGCTATTGCTACAGACAAAAGCTTTGTTCTGTCCGCTCCTGATGTCAGAACAGTGGCAAGCATGGTGACCAGATACTGCCATACATTAATGGGGTCGTCGAGCGCACCATTGTGATTCAAACAGATTTCACAGAAGGTATGTAATTACCGTATGAGAGGGATTCCATAGAGAAACTGAAGAAAAAGGAAATAATAACAGTACATTGTCATGGGCGTGGACATGTAAACAAATAATAATAATAAAAAAATGTAATATTTTTAGGTGAAAGGTTTTAGTGACCCAAAATATCTTTCTTTCTTTTTTTTTTTAAACAACATACGCATGGTGTGTTTACAAATGATCCATACAAACGTACTCGGTTACCTAATGTAACCTCGGTTCTCTCTAGAAGAGGGAACGAGTATTGCGTAAGTTGCTTACGCTATGGGGAAAGTCTTCTTTCTTCGAGATCTGAAGCCAAAAATTATCCTTAATTTTGTATTCATTGTCAACGCAGTATGGCAGCCGGCAGACCAAGGCAGGCTATATAAGCGTGCTCATTGGCTGCTCGGCGGCAACTGCTTAAGCCTATCAGTGAGCCTCGTGAAACGTGGCCTCCAATGAGGGCGCTTCGCGCCCTCCACACCCTTCTAACCGTCAAGATGGGTGTGGCCAGTGTGTATAACGAGGGCTAACAGGCTGAATATCTGGTTTTCGTAGTCTGAAGCGCAAAAGCTTGTGGCGCGACACGGCAGGTTACGCAATACTCGTTCCCTCTTCTAGAGAGAACCGAGGTTACATTAGGTAACCGAGTACGTTCTCTTACGAGAGGTTCTCTCGTATTGCGTAAGTTGCTTACGCTACGGGAACCCCTTGTCAACGCCGTGCGCGCCGAGCATCCAGCACATGAATCCCAGGGAGGCCGGGGAAAAACATTCTGCTGGAACAGGTGGCCGGTCGGAGAGACGGGCCAACACAGTACAAAGCACTTCACTCAGTGTATAAAATAGAGCGGCGCGGCCGGTCTATAAGTATATATCAGTGCAAAACAGTGGGGCCGGCAGCGCGAGCCCACACAGTACATAAGCACACATTAGGGTAAGAAAAGAGCGACATCATCGGTCTTTTACGAAGAGAATAACCCCCCGCGCAACAGAGTGGAAGACGGGCGGCCAGCAGCGCGGGCCAGCACCGGTAAACAGCGCGTAACGGGGAATGAGAAACAGAGCGGCCCAGCTGGTCTGAGTATAAAACACTTCACCCTAAGTACCATACCAGAAATATCGCCAGCATGTGAACGTAGTCTGCACATAAGCGACTGGGCAGAGCATACATGTCACTTATACTGACAGCAATTTAGCCTGTAAGGCGGGAACTTCCAGGTTATAAAACCTCACGAATGTCGATGGGGAGGCCCAGCCCGCCGCCATACAAATATCGTGGATAGAAATTCCACTGGACCAGGCCCACGAAGAGGCCATGCCTCTAGTAGAGTGGGCTCTGATACCCAGAGGGCACTGCAGGTGTTTGGAGGCATAAGCTGCTGCAATCGCGTCCACTATCCACCTGGACAGGCTCTGTTTCGAGGCGGCGAGACCCTTGGTGCGTCCGCTGAAGGAAACAAAGAGCTGCTCGGAACGCCTGAAAGCGGCGGAGCGCGTGAAGTAAACTCTCAGCGCCCTGACAGGGCATAGGAGGTTATCACTGTCCCCATTATCATGATGCTGACAGAGCCGAAAGGGAAATGATTTGTGCCCTAAAAGGGGTTCCAATCTCTTTGGGGATGTAACCGTGTCTCGGTCTGAGAATGACTTTCGAGTCGTTCGGTCCGAACTCAAGACATGCAGGGCTAACAGATAGCGCGTGCAAATCCCCCACGCGTTTTACTGAAGACAGAGCTATCAGAAAAACGGTTTTGAGCGACAGGTACTTTAAATCCACGGATTCAAGCGGTTCAAAGGGAAAAGCCTTCAGGGCCTCCAGGACCAAGGACAGATCCCAAATAGGAACCGAGGGGGGCCGCGGGGGATTCATCCGTCTAGCTCCTCTGAGGAAGCGGATAATAAGCTCGTTCCTTCCTATTGCCTGGCCGCGTGTCGTCTCAGCGAACGCTGCAATAGCCGCCACATACACTTTGAGCGTGGAAGGGGACCTGCCTTTGTCCAACAGCTCTTGTAGGAAGGAGAGCGGAGAGCACCCGTGAGACCCCACATGCACATGGATCCAAGTTCTTAGTAGCGCACCATTTAGAAAACACCGACCATTTAGACGCGTAGAGCCGTCTCGTGGAGGGAGCTCTAGACTGCGTGATCGTGTTCACGACCCCTTCTGGCAGGTCAACGGGTATCCGTTGATTACCCATGCATGCAGAGACCATCATTCTGGATGGGGATTCCAGATCGATCCACCGGCTTGAGAGAGGAGATCCTTTCTCACCGGGATCGGCCATGGGGATGAGTGCGACAGCCTCACTAGCTCTGGGTACCAGGTTTGGTTCTCCCAACACGGGGCTATAAGAAGCACTGGGTGGTGCGTTTCCCTGATCCTCGTAATGACCTGTGGTAACAGGGAGATCGGGGGAAAAGCGTACAGCGGGAGGCTGGGCCATGTCTGGGACAGCGCGTCCTCGCTTTTCGAGAAAAATTTCGGGCAGTGAGCGTTGTCTCTCGACGCAAAGAGGTCGACCTCCGCTCTGCCGAATAGGCGCCAGAGAAACTAGACTGCCTGGGGGTGCAGGGACCATTCTCCCGGGGGAATGATGTCTCTGGACAGTCTGTCTGGACCGACATTCAGGTGGCCTGGCACGTGCGCGGCTCTCAGCGAGTGGTGAGCCCACACGAGAAGGCGTTCTGTCAGCTTGCACAGGTTCCTGGATCTGACACCGCCCTGTCGGTTCACATAGGATACCACGGACATGTTGTCCGAGCGGACTAGCACATGGTGATCCTGTATGAATGGGAGGAAGCGCTTGAGCGCGTTCTCGACCGCTATCATCTCCAAACTGGTTTGCCCTCGAAAAGAGCGCCCCAACCTGAGGTGGAAGCGTCCGTCGAGATAACTTTGCGGTGTGAGATGGCTCCCATTGTCACTCCCCGCTGGTACCAGTCGGCCACTAACCAGGGCTTCAGTGCTGAAACGCAGCTCTGAGTCACTCTGATTCGAATGCCGCCGGAAGCCCAGGCTCTGTGAGGCACTCGGGCATTCAGCCAGCGTTGTAGCGGGCGCATACGTAACAGACCCAGCTGAAGCACTGCTGCAGCTGAAGCCATACAACCCAGCATCCTCTGAAATGTCTTGAGAGGTGCGGTGCTGCCCGGCTGGAAGGACGCGGCCAGGTGTCGAATGCAGCGTGCGCGCTGTGTCGACAGGCGGGCCGTCATTGCCACATTGTCCAGATCCAAACAAGAGGTTGATTGACTGGGCACTAATGAGCTCTTGGTCCAGTTGACCGTGAGCCCCAGGCTGTCCAGGTGGCTTAGAAGCACTGTTCTGTGGGCGATGAGTTCGGCCTCTGACTGTGCTAGAATTAGCCAATCGTCCAAGTAGTTCAGAATTCGCATTCCCCGACCCCTCAGGGGAGCGAGAGCCGTGTCCATGCACTTCGTAAATGTACGGGGTGCCAACGACAGGCCGAAAGGCAGGACGGTGTACTGATATACCTGACCGTCGAAGGCGAATCTCAAGAATGGCCTGTGACGGGGTATTATCTGGATCTGAAAGTACGCGTCTTTTAGATCGAGAGATATAAACCAGTCCCTCGGGCGAATTTGCGCGAGAATTTGCCTGGTTGTGAGCATTTTGAACGGTCTTCTCTTAAGAGCCTTGTTCAAACGTCTTAGATCCAAAATTGGTCTGAGAGCTTCGTCCTTCTTGGGAACGAGGAAATAACGGCTGTAAAAGCCCGACTCGCTCATAGAAGGGGAAACCGGTTCTATAGCCCCTTTGCACAGAAGTGTAGCTATTTCTGCTCGAAGTAGATGTGCTACTTCTCCATTCACTCCCGTCTCGGTACGTGCCTGAAAGCGCAGGGGGCGGCGAGCGAACTGCAGAGTATAGCCCTTTTTTACTGTGCTTAGCACCCATTCTGATGCGCCTGGAATAGCTTCCCACGCTTTTGAGTCTGAAGCCAGGGGCAGAATGGCCTCCGGGCTCTGATCACCGCGCGTCGCGGGCTCGAGAGCTCGAAACGGAGGGGTGGGCGCAGCGCGCGCGCTCTTGGTGCTTAGATACGGCGGATCGCACGCAGCGACAGCTGGCCGTTTTACACACAGTGTCCCGGTGGCTTGGACGGGGAACATATAGTGTGAGGCGCGACGCGCCAGGGCGGCGTCGGGGGCGAAATGTTCGTTAGTATGTGTGAGTGCTCGAGGGCGGGCACAGGACTTGCATTTAAAACATGACCGGTCGTGAGAGGCCGTGTGACAGAGCGGGCAGTGAGTAGGTGTGGGCACGGTGAGGTGGACACGTGACCTACTTTTAACACTCGAGCGGCTTCTGCCTGCTTTATGAGAGTGGGCTCTGTGAGAGACACGGGATTTATAGTGCTTGTGTGCAGGGGTGAACACGGAAACGTGGGCACATTCACTGCATTTGAAACACATACGGCATTTCTCTGGGTCGCCGTGAGAACGGTGGTTGCGCGCAGGCGAGCGGGTAGATATACCGGCTCGTTGACTGCGAGGTAAACATCTGCAGTAGCCGTGGCAACGGGGACTGACAGAGCGTGACGCTTTGACAGTGGTACAGCCGCAGCGGGACTTAACCGTCTTTTCTTCCCTTGTGTTTAGACGCTCATAAATACTCGAGCACCATGAGTAGGAGTGGTACGAGAGGCGGGTTCGTTTTCTGTATGTAAGAAAAACTGGCCGCGAGCTCGGAGAAGCGAACAGCATAAATTTTTATCTGCCGCGAGAGCCAGGATCGAACACGGGCCTCTAGGGCGAAAGCCTATGATTCTGCCACTGAACCACAGGGGAGAACACATTACCTTTCAGTTAGCGCGAGGATATAAGAGAGCGACCTCATGTTTGTTTGCAGGCGTGCGTGTATAAAAACAGGCTCGTTTACTGCAATAGTAATATTTCCAGCCGCCTGAACTTAAGAGGGGACTGAGAAATGTGTGAGAATTGGCGGTTTGTCCGGCCACAGCGGGACTAAAACACTCTCTCTCCTCTTTTCGCCGGTGAGTGAGGTGCGCGCGCTGAACGTTGCTCATGACCGTCCGCTCTGTTATCCCTTGTGAACAACGGCGCAATCTGCGCGGCCCAACAAGGGGGAGAGCGGGTTCGCTTTCTGTATGTAAGAAAAGCTGGGCGCGAGCTCGGAGAAGCGAACAGCATAAATTTTGAACTGCCGCGAGAGCCGGGATCGAACCATAGACTGTAAAAAATATGGACAAAGCGTCTGTGACGCTTGACGCGGAAAATCGCCTGATTTTCCAAGATGGCGCCACCCATACCCCCCATAAACGGCTTCAAACCCGTTCTTCAGAAAGTCTATGGGTGGCGCCATCTTGGAAAATCTTGGGAAATCCTAACCCCGCCCACCTTCTGACGCAGCACGCGTCACTCAGCTCGCTCTGCTACTCCGGTTATCTCTGTGTATATTTTAGGTAACGAAATATGTTATAAAACATCATACTAACTCTTTTCGGTTTCATTTAAAGAAATCTTAAACATTATAGCCACACAAATGTGGTTCAGGCAATGCGTATTGATCACTGCACATAACGTTTGCCTATTTATATATAAAAAATATATATATATAAAACACAAACCTGCCTCTTTTCGTTTTAAATATAATATAAAAATATTAAACATTTTAATATGGTCCAGGCAATTTGTGCATTTGTACTAAACAACATATGTGGCAGTAAACAACATTACAGATCATATTCGTTGTATTAAAATTTAAAATGACAAAACTCAACCCAGTCTCTTTTTGTTAAGTTTCACTTTTATCAATATTAGCCATTGATAAAAGGTACAAGAAGCTATACAAATAAAGCAAACAATTCAGTCAAACATACAAAGTCAGCGCTCGAGTCTAACCATAATGTCACAACGGTAAAGTTAAATAGCTTATAAAGTTATGAAACTTCCCCTCAGCCAAAACAATTGGCCAGGGAACAAATTATAGAAATTACAAGACCAAAAATCGCCCGTTAGATATACACAAGACGAATTATATCTCATGTTTAACCACTACAGAGACGCCAGAGTCCACGGCAAAAGTCGTCAAGCCGAGGAAAGGCTGTTCCAGGCGGGGTACATGAGCTCCGAGCGCCCGGTCATCGCTGGATCTCAAAACTGGATACAATTTTCATAAATCTTTATAAATAAACCACAGATTTGAGCTTTAAACAACTACATTCTCTCCATGGCTCCTTAGTATTATATGTCAACTGTATTAAAAAATGGCGCTTCTTATGTTGTCATTCTCCGTGGCGCTGCCTTGTCAGCTGTCAATCAAGCTGTCAATCAAAGTTAACCACGCCCTTATTGTCATACATTTTATATCTAAATACGATCTAAACTAACGAGTTAGAAAAAAATTCACAGCGCTCATGGTTGTCAGGCACTCGGAACCTATCGAATTATACAATAAAAGTCCATGGGACCAACCTGTAAAAACATGAATTTATGCTGTGAAAACGGACATTTTAACATGGGGGCTATGGACATTTGCTCCCTTTTGGGACCTTCCCCTAGCGGATTTTCGATGTATTGCAGTTTTTTGCACTTCCGGATAGGCTTCATTTTTCAGATCAGAACGTTGCCGCTTGGATCGAACACGGGTCTCTGGCGCGAAAGCCTAAGATTCCGCCACTGAGCCACAGGGGAGAATACAATAGCTTTCGGTTAGAGCGAGGATATAAGTAGCGACTGGGCTATTTGAATCATTCGTTCGTTTTGTTCTGAATTAACAAATTCTGACTCTCTGTGTTCTTTTCGGTACATTCCTTCACAATTACAAATCATACGCCGGCTCCAGAGAGACTGGAGCAAATGGACTTTTCTGACACTTATGGCATCTCAGAGATACTCCAGAAACCTGAAACCAACATTCTTCTTCCCTGTGGGGAGCTTCAAAAGGACCCACAGAGAGATAACGAAACTTTCTATGTGACATACACACACACACACACACACACACACACACACACACACACACACACACACACACACACACACACACACACACACACACACACACACACACACACACACACACACACAACATCCCTTTGTGTTTTGAATTAGGATAGAATATCCTTTAATATAAGTACAATTACATTATGCATGTGTGATTAGTTTTGCTTTATAATAGAGGTGTGGTTTTGAAATGTATTCTTTAATCAATAGTGTTTTAGTTAGAGAATGTTCACCAACGTTGCAATAATGTACATTGTTTTACACTTTTCATATTTCTGGAGCTGAACGGCTTACTCTCATATCCCTCATGACTCATTCGAGTGGGCGTTGTCTTACAAGACAAAGAAAATCTTCCCGCCCGAGATGCTCTAAGATGATTGGTCTGCGTACGCAAAGTAGGCGTACATTAAGTCTTTCCATAAGAAGACCGAGCTAGAGTTCTTCAGAGAGCACTTTTACGAACCCTCTTCGTCAGCGAGAAGATCCATATGGCTCCCTTTCAGGGAGCATTCTCCGTTTTCTCTTTTATTTCCTTTAAGTCTTGTCTTTATTTTCGTCTTTGGACTCTACCTACGTTCAATGAAGCGAACGTAGCCGGCAACTTCAACCTTAAAGAGATTTGAACCTCCCGCGGCTCGCACTCCTCTTCTTTAAGGACGTGCACGAGCACTGCGTCTGAGAGAATTCCTGGCTCCATGGCTCCTTAGGGAGTCCTCATCTCCGTTTTATTTTCTTTACTAAGTTGTATTCCCATATTTGCCTCTCCCTCCACAAAGGGAGATGAACTCTGAATCATGTTTCCGGCAACTTCACGTTCTGTGAACCTTTAAACTTCGCGCAAGTCTGCTCGCCCCAAAGACACAAGGAAACACGCCCCGCTCTAAAAAGAGCTCTTCTTCAGCAAATACAAAGAGAACCATACGCAAGTAATGATTTTTGATTTGATTGATGTGATTTCTTGTTGTTTCTCTCAAAAGGTTACTGTCTGTGATTTTGCCTAACTGTGATCTTTCTTTGATCGCACAGGTTAGTTTCACTTTCTCTCATCTCTCTCATTGTCCGATCTCTCTCTCTCTCTCTCTCTCTCTCTCTCTCTCTCTCATTTTCGTTATCCGTTTAGTCTTGTATTGTTTAACTGTATGGTATGTACATAGACATATAATCCGTGTATATTGTATAGTCCGTATATTCTGTAGTTTTGCATTTATTAAAACCATTATATCCATGACTGTTTCTGTTTAAATGCTCGTAATTACAAAGTCAATGAGATTTTTCGATCCAAGCTATATGCTTTATCTTGTTACGATTTAAGTAACCTAATTTTATAAACACAGCGAGTTGGGGGTTTTTTTCAAGGCCAGAAAAAAATACTCTTTCTTGCGTTTGTAAGAAGGATCATTTTCTTTGAGAGTTGAAGTTAATCTTACGTTAATGTTTGCTGGACAAACAGATTGTTTGATAACTAAATTAATTCCATTGAAAGTTATCCCATAACTTCGATTTGAAATAAGATTGTTGATATATGAATGAGGAATTATAATTCGTTGTGATTGGTTATTCATATATACATATCGATCTAGTTTCAGTTTCGATAAATTAATGTAACTGTAATATGCAAAATATTAATCATATTCATGATTAATTATTAAAATTCCCTATAGATCATTTGAGCTAATGTTAAAATGTACTACTAATGCCAGTGCGGTTACATAAGAGAGCGTCATCATGTCTTGTGACGGCGTTTGCTTGCAGGCGTGCGTGTATTTATAACAGGCTCGTATACTGCGATATGAACAATTCCAGTCGCCTGAACTTAAGAGGGGACTGAGAAATGTGTGAGAAATGGAGGTAGGTCCGGCCACAGCGGGACGAAAACACTCTGTTCTCCTTTTCGCCGGTGAGTGACGCGCGAGGACGGAGTAGCTTTCTTGTAACATAAAGAGAGCTCCAAGACCGTCCGCTTCTGCCATCCCTTGTGAGCGGCGCAGTTTGCGCGGCTCGAACAGAGGGAGAGGAAGCTCGCTCCGAGACCGTCCGCTTCTGCCATCCCTTGTGAGCGGCGCAGTAGCGCGGCTCGAACAAAGGGAGGGTGTCTATCTCATTCGCCTCATCCCCTGACGCGGCGCGGGCGAGAGCCGGCGGTTGAGCGGCCGGGAGGGGGGGCGGAGAGGGCGAGAGAGAAGCTCGAGGGAGAGGTTCCGGCGAGCTCCTCAGTCACATTAGTCTCCGGTGGTCTCTGCGAGCGGCGCTTCTTGCGCGGCCCGGCAGGGACAGGCGGAGCGACAGCTTGGTCGAAAACTTCAAGTCGAGCCCGCAGGGTCGACATTGAAAGTTCTTCGCACTCGGGGCAGCCGCCTGTAGAGAGTGCGGTGGCGGTGTGCTCGCGGCCCAGGCAGAGAGCGCAGATGACGTGGCGGTCTCCGTTGCTGAGCGGGGCGCGGCACGAGCCGCAGGAAAAACAAGGCATTTTGACAAAAACGCCTCGTGCTCTTTTAGAACAGTGAGAGAAAGTGTGTGTCGCTGGGCGAACACACACAGCAGTAATAAAAGGATATGTCGCCGGATAGCGTAGCAGGCACGGATGGCTGAAGGCGGCGAAGGCGGCCGGCTTCCTCAGGCGCTGTCCTAAGCTTGCTGGTCGCTGGTTTCAACGGCGGCGGCTCTCAAGATCCAGCGATGCGTAGAGCTTCGCTGAAGACTAGAAAATCAGATATTCAGCCTGTGAGCCCTCGTTATATACACACTGGCCACACCCATCTTGACGGTTAGACGGTCGTTTCACGAGGCTCACTGATAGGCTTAAAGCTGCCGTCGGCAAGTCTGGCAGATTGGGTCGATTAGCCAAAATTTTGAATGTTTACAACTCTCATGCCCCTCCCCACTACCAGCGAGCACCCTCCCATCGAGGTCGTGCTCGTCAGTGCGTCACTGTGCGTGTGTACCTGATTTTCTGTGAACGCGTCCGTCTCTTCAGCATCTATCAACACCATGGACTCGGAGGTAGGCTGCCCTGGCTAATCTATCCATAGATAGCAATAACCGAGGAATTGGAAGCTTGTTAGTAGATTTTCTCTCCGCCATCACGCTTCATGCAATCTCCAGGCGAACTTCAGGCGTGGCGTGTGCAATGTGCATGTGATATTAACGTGCGCGAGTGAGGGGGGATCTGTGGCATGTGCACGACCTGTGATTGACAGTCAGATCTCACACCCCCCTGCGCTGATTGGACCTGATGAAGCGGGAGCGCTGGATTTTTGCAAAACAAATAACACGCTCCAGGTGGAGTTAGAAGCTCGGGTTTTTTTCTAAAACCACCTTATTTATGTTGTTCTGTCGGATTATAGTGTCGATTACACTGAATATGATCAAAAAAATGTTGCCGACGGCAGCTTTAAGCAGTTGCCGCCGAGCAGCCAATGAGCACGCTTATATAGCCTGGTCTGCCGGCTGCCGCACTGCGTTGACAATGAATACAAAATTATGGATAATTTTTGGCTTCAGAACTCGAAGAAAGAAGACTTTCCCCGTAGCGTGAGCAACTTACGCAATACGAGAGAACCTCTCGTAAGAGAACTTAGAAACAGTTTGTGTGTCCTATAAGATACAATATTTAGACTAAACCAAGAGTAGCACATGCAACCCATTAACACTCCTTGTATGTTTATATTCAGGATATTAATACATTTAGGTCATAGCATTTGTATCTATTTCTATTTTAAATAAATGATCACTTTATGCTAATTGATTTCCATTATTTGTACTACTTCTAATATATGTTACATATATTGATATATTACAACTTTTACTACTTTTATATATGTTAGCTTTATGGCAAGTAAAAAAAATGGTGATAGTTATTAATACATTGTTTCTGTAAAACATCATACATTTTAAATAAATGATAGCTAACTTCTTCATAGGTTACCTGATTTTGGTTTGAATTTGCGGAAGGACTAAGTAGAATTGTTTTTTTTGTTGTTTTTTTTTAGCTTTGGCTGTTGGGAAAAGAGATATAATTTTCCTCATTGACAGTAGCATGGGTGCCACCATAATCAATGCAGTGCGAGAATTCATCAAAAGGTTTGTTGACACCATGCCAATTGGACCTGATCAGGTGCAGGTCGGAGTGGCCATGTTTTCCACCACCCCAAAGTCGGAGATCAACCTCAACTCATTTAGTTCAAAAGAATCCCTAAGCTCTGCTCTCTCAAGAATAAAACCCAAACCTTCGGTTGAAGTCAACATCGGGGCTGCCCTGGATTTTGTGAAAACCAACATGCTCAGAGCTGAGAGTGGGAGCCGCATTCAAGATCAAGTGACACAGCTTGTGGTGCTCCTGACCAGTAAAAAATCTAAAGACAGTGTTCAACAGCCAGCTGAAGCTCTTCGTCAAATGGGTGTTCTAACTTTGGCTGCAGGCTCCAGAGCTGCTGATGAGGCTGAGCTCAAGCAAATAGCTTTTGATGAAGCTTTGGTTTTCATCCTGAGGGACTTCAGGCTGTTGCTGCGCATCTCCAGAGAAATGATATCCCATCTCTCTACATTGACTGGTGTTGTTGTGACAGAGGGCCCAACTGAAACGGGTAATATTCTACAAATATTAACCCATTAACCCATTCTACACCCATTAACACTCCTTGTATGTTTATATTCAGGATATTAATACATTTAGGTCATAGCATTTGTATCTATTTCAATTTTAAATAAATGATCACTTCATGCTAATTGATTTCCATTATTTTTACTACTTGTAATATATGTTACATATATTGATATATTACAACTTTTACTACTTTTATATATGTTAGCCTTATGGCAAGTAAAAAAAATTGTGATAGTTTCTGATAGTTTCATTGTTTCTGTAAAACATCATACATTTTAAATAAATGATAGCTAACTTCTTCATAGGTTACCTGATTTTGGTTTGAATTTGCAGAAGGACTAAGTAGAATTGTTTTTTGTTTTTTTAGCTTTGGCTGTTGGGAAAAGAGATATAATTTTCCTCATTGACAGTAGCATGGGTTCCACCATAATCAATGCAGTGCGAGAATTCATCAAAAGGTTTGTTGACACCATGCCAATTGGACCTGATCAGGTGCAGGTCGGAGTGGCCATGTTTTCCACCACCCCAAAGTCGGAGATCAACCTCAACTCATTTAGTTCAAAAGAATCCCTAAGCTCTGCTCTCTCAAGAATAAAACCCAAACCTTCGGTTGAAGTCAACATCGGGGCTGCCCTGGATTTTGTGAGAACCAACATGCTCAGACCTGAGAATGGGAGCCGCATTCAAGATCAAGTGACACAGCTTGTGTTGCTCCTGACCAGTAAAAAATCTAAAGACAGTGTTCAACAGCCAGCTGAAGCTCTTCGTCGAATGGGTGTTCTAACTTTGGCTGCAGGCTCCAAAGCTGCTGATGAGGCTGAGCTCAAGCAAATAGCTTTTGATGAAGCTGTGGTTTTCATCCTGAAGGACTTCAGGCTGTTGCTGCGCAACCCCAAAGAAATGATATCCCATCTCTCTACATTGACTGGTGTTGTTGTGACAGGGCCCAACTGAAACGGGTAATATTCTACAAACATTAACCCATTAACCCATTCTACACCCATTAACACTCCTTGTATGTTTATATTCAGGATATTAATACATTTAGGTCATAGCATTTGTATCTACACTCTTAAAAGAAATGGTTCTATTTAGAACCAGAAATGGTTCTATCACCCACTTCATATATGGAACTCCAAAATGGTTCTATATAGAACCATTTAAAAGGGTTCCATAAAAAGAACCCCAAATGGTTCTTTGAATCCAAGTTAGATGGTTCTAAATAGAACCATTTAAGGGTTCTTTATTATTAAACGAGTTATTATTAAATAAGAAAATATAAACAATCCAGAAAATTCAAAAAGTTTAAATTTATTCAATTGATTCTACAAAAATATTAGTGTCATATTTAAAATTACACCTCTGTATACTTCTGTATTAGACAGCAAATTTCACATTTACATTTAAGATGTTTAATTACATTTAACCATTTACATTTAACCATTTAGTTTGAATTATTTCATTTAAGCATTTTCACTTTGCAATAAACATACATAAGCTTGTTTATGTACATATACAGTACTTCACTTTTACATGTCTCTCTGAAATGAGGAAAAACAAATCATTTTTGATATTTGACAATGCAGATAAAATCAATACATGAACAATTAAAACATCTATTAAATGGCACTACAATGTATTGGTGTTCTTGTGTCATGCTCTTGTCTTAGTTTAAGCATATATTTTTGAATAAAAGTCATTGTGTGCTTAATGTCAACCGGGTATTGCACATTGAAAAGAAAATAGACTGCAAACAGGCATTCCACAGCCTGTGTCATGTCGATGTCTGCCTCTCTTACGATGTTCACATTGTCCATTATAATGCTGACGCTTTCAGCCTTGAAGGGATCAGGAGAGCCGTTAAACACAATGGTTGGTGTAGGACCTTTGGGTTCCTGTAAAACAAACATTTCACCTTTTAAGTGCTTTTCACCAATTAACAGAAGTCATCAAATAGACTTAAAATTACCCCATAATTTACTCACCAACAAGCCAAACAATGTGTATGACTTTCTTCAGTTTAACACAATCTGAGATTTACATTTACATTTACATTTATTCATTTAGCTGACGCTTTTAATCCAAAGCGACTTACAATTGCTATATATGTCAGAGGTCGCACGCCTCTGGAGCAACTAGGGGTTAAGTGTCTTGCTCAGGGACACATTGGTGTCTCACAGTGGATTCGAACCCGGGTCTCTCACACCAAAGGCATGTGTCTTATCCATTGCGCCACCACCACCAGATATATTTAATAATAAAAAGCTTTGTAATGTGTTTGAATGTCAACATTAATGATGACTGAAGAACATTCAACATGCTACCACGTCAGCTCCACTTTGATTACTTTGAATCTCATTGGTTCTTTCGTTCTTGTAACTGAATCGTTCATGACACAACACAGATATGACAGCTAAGCACGTGACACACAAGAACCAACAAGCCTCATAATTATTAATGTGGAGCTGATGTGCCACCCCATTGGATGTTATTCCTTTATCTATACATAGTCTAATTATAGCAACCTATCTTGGCAAATTTAATCTTTTTATCTCACTAACGTACCATTTGTACGTACCATTTTGCTTTAGAAGACAAGTATTAACCCCTGGAGTTGTACAGATTTCTTTTATGATTTAAATTGGGGTGCTATTCAATAACATTACAAAGCAGTGTAAACAGTACAAAGCTTATGACTAAGGAAGAGTGAGTAAATTATAGGGTACATGTAATAATTTTTTTTTTTTAATTGTTACAAATTTGCCATAAGGGTGAGTAAACTGACTAATATTTTTATATTTGCATGAACAGTTCCTTTAATTCAAGTCAAGTGCATCAAATGTTAATGAAACTACAGAAGACTATACTTACACTATCTACACAGTAGAGGAAGCTGGCGTTTTCTTTAAAAAGTGCTGGCAATAAAATGAGTGCAGCATTCCTAACGAGACCTACAAACAGATACAAATTATTGTATATTAGGTACAGAAATCAATTAAAGGGATAGTTTACCCAAAAATGAAAATTCTGTCATCATTAACTCACTCTTGTCATTTTAAACCTATATGGCTTTCCTTCTTCAGCATAACACAAAAAAATATATTTTGAAGAATGTTGGTAACCGAACAATGCTGGTACCCATTCACTTCTATTATATGGACACCAAACCAATGCAGGTCAATGGGCACCATCGTTGTTTGGTTACCATCCTTCTTCAAAATATCTTTTCTGTGTTCTGAAGAAGGAAGTCATAAAGATTTGAAATGACAAGAGGTGAGTAAATGATGACAATTTTTATTTTGGGGTAAACTATTCCTTTAATATTTGCATTATTTTAATACATGTTTTCACTCATACAATTTATAGTAGCTACAACCTTTACATTGACACTAGAGATGCACCGATTAGAGATGCACCGATTGATCGGCTGGTGACCGGAATTGGCCGATTTTCACGTGATCGGCCATGACCGGCCGGTCAGTCTGACATATGCCGATTTTATGCCGGTCAAATGCACTCGGGCGCCGCATGATTAACATCGAGCAACATCAGCATCACACGTGCACACGGAACGCACATTTAGGAACCTCAATTACGGCCGTTTCACACCGCAAATGTCAGCGGCGCGTGAGCAGTGCGTTTTTTTTCCGGCGTGCATGTTAATCAATGAGTGCATTCACACCGGCAGCAGGAGCAACGCGTGAGCGTCAAGCAGGAGCGTCGCATGAGCAGCAGTGAAGTGGGTTTCGGCGCGGGTCTATTTTTGCAGCGCTGCTCACGCTAAATTAAAGTGAAAGCACACTTTTGATGGACAAACTAAAAATTATTTCATACAAAAAGTGCTCAAAATGCACAGAATAAGTATGTCTAGTGTGTTTTAACAAGAACTGGAGTATGTCAGAAAAGAAAACGAAGACGAAGATTTACCCATTTAAACTTGTTTTCATTATTCAGTTTTGGTTGCAAGTATGGTTATGATTATAACAAAGAAATAAAGTAAACTATCCAGAAATTATAGAAATATAGAAATATCTTTATACTGCAAGGCTATATATATCGGAAATCGGAATCGGCCTAAAAAATTGTAATCGGTGCATCTCTAGCACCGATTACAATTTTCTTAGCCGATTCCGATTTCCGATTTTTCATTGAGTTTGACCTGCCGATACTGATTTTAGCCGATTCCGATTTCATTTTTTCTAACCACTTTACAGCACACTCAAATATTTATTTTCTATCTTTTCTTTAATAGAACATTTTGCATAGAACATAGATATTTTTTTTAACAGATAAGCACTATAAAATAGAACTATATAAATTACTCCTGGTGTGGGAAATACACAGCATATCCTTGCAGTATAAAGATATTTCTATATTTCTATAATTTCTGGCTAGTTTACTTTATTTTTTATAATCATAACCATACTTGCAACCAAAACTGAATAATGAAAACAAGTTAAATGGGTAAATCTTCAACAAATATTTTTGAGTCTTCGTTTTCTTTTCTGACATAGCCTACTGGAGTTCTAAAACACACTAGACATTCTTATTCTGTGCATTTTGAGCACTTTTTGTATGACATCATTTTTAGTTTGTCCATCAAAAGTGTGCTTTAACTTTAATTGAGCGTGAGCAGCAGCAAAAATAGACCCGTGCCGAAACCCGCGCTTCACTGCTGCTCACGTGACGCTCCTGCTGGCAAAAAAAAAAAAAAAAAAAAAAACGCGCTGCTCACGCGCCGCTGACATTTGCGGTGTGAAACGGCCGTAATTCACGAGGTTTCCTACATGTGCGCTCCATGTGCACGTGTGATGCTGGTGTTTCGCGATGTTAATCATGCGGCGCCCGAGTGCATTTGACCGGCATAAAATCGGCATATGTCAGACTTATGACATCGATCACGTGAAAATCGGCCAATTCCGGTCACCAGCCGATCAATCGGTGCATCTCTAATTGACACTGCAAACAATGAATCAGTTTCACTTTCAGAATCACTTTAAGCATGCAGACGCAGTTAAGACAATTTGATATTTCACTTAATACACAATAAAACAATATACAATAAGATTCGTCAACAACGTGTACTTCTAAAAGTAGGGTGAGTCACAAATTCGTGAGTACAGATTGCAAAAACTGAAGGCACGGTTTACAAATCTGAGAGCGTGGATTAGAAACCCGTGGGTACGGTCTATTAATCCGTGGGCACGATTTGTTAAACCGAGGGAACAGTTTGAGAATTTGTGAGTACGGTTTATAAACTGAGCGGACAGATTGCAAAACCGTCGCCATGGAATTTTTTTTTTTTTTTTCTCACACAGTTGACTTCCTGGGCTCCGTATGGAACAGATAGGTTGGATGGGGAAAAATATATGGTGTTGTTACCTTCTGTGATTTCCTCTGCTGGTCCAATGAGATTGGCATAGAGTTTTTTTTTACTTCCTTCTTTTGCACTCCTGATGATGTTTGGGGCCATTTCATTCAGAGATGTTTCCATGTTCTTTGCCAAGTCTGTTCCAAACCTCATTGTCATTTCATGCAGCATCTTAAATACAAACCAGTACAATTACTTCAGGTGCTTATATCCAAATTACACACTTTCAGCCAAACAAGTTCCTTAAAGTCAACATGAACTGGAGGTTGCAACTGACTACCATATAGTGATGTTTTTTCGAGACAATAATTTTAATAAGTTCAATAAGAAAAATAGTGGGTGTGATAAAGTAATGAAAAATACTTCATATTTGGCAGACGCTTTTATCTAAATGAACTTGCATTGCGTTCAATCTATACATTTATCAGTATGTGTTCCTTGGGATACCCTTTTGTATTGCTAACACATTGCTCTACCAAATGAGCTATAGGAATTCACAGAAATATAATTACACTGATTTTTCTTATCTGCCTGGCACAAAATGTAACAATGTTTACTCACAAGCTGTGGCACTCCAAGAAAAGGAAACTGCTCCATTACTTCAGCTGCAGGCCTGTCCATAAGCTGTACTCTTTTGAAAAGAGTGCGCTTCATCCGGTTCTTGACCTCAGAGTAACTGGGATTGCTTTTACGCAACTCCAGGGTGATGGCATTAATGTGTTCCCGGAAACTCGTTTCATCCTCACCCATTACTTCCAGGTCCAATACAATCTGAGGTTGGAAGACAGTATTGTGCAGTACGTAAATATGAATCAAAGTCACAGAATAAAATATTTAAGATTGAAACATCAATCTTAAAAACTGATGTATCACTTAAGGAACACTAAACCAAATACCTCCTGTGAACAAGCAGAATCTTTATATGCCATTATATCCAATGGTTCTCTTCTACATTTTGCACTCTGAAATAATTGTCAACATGTGTTACATGTTAAAGGGATAGTTCACTTTGAAATAAATTTTTGGTATGTTTTAGCTTACCTCAAGGGCATCCAAGATGTAGATGTCTTTTTTTCCACAGTAGTTTCAATTTTGATATTTTTAGGTCAAACCGTTCTTGTCTGTCAGTCATATAATGCAGGTCGATGGTCACCACCTCAAAGAGCATGCACAGAGTCCAAATTAAAACAATTCCCCGTCGTCCAAATTAAACAATTCCCCATCGTAAGTACACATTGATGGCCTAAGACACAAAATGAGCGGTTTGTGTGAGAAAACGAACAGTATTTATATCGTTTTTACCTCTTATACGCAGCCATGTCGAAGTGATCTGATCTGACGTGTACGCAGACTGGTGCATAGATATAGACACTAGATGTCGCCTTAAAGACATTCGTTCCAATGAACTGCCGTAGACAAGGCGACATCTAGTGTATATCTCTATGCACCAGTCTGCGTTTTGTTTTAATTTGGACTCTGTGCATGCTCTTTGAGACAGTGACCATCGACCTGCATTATATGACTGACAGACAAGAACGGTTTGACCTAAAAATATCAAAATTGAAACTACTGCGGAAAAAAAGACACCTACATCTTGGATGCCCTTGAGGTAAGCTAAAACATACCAAAATTTAATTTCAAAGTGAACTATCCCTTTAAGACAAATTTAATCGGCCTTCGACATCAAATTTATTGAACTGAACTTGCCTCTTGTTGTTGAGTAAGTCCCTCAGAATCTGTTTGTCCAGCACACTTCCTTTTAATCCCATACTTCTCCTTCATTTGCAGGACGATCGATGAGCTAACCAAGGGAATCCTTTCTTTTTAAAATTTTTTTCTAAGGCATTCCAACAAGGTATCCTGTAGACACATGTATACTTTCTTTTAAAATTGATTTTTTTTCTGTGTGAGATTTTTTTATGAGCAATGATCTCAATATTTTCACAATATTAAAAGAACTGCAATATATCCATACATAACCAGAGGAGCTGCCATCCTTCAGAAATGGAAAGCGGGTGATCAAACTCCCCAGAACATCTCCATACATTTTATGATTTGGGTACCTAAGAAATATAATCCAATATATTATTTCAGTACCCAACAACCAACAAGTTTAACATAAAATACAGTTAACTGTTATAAAATACAATGAAATACAATACTGTACCAGGTGTGCTTAGTGATGCTGTCAAACAACACTTGAATCAGTAATGCACGGATGTGAGACTTGTCCTTCTTCTTAAAGCCGGGATCCTTCCTCTGCAAAGCTGCTTGCAATTCAGGGGGAAAGACAGGCAGGTTGTATACTGCTGGCCAAGGTTGGGCAACAAATGAGCCCTCATTCTCACAGGGTTCTTGTCTGTAAATATAAATACAATATTTAAGTCTTTTATACAGGATTTTATTTTACTTGCCACAATACAGTTTGTTTAAACTTCAAAACAATGATACATACTGAGTACAAGATATTTGAGGCACTTCAGTTTCCAGGCTGTTTGAAGAAATATAAAAATATAAATTAGGATAAGGATTTTAAGCTTGGTTAGCATTCGTTTGTTTTATATTTAACAACAATGTTTAATATTTAACAACACAGACTTACTTTTTTTAACTTACTAAGCTCCTTCATAAATGTCACCTGTTGTTTCATTACAGGAAAAAGTCTTTCCACAATCCTTTCTGTGAGACCCAGCAGAGTCTCCCCATCAATTTGCTGCTCTGTAAAAAAATACCAAATATTTCATATTCTAAAGAAGAAATAAATAAGAGAGAGACATGCCACAGAAGTACAATATATTTACCTAGAAGACTGCACTCTGTGGTATAATGTAATATACTTAGTATCATCATGCACATATGTGTCAAGAGGATGAAATTCTTTCTCCTCCCCTGGCTGCACCAGAATCCACTCCTTCTGGTCCTCCAATTTGAAAGCATGGTAATGTCTTTCAAATGTTACTGGTATCCACAGCTTGCCAAAGATCATCCAAGCACCCCTGAACCGCAAAATCTTCACAATCTTCATAAAGATTGGGATGTCCTCCTCCACAAGATCTATAATTAAGTTGTCTCCCACACAGTATTTCACGTTGTTGGTCATAAGAGAGCTACACACACCAAGTCTCTCGTCACCCTGAACATCCTCTGCCTCACTTTTTCCAATCACACCTTTCTGTATCTCCAGTGGTAATGCTCGAAAAGGTACTACACGTTCACCCTCCGTGTAGTTGTCCTGACGCAGGGAATCCAGCGAAGTCAGTTCCCAGCACTGCCTTAACTGGTGCCTCTTGGCAAGAGTGTAGCTGAGATTCTTGAAGTTACACGTGTTGTGAGCTAATCGCTTGAAGTATTGGTGCTTTCCCTCGAATCTCATGCACCACAGCTGTTTCAGTGGCCCAAACTTTAATATCAGTTGTGGATAATGAATGAGAAAGTGTAGTTTCGGAGTGAAAGTCTCAGGGAATACAGACTGGAAGGAGGACAGGAATTCGCCTATCTGAAGGCTTAGAAAAGGGATGCTTTTCCTTTGTATGGTGGGGGACAAAATCACATCTCCTATATCCCTACACTTCAGGTAAATGTCCCAGTGCACCTCACCTTCTGGAATGTAATGTCCAATGAGAAATGGCAAAATCCTGAAGAGGCACCAGACCTGAGCAGCAGACCCTGAGAGTGTGTTTTTGGACGTGTGTTTCTGGACGTTTCTGAGGGAGGTTAGCCCGTTCATTCCTCCCTATCTTAAATGCATCCAATTCAGCATTTATCTGACTTAATGAGACAATGTGCAAAAAATGTAATGCCTGGATAACTCTGGTAATCACAAGAGGCACCACACCCTCCAGAAAATCGTGCATTAAGTCAGGGGGAACGTTTTTTGTCACATCAAAGTAGTTCAGCTCAGTGAAAGGGCACTCACTGACCACACCATATGTCTGTTTGGATATTCCAGTACTTTCCCTGAGTGCTTGCAGATGGTACTGATGTACCTGAGAAGATCGGATTATTACATCATCTTCGTTAACGTGAGACCTTAGATCTTTATAGGTGATCATACAAAAGCGACAGATCCGTCCACTGCTAAAGCAGCAGGTGAAACCTGCCAGGCTGTGAGCAGACAAGTTGTCAGCTGAAATAGTGGCAAGAGCGCATTTCAAATTGATGTTCTGACCATTTACACTGACCTGCAGTCCTTCAGTGTACAACAGTTTCAGGTCATTAATCAGGGGCAGCAAGATGTCGCTGTATGAATACTTCTTTATAAATTGATTTCTTACAAGTAAGCACAAATGTATATGCCTCAATTGTGATTTGCAGTTAGATTCAAGATTGCCAATCATAAAATAGAAAGCTGCTAATTTGTGAACTGATCTTTTAGACCCCAAGGGGTTTACCACTTCATATTCATCAGTGTACAGATGTAATCTTACAATATTAGGATCTCCAAAAAAGGGGCTCTCATGAAAGAATTCTCCATCTGTGTAACTGCTTAAAAAATCTGTACTTGGGGCTTGTTCACAGGTTCTTCGATATGATTCAAATATGTCATGTTTCTCCAACTGAGTCTTCAGAACATCAATGATAGGCACATACTGAAATGTGTCCTCCTTCCCCTGGCTATTGGTTCCAAGAATGTGTTTAACTGGCTCCACTAAATGTAGATGTTCTTTGCAATATTTGAAAAGTTGATAATCTGACTGAACATAGGCAAACACACTTTCAATAAGTGTCTGATTATTTAGCAAGTTATCCAAGTCTTCCTGGTCCTCTAGTCTAAATCCAGATTTGGTCAAGTGGAATTTTATGATTTCAAAATAATTTTGTTGGAAAAATTTCAAGATGAACTCCAAGCTGGAAACAATGGTATCCTGAGTTGTTTTAGGAAGTAAATGTTTTTCTTGAAGATTTAATATAAAGAGGGCTACATGCTGTCTCAGTCCCAATAACACAGTTTCTAAATCAATTCCAGGCAAAGAATGTTGGTTGTTCTCTAGCAGATCATCTTCAGGAAGCTCCTCTTCACTTTCATTGTCGTCTTCAACTACAGTAGCCTTTTCAAATAGGGGATGTTGCAAAGCTTGTCTGTGCTTTCGATAGATATGGTTTCTGTAACTTGCAACAGTTTTATATCTTCTAAAACATCCCTCAATGTCACAGGTAACACTAAAATCTGCTTGGTGGTTATGTTGCACTTGCAGGTGAGTTAGAAACTTTGTGAGTTGAAACTTCACAACATCACAAAATGAACATTGATACATTTTCATTTGTACCTCTGAAACTTTCTTTTGCATCAATGAGGTTTATAGTTTGAAGCCAGTGGCATGTGTCATCTACTGACCATTTATCAACCATGGTTATCTGGGGATAAAAGAAAACAGAGCATAAATAACACTTCACAAACCAACTATGCATTAAACACACCTAAACATGTTTTGGCTTTAGAACATTTGAATGCTAAATTAAACCATGTGCTATCATCACTTTAATCCAGCGCATGCGTCAAAGTAAACATAGACGAACGCTGCATTGCAAAGTGTGCACACGCACAGTTTTCAATGCAGACCGGCCGGAAGTTCTCAACTGTAGCAGTGTCCACTTTCCTGCTGAGTTTAGCTCCAGCCCTTATAAAACACACCTGAACAAGCTAATCATGATCTTCGTCTGTTCTGGGTTGGAGCTAAAAACTGCACGAAAATAGCTGATCCAGGCAGCGCCAGCGCGTTCTCGTCTCCCTCCTTCATTTTACAGTCGAATGGTGGCTAGAACGGCTCCAGGTTCAAAGGTCAATACGGAATGGATTAATCTGCGTTATTTTTTCTAACGCGTTATTTTTTCTCAGATTAATGAATCCAAATTAACGCGTTAATGTCACAGCCCTAAAAATTTGTTTTATGTTTCTTAAACTTAAATTATAACATTTCATTGAAAAATCAATTAGGAAATATTTCTTTTGTACCCCATAGAGAGAAGAGGCAAATCTTGATTGAGATGTTTTTATTTAAAACTCAATAGCGCAATAGTTATTTAATGTGAAAAGTACTTATGGCTCGTTTCCACTGAGTGGTACGGTACAGTACGGTACGGTTCGGGTCGGTAAACCATGAATCGGCTAGCGTTTCCACTGCCAACAGTACCCTTACTTGATAGGCGTGGTGTAGCCTATGCCGGAAAGAAGCGATCGACGTCATTTTCACGCGAGAAGAAAGCGACATAAACAACAATGGATGACATGCAGCAGATCTGGTCTTGCTTCTCGGCATGTTTGTCACAAGAAGCCAAGCGCCGCCGACATTCTCAATAGCAAGTACGCAAAGTTCGGACCTGCCAAGCCCAGGTCAGGAGAATGACTCCAGAGGACGCGTTCTTGAAAGCGTCAGTCAGCTCGCTCTGCTAACGTTACTCCGGTTATCTCTTTATGTACATTTTAGACCACATGTACATTTTACCACACTGCCTCTTTACGTTTTTCATTTAAAGAAATCTTAAACATTATAGCCACACAAATGTGGTTCAGGCAACGCGTATTGATTATATTCACTGCATGTAACGTTAGCCTATTTATAACAACAAATATATATATATATATATATATATATATATATATATATATATATATATATATATATATATATATATATATATATATATATATATTTAACACAACCCTGCCTCTTTTTGTTTAAAGTTTAAAAATATTAAACTTATTAATATGGTTCAGGCAATATGTGCATTTGTAGTCTGATCATCTTCACTGTAATAAAAAACACTGTAATAAAAAAAATAAAAAAAATAAATAAACCCTGTCTTTTTTTGTTAAATTTCAGTTTGATCAATAATAGCACAATAGTACAAGAAGCTATACAATAAGAAATAAAGCAAACAATTCAGTCAAACATAAAACATAGTACATATGCAAAGTCAGCGCTCTAGTCTAACGTTACAACGGTAAAGGTAAATAGCCTAAATATTAAGTTATGAAATTTCATTTAGCCCTCAGTTTGGCCAGGGAACATATTATAGATTCACAAGACCAAAGATCGCCTGTTAGGTCTACACAAGACAAATTATATCTCATGTTTAACCACTACAGAGACGTCAGCGGCAAACGTCAGAACGACTAGCCGGGGAAAGGCTGTTCCAGGCGGGGTACATGAGTGCTGAGCGCCCGGTGATTGTCTGGATCTCACAACCTGGATCAAATTTTCATAAATCTTTTATAAATAAACCACAGATTTGAGCTTTAAACAACTACATTCTCGCCTGAAAAACTCTTAAAATTACATTTTGTGACACAGTAACAGTAGTATTATATTAAACTGTATATTAAAAAATGGCACTTCTTATGTTGTCATTCCCCTTGTAGCACGCGCAAGTGACGATTCTCTGTCAACCAATCATAGTCCTGCAGTGAGTCTAGCTCCACCCTTTAGTACCGTACCACTGTGCTAGGTACCACAACGGAAGGGTACCCAAAAGTACGGTACGGTTTGGCATTTTGGTACTATTCACAACTTTTGACAGTGGAAAAGCAAATAAATGCATACCGTTCTATACCGTAATGCTCAGTGGAAATGAGCCATTAGAAAAATACAAGTGCACATTTTAAAGCCTTTTTTCCAGTCTGGAAATGTGCCTTTGTGGCACATGAACAGTTTATGGAATTCCAAAGTCAAAAATTTGACTATTAAAAACAAACAAAATAAACTTGACTCTAAAATAAACTTCAGAATCATATATACATATGCATAACTCGATTGTCGAGTTCACACGCATGATAATAGGTAACTAAGCAACAGTGGAAAACTGGACAATCGACTACTATGGACTTCGACTGAAAACAGGAAATAAATACAGGTATGAGCGAATTAACTTCATTTTTATTCATATATTTCACATCTACTGCAGTCAGATTTACCGTGTTCACTCTGAAGGCTGTGCACATTGGCTGTGCACTTGTAATGACACATCAAGGATGTTAAGAGGCTAAAAGCAGGTTTAAAACTTGCCCCATTGAAGTCAACAGGGTGCAAATTTTAAAAAGAGGATAACATGGTGTAGGCAACACCATTTATTGTCGTTGTTCTCTGTACTGACAGCACTCCAAATTTACCAAAAAAAATTAGCTCAATGTTAAAATTGACCGGAGTTCTCCTTTAAATGGTGCCATAACTGAGCACCCTTAAATTAGACTTGACAGTCCTGGGCTATTTTTGAAAGATGGAGTTCATTTAACACCTAGGTGAAATTATATGGGTTTAAGTACTGAAGCTAACTGCCTTAAAGACCACATCCAAATGCAGTGAACTGCTTACAGTTGGCAGTATCAACTGCTTTTGAATTTGGCCTTTAGGGCCCATGTTTTTATGCCTAAATACAGTATAGCCCTGACCATTATGGTTAACATTTAGCCATTACACTGTTACCACCTCTTCTCTTCCTCATCCCTGCATTCCTACCTATTATACCCCCACTACCATCCCCTTCCATCCCCCTTCCATCCCCTTCCATCCCCTTCCATCCCCTTCCATCCCATGGATTCTGCAGCTCTAAAAAATGCTGGGTTGTTTCTGTAAACAAATTGTTGGGTTGATTGTTCTGGGTCAAAATGTTGGGTTGTTTGGGAATGCGCTATATCTTAGGGTGACCATATGTCCTGTTTAACCAGGACATATCTGGCCAGGATTTCGAGATCGCCCAAAATGCCCGGGATTTGGCTTTTGCTTTCTACAGTCACCATTCATTATGTTTACATTATTACGTTATTTGACACTGACACGTACGTGCCAGCTTTGCAGGTCATGCATTCTGATTCACACGGATCCCGATCGAGACGAAAACACAGGAATTTTCTTAGCAATGCTAGAACGCACATCAACCGATCACTTGTTTAGTGTTCATGTAAACACTACATTCAGATTAACCAATCGGAAGTAATTCAGTACTACTGAATCAAAAGGTGTATATGTAAACAAAATGAATGGCGACGAGAAAGCAAAAGCCGAATCGCGGATATTTTGGGCGATCTCGAAATCCCGGCCGGACATGACCTGGAATATGGTCACCCTACTATATCTACTTAAAATTGTGGCAACAGATTACAAACAATATTATTAATTACATTTAACAAATTAGAATTGAGTAATAATTCATCAAATTAATTTGTTAAAAGTTAACCATTTAAAATGAGTAAAATTGACGACAATTTTTTTCTTAAACAAAAATATCTAAATAACAGACAGACGTCAAAGATGAATTTGTTTTGAGGTGAGAAAAGACCCAGTAGCGAATGACAGTCAATCAGTCTTTTAATAGAATGTAAATGAGGTAGCCTCCAGCAGAGTGAATAAACAGAAATCTTCTTAGTAGAATAATCACAACAGAAACAGCCAAAACATGCGGCCAGTAATAATCAACGGAGAAATCCTCTTGCAATAGAATCTAGACTGCGGTCAGCGTTGATGCAAGGGCACAGCAGGCGGCTAGCCTCAGGTCACAGAGAAGGATGCACAGTAGACACACAGCGGGGAACTGCAGCAGCACAGTCAAGCGTTTCACTGGACACAGAGAGCTGGTTAGAGCATCAGCAGTATAATACTTGCAGCTAGATGAATTCCCGGACAGGACAGGACAGGACAGGACAGGACAGGACAGGACAGGACAGGACAGGACAGGACAGGACAGGACAGGATTAGGATTAGGATTAGGAAGAGCGAGTGTGAAACACAATTCTTCTTTCATCTGAAGTCAATGAACAATCTGACAAAGAGGCAGGAGAAAGAGAGAGAAGAAGTAGCAAACGTAATCAGAGAGAAAAGGAGACAGGTGCGATGTACTTAGAGTAGAACAGGAGAAGATAGGAAACAGCTGGGACGAGGAGAGTGAGTGATTGAGTGCGTGTGTGCGTAAAACAGGTGAGTGTGAAAAAGCAAGTAACCAGAAGAGGGCGGAAAAGGATAGGAAAAGCCAGACTCATGACAGAATTAAGAACTCTTTTATTTTTTATTCATGGGTTTCATCAGGTCCCTTTCCACAGGTGTATCAATCAAGCACAATGCAGTCTGCATTCATAATCTAGGTGCTTGATTTTATACACCTGTGGAAAGGGACCTGATGAAACCCATGAATTGCCAACATTGAAGACACCTGATGTTAACAAGCAGAATCACTGAAGGAGAAAACCGTAATTTTATGGTGATCAGAGAGAGTGGCCCTCCAGGACCAAGTTTACCCATCCCTGGTCTAAACCACATAAGTAGGGAAGCACCAAGTGTTTCGCAGATGAAATTATTCACCTGAAAATAGCAAAAAAGTGTTCAGGCCGAATAAGTGAATAAGTGAAAAGACAGAATAAATTGTTTCAACATTTTAGATGACGCGATCAAATAGCAACCAGCTTAGAGTGAAAGGCGTGCAAGCTTTATAGCCCTGTTTACACCTTGTTTTAAAGGGCACCTATTATGACTCTTTTCACAAGATGTAAAATAAGTCTCTGATGTCCCCAGAGTATGTATGTGAAGTTTTAGCTCAAAATACCCAACAGATCATTTTTTACAGCATGTTTAAATTGTAATTTTTGGGGGCTCAGAAAAACGCGCTGTTTTAGTGTGTGCCCTTTAAATGCAAATTAACTTCTGCTGCACGGCACAGGGGGCGGAGCCTCACGAGCTCTCACTTCAGTCAGGACCATAGATATCATATATAAACGCTAGATGTCTCGTGCGTGCTGCTGGCCAATGGAGGTCGACGTTCGCACGTGGCGGCCATCATGCCACAGGCAGCTCGCTCACTCGTTTAATGGTGCATGTACTTTTAAATAACCATAACTTGCTCAATTTTCTACCGATTTTCAAACGGTTTGGTTTGTTATAAACGTCAGAGATGTAGGTATGACACTGCATACATACACTGCATACATATGAATAATTATAACTTACATGTTCAAGCATTCGGAATTATAGCCACGTTAATAACGTTTGTAAGAAACCAACCGTTTGTAAATCCGTCAAGTTTTCAGCGAGATAAGAGGATTTGTGTGCGTGCTGTTCACTCACCTTACATTAAGCCTGCCTGTGACAAGATGGCCGAACGGTGATGCCGGAAGTGACTGCGCCATAAGACATCTAGCGTTTATATATGATATCTATGGTCAGGACAATGTCATCTGATAATATCAGAGCAGAAACTCTCAGTTGCGGTGTTCATTTCGACTCGGAGTCGGACAATAATGCCCACAGAGCCAGAGAATATATGCTGTATGGACATAGAACAGGTATAGTTTAGTTTAATTATGGTTATAACTTATTTGTCATCTGCTTTTATCCACTAATACAAGCCTGCTGTAGCAAAACCCGTCCGAATGATGACCAAAATATACTGACGAGTTCAGTGAAGTTTATTGTACATCACACAAAAGATGAGCGTTAGTTTTACTCCATAGAATCTCTGTAAGAGCTGAATAAACATAGTATAAGAAGTGAGCATTAAAGTCTTATCCATAAACTCTCTCTCTCTCTCCCTTTCATTATCAACAACATACACAGCGAAGTACACAAAACACTCGTTACAACTAACAGCAAACAAATATACACACCTTTTCAGTGGGTGCTAAATAAACTGGTAAACCTTATATCCGTAAAATGACTCGAAGGGCTGTCATAAAGAGCGCGCTCGCACTTTCATTTCTGCCGTGGTCAGTAACGTTAGGCCTGTCGCTCCGGAGACCATAAGCTGGATCACAAACAGTACAGATCCATCCTTGAGTAACAACGGGAGTAAATGAAGACTGCTATGTTCATTCTTACATCCATCAACAACACACCTCAATCGCTTAGGAGACATTCTTGTCTACAGCTGCTCAAGCGTCGAACAATGGCGGACTGTGTCCAGCTCACTCAGGGCGGGTCTGGGCTCAAACTGAAGTGTCACTCAACAGTCGTGGGAGGGGCCAGCTCAATTCTACGTCACATTGCATAGAATCTGAGAACAGCTCATTCTGAGACAGTGCTTATGATTTATTGAGATTGTAAAAAAAAAAACGCTGGGTGGATTTTTATCATTCTAGGGTGGTTTTGCTCACACACTGCCAACACACATTTATGTTCAAACACCATGTAAAAGTGAATTTTGCATAATAGGTGCCCTTTAAGATGCGTTTTGGTTGATGGGATCAAATTTGGACGATACTAAATACAGGTGTAAATGGGGAGTAAAGTGTTTTGAGCTTGTCCAGTTTAGACGTAAATGTTGTCCTTTGCGTTGTTTTCTGTTAGCGCTTGTCTATACACAGGTTTTGTTACGGTCAACACTTACTGGAAGACTACAATTATCCATCATTGCTTAAACCACAGCAAACTACGCAACTCAAATAGATAATTATGTATAAAAAGTTGAAAAGTAATGGTAAATATTTATCTCACTTGCGGCACCCTCCTCCCCCTTTCTACCGCTCATGTGCATTTGTTATTATGGGAGCCGGCCAACTTTATTGTGTGGAGCTATGTCTACCGAGGTGGGTAATACATCATACACAGTATCATATGGTGTGTGTGTTTATGTTGAATTGCTGTAAAGCAGTTCGCGTTTCTCGCTAATTCTCGCTTCTCACGAGGCTTCCTATTACCAACTTACCGGGACGTTAGTCCCCATGTTGCAAGGGTGGTTTTTTCGCCGGGGAACGCTGGGGGGTGCGGGGAAAGTCACCATTCTCACCATATAAGGTTATTTAACCATCCAAATCATTTCTAAATGGATTTGAAGTTGAAATAGTTGCCAAGTTCCCCTTTAAAGTAGAGGTAATCTGATTTGATCATTTAATACACTGTTAATTACAATAAAAAACTAGCTGAAAACAAAAACCTATTGATAAAATAGAACCAAGACTTGACTTGAGACTTGACTTGGACCTCAAAGACTTTGAAACTTGATTTGGACCTCATGGACGTGAGACTTGACTTGAACCTCATGGACTTGAGACTTGATTTGGAACGCAAAGACTTGACTTGGACCTCATGGACTTGAGACTTGACTTGGACCTCATGGACGTGAGACTTGACTTGAACCTCATGGACTTGAGACTTGATTTGGACCTCAAAGACTTGATTTGGACCTCAAAGACTTGATTTGGACCTCATGGACTTGAGACTTGATTTGGACCTCATGGACTTGAGACTTGACTTGGACCTCAGGGACTTGAGACTTGACTTGGACCTAATGGACTTGAGACTTGACTTGGACCTCATGGACTTGAGACTTGATTTGGACCTCAGGGACTTGAGACTTGACTTGAACCTCATGGACTTGAGACTTGATTTGGACCTCAAAGACTTGATTTGGACCTCATGGACTTGAGACTTGATTTGGACCTCATGGACTTGAGACTTGACTTGGACCTCAGGGACTTGAGACTTGACTTGGACCTCATGGACTTGAGACTTGATTTGGACCTCAGGGACTTGAGACTTGACTTGGACCTCATGGACTTGAGACTTGATTTGGACCTCATGGACTTGAGACTTGACTTGGACCTCATAGACTTGAGACTTGATTTGGACCTCATGGACATGATACTTTTTTTTTTTTTTTTTTTTACATGTTAAAAAAATACAACAACAAAACTAAATAAGAACAAACAGTCAACAAAAAAGATCAGCAGCAGATGATCCAAATAACAGTCATGTTCAAAGGGGTAGGAAGAAGTTAATATAACTTTTCTTGTCCTACCCCCACTTCAATGATATTTTTAGCTGCTTAAATTGTTTGCATCATTATATAGTCAAACTAAATAAAAATCAACAAAGCTCTGAAAATCACTGTTCCAGTTCATATACATCTAGGATTATTTTTTATTTTTTTTTAATTCAGTTGCAATAAGTTTTTACATAACTTTAAATCATTATTGCTGTTGTTCCACAGGATAACACCCTGAGTTGTTATACAGTGGAACTTACTATTTGTTCGAATTAATGGTTTACTAAACATTGATGTTCCTCTGAAATTGTACGTGCTTTCTCTCAGTTGAAAAAGCTCTTGGATATTTCTAGGCAATTGGTTATTATGTGATCTAAAAACAATTTGAATAGTTTTGTAATCAATCAAATCTTTAAACTTGAATATTTTGAGTTTAATGAACAATGGGTTTGTTGGTTCTCTGTATGTAGTTTTATGTATGATTCGAATAGCTTTTTTTGTAGGATGTAGATTGGATGTGTATTTGTTTTGTAAGTGTTCCCCTGTAGGATTGAAAATAATCAAAGATATTTTAAATGAACAAAGATATTTGCTTGACTGTTTTTCTACCCCCTCTTCCTACCACAATGACCATTTGGAGTTCCTAAGGCACAGAGGGGGTGATAGTGATCTAGGCATGCAGGCCAAATGTTTGTACTTTGGGGGTCGATGAATTGTCACACCTTAAGTACAGTGGTGAGAGTGTAATCATCTGATTGGTCAGTTTGAATGTCATTCTGTACCAGAATGCATGGTGTACAAGCATTAGAGAGTCGTGAAAATCCTCAAACTCCAGGAGAACATAGCAAACATCCATATGGTAAAGAAAGCAGGTTTTGCAGTTCCTGTCAGAAAATAGGCCATAAAGAGGGAAAATGCTGGTCACTGGGAAGGGGTAGACCTCCTCCTTATTTTCAGAAAAATAGTAAACCACTTTCTAAGAGCAAAAATCAGCGATCTGCATGTACAGGTAAAACTCTTAGTGAGTTAACTGCTTTGTTCATGCAAGGCCTTCAGCTATTAACTTCACTTGCTGGTGGGTTAGCAGCCCAATAGCAAGAAGTTTAACATCCAAATTGAAATGATCCTGTTTGTATTTTCAAATTTGTAACTGTGCAAAACACATTGTGCTCATAGAACACACTTTATAGTTGTTTGTGCTACATGTGCACATAGGCTAATTAAGTTTATTCTTTAAAACACATGATTGCTTTACTGTAAGTGTTGTATTAAACACTTAGGTTAAAAGGTTGTAGATGCTAAGAATCTAGGCCATGTATCTTGTGTAAACTGGAATAATTGTTGCACTTGAATTGCATAGCAATTTTAAGTTGCACGTGTGACTATGTTGAATTTGTTTGTCTCCTTAGTGGAAAACTCTGCTATTTTTCCATGTAGCTTCAGTAAAACCACGTAAAGGAGCATAGAATTGCCATGTGGCCACATTGTTAATCACAATTTGCATTAACCATGAAAATGCTTTCCTCACAACACGATTCAGTAACTCTGTACTTTGCACTTTTCTCATGCTTCTTAAATTGAAACATTGGTGTGGGAAGATTTTGAGCCAGATCACACCTCATACTCACATTCTCAGGCTGGCTCCCTGTTTCAACAACAGGACCAAATTTGCATCACAATTGTAAAACCATCCTCACCTTTGTTTTGGGGCATGATGAATTTACACATAGCCACAGCTCAATGCAGCCACCATTTGATCTTCACACAATCTCAAATCTGCATCTATCTGATTCTGCCTCACAAAATTAATGCATACAATGTTATTTAAGTTTTTACATCTAGACTGAATTATAACTGTGAATTGCATCCAGTAATTGTTTGTTTTGTTTTTCTTTGGATTTACTTTATCACTTAAGTAATCTTACCAGGTTAAATTTTAAATTGTATGTCAGTATTTCTCATTTTTACCCAAGTACAAATATTTGTATTCTCATTCATGCTTTTGAAACATTTCTGAAACTGAAATGATTTCTGCTTATTTTGTATTTTGTCCATTTTACTTGCAACAATGTTTTTGGACATTAATTCAATTGAATCTCTGTGTTTGGTTACACTGAATATTTTGCTGATACTCTTCATGGAATGGAGTTTTAAACCAGCATTTGTTGTTTTGTTGAAATGCAATTTATTTAAATGTTTCCAGAAACAGTGTAAGAGCTTGTAAGATCTTCTTTTATTCTCCCTTGACCATCTTTTTAAGTACATCAATTTAAGGGCTTTTTACCAGAGACTAATTTTAATCTGACCATATCCTTTGACCAATGACAAATGCCATGTGTCTGCTTTTGCTGTTTGTTGTGCTATATGCTCTTTTAAGATCACAGGATCCCTGCAACCAAAGTTCACATCCTGTGTCCCGTCTCATAAAGAAGAACCAACGTTTCCAGATTCAGTGCCTGTTCTTGTGGAGGTGTGAAGTGTTCGATGGATGATTTCCATATCTATGAACGGTGCCTCGCCCCATGCAGGGCTGAAGGAGAACAAAGACTGAACATTAACCAACTGAGATTGCAACTAATGTACTAACTTTTGATTTGGTATTAACTTTGAAGTGCTACATATTGCAATACAATATCGTCACTATCTATAGCAATGCTCTCCCACAAATATTAAGCTATTGTAACTGTACTTATTTCCGTCGTTGGTATAAGTGACAGTGGGTGGTATAGACAAGAAATGTGCAGTTTTCTAACATCTTGCCAATATCGTTTCTTTAGTCATTCGGCAGTTCTTGCAGCATGAACCAGGAATTCCACCCTTCCACCCCCATACTTCCACACAATAAGTAATGTATGGGAGTATGAAGGAGCAGTACAACATACTTAGAGAAGCCTTATTCAGTAGTTCTTTGGCTTTATTTAAAATTGCTAATGACTTGGATATTTTGGTTTTAATATACTTTATATGAGGTTTCCAGCTTAATTTATTATCAATAACTACCCCAAGAAATTTTATTTCAGATACTCGTTCTAGTTCTATATCATTTATCATAAGTTTCTTATCTGTGTCTGTTAATCGTTTCCCAAATATTATAAATTTGGTTTTACTCAAATTCAGTGTTAGTTTATTTTCATCAAACCAAATCTTCATCCTACTCATTTCCTTTTCCATGGTATCCACAAGCTTCTCCAAATTTTCACCACAACATAGTAGGTGTGTGTCATCACCAAAAAGAATGGTTTCCACAATTTGTGACACTTCACATAATATTATTTATATAAAGGTTAAATAATAATGGACCCAACACTGAACCCTGTGGCACCCCACATGTAACCTGCAACAGCTGTGATTTATTGTTTTGTATTTCAACATACTGTTTTCTGTTCTCTAGGTAACTGGATAACCATGTCAGTGCAATTTCTCTAATACCATATCTTTGTAGTTTTTTAATGAATAATTTGTGATCTACAGTATCAAAAGCTTTTTTGAGATCTAGAAAATCCCTACTGCATATTGCTTCCTGTCTATGGCATTTGTAACTTTTTCTATAAATTCTATCAGTGCAAAAGAAGTTGATCTGTCAGCTCTAAAACCATATTGTTGTTAATATAAAATGCTATGTTTGACGATAAAATCATCTAGCCTTGTAAAAAAAAAAAATTCCAGTATTTTAGAGAACTGTGGAAGCAATGAGATGGGTCTGTAGTTGTGTAGTATATGTTTGTCTCCAGTTTTATATATTGGTATTACTTTAGCTATTTTCATTTTATCTGGAAAGACACCAGTTTGTAGGGACTGGTTGCAAATATGGGTTAGAGGTCTTGCTATGGATTCAATAATGTTTTTGACTGTGCACATATCAATATCATGGCAGTCAGTAGACTTCTTACTCTTCAATTTATTTACAACATCGATAAGTTATTTTTCATCAGTCCCTCTTATAAATATTGTTTCTTCAACAAATAACTTCTTACTTTCTACTCTATCACTACTACCCGTTTTTGGAATATCCCTTGCCAGTCCCGGACCAACATTGACAAAGTATTTATTGATTTGATTTGGACCTCAGGGACTTGAGACTTGACTTGGACCTCATGGACTTGAGACTTGATTTGGACCTCATGGACTTGTGAACATGTCTAAGCCTGGATGATGTGTAACACTGCATGTTGTCATAAGAGATTTAGTCTTTTTACTCATGTAAATAATGCATTTACAGTCAATCTCCTTTATAAAGAAACCCACTACACTCAACAAACATGCTCTGGTCACGGCATCCTCCATCCACAGGTTGTTTATTTTTGTAAATGCTGTGTTTAAAGATGCCGTTGTCTGCCATTTCAGACTTCCTACTGTTGGTGTGAATGCAACTAGGAAAATGATCCGGAGTATCTTATTACTGTATTACGAGATGTTGAGTCATTATTGTGATGAAGTCCCATTATGATATGGTAAGTCATTAGTGGTTTTTACACCACTTAGTTCTAGAAACTCAGCTATAGGAACTAGCCAGCACGGTAGATCCAAGATAACATGTTTCTTTCTTGTTATAATGAGAAACATTCCAATCAGATACCAAGCAGTCAGAAAAATGTCCTTCAGTCATCATGGCTGTTAGGAAACTCATTTTGATTAACTACTTACTGTGATTTCAGACTGAGTTGATGTGGTTTCTCCACTGTATGGATCTTCATGTGTAGCTTCAGGTGAGTTTTAAAAGAGAAACTCTTTCCGCACTGATCACACGTGTGTGGCTTCTCTCTGCTGTGGATCCTCTCATGTATTTTCAGATGTGCTGAGCGACTGAATCTCTTGTCACAGTGTGAACACTTGTAAGGTTTTTCTCCAGTGTGGATCCTCTCATGTGATTTCAGATGTGCTGAGCGACTGAATCTCTTGTCGCAGTGTGAACAATTGTAAGGTTTTTCTCCAGTGTGGGTCCTCTCATGTGATTTCAGATGTGCTGAGCGACTGAATCTCTTGTCGCAGTTTGAACACTTGTAAGGTTTTTCACCAGTGTGGATCCTCTCATGTCTTTTCTTATCTGTCGACTTACTGAATCTCTTGTCGCAGTGTGAACACATGTAAGGTTTTTCTCCAGTGTGAATCCTCTGGTGCAGTTTTAAATAGGTCGCTGAAGTAAAAGTCTTCTCACACTCAAAGCACATATGAGCTTTTACACCATGAATTTTCTGATGTATATGTAAATATTGCAGCAGTGAAAAACTCTTTCCACATTCAGAACATGAATGTGGCTTCTCCTTCTTATGAAGTATCAGGTGTTTCTTCAAGTATGATGAATCAAGAAATGTTTCGCTGCATTGATCACATGCATACGGTTTCTCGCCGGTGTGGATCCTCATGTGCATCTTAAGGTGTGTTGATTGATTGAAGCTCTTCCCACACTGATCACATGTGAATGGCTTCTCTCCAGTGTGAATTCTCAAATGGATCTTAAGACTTTGTTTGTTTGAGAAACTCTTTCCACACTGATCACATGTGACTGGCTTCTCTCCGGTATGAACTCTCAAGTGGATCTTAAGATGTTGTTTGGTTGAGAAACTCTTCCCGCACTGATCACATGTGAACGGCTTTTCTCCAGTATGAACTTTCAAGTGGATCTTAAGATTTTGTTTGACTGAGAAACTCTTCCCACACTGATCACATGTGAATGGCTTCTCTCCAGTGTGAACTCTCATGTGAATGTCAAGGTTATGTTTGGTTGTGAAACTCTTTCCACACTGAGTGCAGGTTGTAGATTTCTTGGCTTTTGTTTTCTTTAAAAATGTCTGTTTTGTCTTTGAGCAACTGAAAGGTTTTTCTCCAGGTTTGGCATGATGTTCCTCCTCCACTTCACTCAGTTCTTCACTCTCCTTGCTCTCTTCCATCAAGTCTGACATGAAAAAAAAAAAGAAATTTAAATTGCATTTTCAGTACATCAAAATAATTTGAAGAGAGAAATATGAAGTGAAATGACATAAAATATAAAAAAAATATCATGCATTTAAATGGATGGTTTCAAAGGCGGCAAAAAAAAAAAAACAACCGTTACTGCGCATGCGCGCCTTTGTTGCCCAAACTTAACTTCCGGTAGACTTCCGCAAAGAATCAATAACAATAGAGGCTGCTTTGTTTTTCTTATGCATTATCATCTTTTCTTTTAATTGTGCAACATTATCAGAATGAGTTCAATGTCAGCAATGCCGGTGTAAATCAGTAGCGAGATCTAAATGAAGAGCTGCACGCTGCTCAAGTGACTTAAAGTTATACCGCCAGAGGAATAATCGTAATACATGAATTTTATTTTTAATGTACTATGTTTTTTTTTGTTGCAGAATGTTTATTACAATCTCCCATTTCGGTCTACAATAGGATAGAGTGGGGGGGAAAACCCTTATAACATAACGCTTGCCCGGAACAAGTAAAAGTTAATTTTACTTGCCCGACAAACTATTAGCCTAATTAAAACGTCAATAACAAAAATAACTTGGAAATCAACAAAAATGTGAGAATGATTCTGCATTCATTTATTGTAAGTGTCGAGTGTACTGATGGTAATTTTGCACTGTTGAGGCTCGCGCAGCGAGGAGAAATCGAAACAAATGAGCAAACTTGCGAAGCACACACAGAAACTCACTTAAAATACTGCATTAAAAAATGTATGTTGAATTTTATATTTATAACATGATACAGTTTTGCTTCTTTGCACGAGTAAGATTGCTGAATACATCACGGTTGAAAATGTGACACTGATTTCAGTTAATATTAAGTCACTTACATTTTAGACACAATATAGACTCTTTTTGATCAGCGAAAATAGTTCCAAACAAAATCACAGCAGAGCCGTTTGAATAAATAACACACTCATTAAGACATGATGGTCTGTTATTATCCAGTGTGTTATGATTAGCACTGCTTAGCGCAATGTTCGGGAAATGTCCCACCCCTGCGGGTTCTGCTCTATTTGTCTAAATTTGCTCTAATCGATCACAAAATCATGGATAATTTTCCTAACGGGCTGTGAACGGTCTTACAAAAGCTACAGTAAACACTACATCAATACTGTTATGTTAGTTAGGCTAGCAGAGGCAAAGCTTTGCCCTTTGTTTACAACACAGCGGCTACATAAAACTTATAACTGGAACAGTTAATAAAAAACAACAAATAATAAGACATTCTTAGAAGTTGTGATCCATAAACAACAGATTGTCACAACAAAGTGGGAACTTCTCTATTTCGGGAAAAGCTTTTTTGTAGCCTGCAAATGTAGCCTGCATTTTACTCTAATCCTTCATGAAATGTGCAGCGCACAGACAAACGTTGAGGTTATAAAGGAAAGAAGAGCGACAACACTCTTAATCTTCGCTAGCACAGCTCAAACAGGCCTTGTCCTCTGTTGCCGTAAGTTATTTAAATGAGTAAAATTATGACTTCACAAGATCCAGAAAAAAACGTGTTGTAGTCCAAACAAGCAGTTTGTTGTAGTTATTGGTTACAAAGTCCAATCCAAAGGGATATTTTATTTAACAGAATTCAGTTTCCTGACAGATTTTTGCAATGCTTGAACAATAAATTTACACACTTACTAAAGCTGGAAAAGGGGAAAAAGCATAATAGCACCCCTTGAACATTACATTTACATTTAGTCATTTAGCAGACGCTTTTATCCAAAGCGACTTACACATGAACAAGTGTGTCTGATTTTCCTCCTTTTAAAAACAGCATTTTTTTTTTATTGTGAATAAACACCAACCTTTTTGTTCTTCAGGATCTTCAGTGTGTTTCATTCTGCAGGGTTCTGGATCACTCATGTTCTCGCTGTCCTCTTTAATAAACTCAGTCTTTGCAGATTTCAGCTCTTCCTGATGCTCTTATGCTCGTCTTCACTTGTAACTGATGGGAATTTACAGCATTTATTGGAGAATTGCTGTGGGAGGAGCTTCAATGATGATGTAATTGATGTGGGAGGAGCTTTATTGATGATGTGATTGACATGGGAGGGGCTTTATGGTAAATGGTAAACACATTTGATACTGTGATGCATTTGTGAATTGTGTCGTAGCAATTGTGAAAAACTATAATGTTTCAAATAACCTTGGTGAAAACAAATGTCAAAATATGGGTGAAATAAGATACATTTATGTAAAAAATTAATTATATAGTTATTCTTACCTGTACTTATTGAAATATATAAAATAAGTGATCATACTAAATGTTATTACATTTTAAATATTGATATTTAAACATCTTGCTGACAAATGGGTAAAACCTAGTGGTTTGAAGGAAAGTATAAATACTTACATTTACAATGAATGAGTATTTTGTGGTTTCACTATATCCTTAAATACAGCCTTTGAATATGTCATCAAATAATTATTCTTCTAAACATGCCTGAAAAGATGTTTTGCAATATTTGTCTTTGACCCATATATTATTTGACACATTTAAGCATTTATATCAATCTGTCTGTCTGTAAAGCAACTGATGCTAATTTACAATTTGGTATTTCTAATTCTAACATTATTCTGTTTCTTTGTTAAAATAATTGCAGATATCTAGAAAATTGGTAAAGAACTGCAAGAAAAACATATGAAAACACAAACACAGAAATAAATGAACATATAGTAGCCAAAAAAATCCCCTCAGTCTGCTGACACCAATGAAATGAGCTTTTAGTGGATCTGAAGACATCAGCATAATAAATGGTGAAAACAGGAACTATTGTCATGAAATAAAGAGTGTTTTCAGCAGATCTGTTAATATTGATGAGCCTCAGACTATCAACACTCATTCAACAAGCAATTCAGGATCATCAGCAGATCATCTCACTTTATTCTGAGTGTCTGCTGTTAAAAACACATCATTTGAGTCAGGATAGATGATAAAAGCCTGTTAAACTGCTCTATGCTAATCAACAATCCTTGTTTATCATCTCCATGCGCAAATAAATTGCAAAAGTTGCAATGAGAAGAACTTAAATCTCAACACACAAATCTCAAACATGGTGATGATCAACAATTGTAATTCAGTAAAAATATGTACTCTGAAACATATGGCAGCTAACTAACAGCAGCAGCATAAATCAATGAATCAAGCTGGTTAATGTTAAGCAATAATATTTTTTATTTTAACAATTACCCCATAATTTATTCAAGCTGTAATGCATGCTGGGATCTGGCACAACATTGTTGAATGTAAAATTGTTTGTTCAAATAACTCAATTTGTAAAGTTGGGACAACATTTGGACAAGTTTTGGAAAAATACATGAGAACCTATTAGGTCAACAAAACAAATGTTGCAGAGCATTCCTGTTTATTTCTATCAAGATAGTAAACATACTCATCGCAAATAATCTTTGTTCAAGATATTTTCACATTAACATAAATTGAAACACACTTTTTTACTTTACTTTTCAATCCGGTTTTCGCACCCTCCACAGCACTGATGCAGCACTTCTTAGGGTTGTCAATGATCTCCTTATGGCCACTGACTCCGGCTCCACTAGTATTCTAATTCTTCTAGATATTTCCTCTGTATTCGACTCAATCTCTCACAGTATTCTCATCTCACGACTCTCTGCTCTTGGTATTTCTGGAACTGCCCTATCCTGTTTCACCTCCTACCTGTCTGGTCGCCGCCATTACATCTCTATCCGCCAGGCTAAGTCCACTACTGCCTCTGTCCCACACGGTGTTCCCCAGGGTTTTGTTCTTGGGCCTCTTCTCTTCATCATCTACATGCTCCCATTAGGTAACATCATCCGTCATCATGGCTTTAAAGGAGAACTTGGTAACTTTTTTCACTTAATAAAACTGTCTAGAAATCATTTGGATGGTTAAACAACCTGTTCTGGTGATATTGGTGACTTTCCCCGCTCCCCCCAGCGTTCCCAGGCGGAAAACCAACCTTGCAACTTGCAACACTACCGTCCCGGCAAGTTAGAAATTGGAAGTCTCGTGAGAAGCGAGAACTAGAACGAGAACGAGCGCGAACCACAAATTACTTTACGGCAATTCGACATAAACACACACGCATGTATGATGTATTACCAGATTACCCACCTCGGCAGACATAGCTCCACGCGATACAGTTGGCTTGCTCCGATCAAAACAAACGCACATGAGCAGCGGTAGCGAGGGGGAGGAGGCCGCCGCAAGTGAGTTTTTTACGACTGTGTTGTGAAATATACGCCCCCCCACAGCTGTAGGGGGAGCTCGTGGGGAAAACATGCGACAACAAAAGGGAAAATCAGCGAAGAAGTGACTAGAGTTCGCTAGAGTTACCGAGTTCTCCTTTAACTTCCATTGCTACACAGACAACACCCAACTACATCCATTCGCAACACAATGCTCCTATCCCCTCAAATTCCATATCAGCTTGTATTGATCATATAAATGCTTGGATAACCAGTAATTTTCTCAAACTCAACACTGATAAAACAGATCTACTTCTTATTGGTTCACCTCAAATTACATCCCGTTTCTGTGTTGACAATGTTAACATTGCTTGAGTTTTGGTTCAACCTTCCACCACTGTCAAAAACCTTGGTATAATCTTTGATTCCTCTCTTTCCTTCCTTCCACACATCTCCTCTCTCACTAAGTCTGCCTTCTTTCACCTACGCAATATCGCTCGCTTACGTCCATTTCTGAATATCAATGATGCTGAAACTCTGGTTCAGGCTTTCATCACTTCACGGCTTGACTACTGCAATTCTCTCTTCTATGGCTTACCCAACTCATCAATAAATAAGATCCAATATAACTCCTCTGCTAGGGTCATCACTTACACAAAGAAATCTTCTCACATTTCTCCGATTTTACACAGACTTCATTGGCTACCGGTACACTTTCGTATTCAGTACAAGATACTACAAGATCACATTCAAAGCTGATCTCATCCATACCTACTCCCCAGTTCGCACACTTAGATCCTCCGATACTGGTCTGTTGACGATCCGTAGACACAAACTGTCATCTTTTGGTGGAAGAGCTTTTTGTGTTGCTGCTCCAACTCTCTGGAATTCTATTCCACAACACATCCGCGACCTCTCATCATTACACGATTTCAAAAACCAACTTAAAACATATCTTTTTGCTACTTGTTTCCCTGACCCTTTAATTAATTAATTATACATATTTTGCTACATAAATCTATAGATACATGTTAAAATACGGAGAAATATGAATACAGTTTGCCACTGGAAACATAATTGCCACCGATCATTGTCAGTTTCTGCACATAAAAACTGTTACATGTAAATGATCTAATTACTTTATTACACCGAGTTATCATAAAGCCAAGCCATGTTTCAATTCATAGTTACTTATCTGCAGTGGTTGATGAAGATGAGTGTCAATAGTGTTTTTTTTATTATTTTTATTATTGATGTTTTATCCATGTCATATTGTGAAAAATGACAGTATTGTCTTCCAATAGAGCAGTTTTACAGGCTTTTATCATGTATCCTGACTCAAATAATGTGTTTCTAACAGCAAACACTCAGAATAAAGTGAGATGATCTGCTGATGATCCTGAATGGCTTGTTGAATGAGTGTTGATAGTCTGAGGCTCATCAATATTAACAGATCTGCTGAAAACACTCTTTATTTCATGACAATAGTTCCTGTTTTCACCTAATTTATTATGCTGATGTCTTCAGATCTCCTGTAAATTGACACTTAAAGCTCATTTCATTGGTGTCAACAGACTGTTCTGTCTTTATGCATTGAACTTTTTTTAACCATTATTTATATTAGGAATAATTTTATTACAATATTTATATTCTGTTATTAATGAGTATACAAACAAACTCAGTAACTGATATTTGATTTATTATTTTGGGCAGATCATCTCCTTCCACAAAAATTTACCATGACTGAGGCCCCTCCCATGTCATTTACATCACCAGTGATGCTCCTCCTACAGTACTTACATTATCAGTGAAGCTCCTCCCATTGCAATTCACCCATAAATACTGGAATATTCCCATCAGTTACAAGTGAAGACGAGCACAATGCATCAGGAAGAGCTGAAATCTGCAAAGACTGAGTTTATTAAAGAGGACAGTGAGAACATGAGTGATCCAGAACCCTGCAGAATGAAACACACTGAAGATCCTGAAGAACAAAGAGGTTGGTGTTTATTCTTCATTCATTCATGATGCTGAAGAACATTCATGTTAGAAACATTCAAGCACTGCATCACTTTTAGTGACAGTTCAACTGTGTTCAACTGTGAAATGGGTACAAAGGGTACAAGTTCAACTGTGAAATGAGTACAAAAGTTTCAGTTTTGGTTTTCAAAAAATGGTCAGTAAAGTGAGGTTTGAAAAATTTTCATATTTATTGTCAACATCAGGTCAAACTAAATTTAATTTTAGCTTTTATTTAATTAAAAATTGTATCTAGTGACACACGTAGGACACAGATCATTCTCAAAAACAGTTCATTTAAAACTAGTTAAAGCCGCGATCAGTCTAGACTTTCAGCATATCGTCGCTGTCCGATGAAAACCGCGTATGTCCATTTTGCCGATTTTGAGATTTTTCGACGGATAGAATGTCCAGGTTCATTTCCGTATACAGTATGCTTCACATATCTAAATGACCAATGAAAAGTTGTGAAATCATGTCATCTGATTTTCACGTATATCCATTTGGTGTCAAAGCTGTCAATCACGCCGCGTATCTCCCGCCCTGTGGAGGCATCTCGCCGGTCTAAGCGTCTCTGGAAGCTCAGCATTGGATAGCCGAATAACTCTGTGAGGTAAAGTATCAGCAAACGTTTGTTTTTGACAACTGTTCAAGTTTATTATATATTCGCAATATATTCACAACTGTTATTTACCGGTAAATGGTCTAGACGAAGTAATTGTCACTTTTTATTGTGGAGATGTTCACGCACGGGTCTGTTAACTTAAGCAATACTTTTAAGGTAGTCTAATATTTTCCTGACTAATAAATTACTGACACAGTAAAGGGTAGATTTAAATAAAGAATAACGAATTTTAAATAAAGAAAAACGAAATTTAAATAAAGAAAAAAACGAAATTTAAAAAACGAAAAATGAAATTTAAATAAAGAAAAAACCAAATTTAAATAAAGAAAAATGACATTTAAATAAAGAAAAAACGAAAATTAAATAAAGAAAAACCCGAAATTTAAATAAAGAAAAACTAAATTTAAATAAAGAAAAACTAAATTAAGTTAAATTAAAAACGAGATTAATTTAGATTGATAATGGGTAAAAAGGCTAATAGCCTACATGTTGGGTCCGTGTACTTTTTAGTTCATTCATTATTCTATTTCGGAATGAAAGATGAAATGTAAAAAAAAGGGTGCAGCTTGTTTTTTTGTTTTAAAGAAAAAAACAGAAATGGCTGTATTTTTTTGTACATAGCATAGCCTACTTTGTTATGATTTTAGTATCATAATGATTAATAAATGCACGCACAATTATCCGTGAACTTGATTTGAAGCCTTTCAACTTGTGTGTGCAAAATGCAGAATTAAATGAATGTGCAGCAATTTGTACAAATAGAGTCTGTAGGTCTACTATACTGTTAAAAGTATGAAAAGTGAACAGCACGAGTAATAGGATGCACAATTTGAGACGGGTCAAACATGATTTTGACCACTTCATTAAGTTTGGTTTTGTAGAAAACCTTTCTTTAAAGTGAATTTCGTTTTGTATAAATTGTATCTTAATTTTAATAAATTTTTCATCAACCAATTGCCTGGAGTGGATTTAATAAATAAGAAGCAAATATATAGCAGACAATATAATCATGGAGGCGCCCGCGCGGTCACTTGCATTGCACGTTAACTGGAGCGCATCTCATCCTAACTTAACGAAACTCAGTGTATGCCTCACACAGACATGAGAAATACATCAAATACACAAAGCTTGAAAAGTCTTTAAACGAAATAATTCAAAACGAAAAGAAAAAGGCTCTCTGATTATGTATGATTATATGATCATATAGCCTAGCCTATTTTGTGAATTGTTCATTCCCGGTTGGCACACATTTTGCTGCCCTTACAAAAGTGCCGCTCTAGGCAATTGCCTAGTTCGCCTATATGGACGCGCCGGCCCAGCAATGAGTGTTGATTCATTGTCCCTTCATAGTTTGCAAGAGACATTTAATAAACTGAGACGTAGGCTATTTAATAAACTGAGCGTAGCCTATTCATCTGTCAATATGAAACGCGACTTGGCCATTCTAATTAATGATCGGAAGAACGCGTATCGACCACCGTTACTGTAAAATATGCACGTATGTCCATTTAAACTCGATTTTGGTCAAATGTGGATTATATCATTACACTGGCAAGAATATGGTTACATTTAAAGATGCCGTACCAAGTATGACAATGCTACGTTCAACTGCTTTTGAAATTACGGTGTTTTTTTCACTTCCTGAAAAGTAACCGTTTTGGACATACGTGAGTTTCATCGGGCAGCGACGATATGAAATATCTACTGACACTGTTGTGAGATGTCACACTCTGCGGTGTATTTTTTTACAAGGATACATTCAATGTATAACGAATAATAAATCCAAAATGTGATTTAAACTAGCGGGAATTGAATTCGCCAAACTTAAACTGGAACACAGGGAAACTCACTTTATTTATCTTTATTTAATTAATATAAAAAATCATAGCAGTGATATATATAATATAATATACACTGTTAGACTTTTCAAGGGTTTTTTACAGTAACTTACTGGCAACACTGTTGCCAGTAAGTTACTGTAATTAAGAGTTACAGTACCAAACCGTATTTCAGTTTTGTGTAATACAGTGCACTACTGTAAAAACGAAGCTAATCAGTACAGTGCATTACTGTAAAAACTAAGCTAATCAGTACACTACTGTAATTATTTTTATTTGTACTAAATATAAATTAGATTTGATAATTTTGATATATGATTAATTTTATTTTTATCCTACATAAGTACTACTTTCATACAAACCAATTAGACAAAGTTATCACAAAATACCATTTTTTTATTTAAAACATTTCATATATATCACAAAATAAACATGCCAATGCTGGAAATGATGTGTGAAATTTTTACACATTAATGGGTAAGTTTAGAGACAACATTTTTTGTGTTAATTTTAACTCATTCATTGTGTTAATGATTTTAACAAAGTAAATATGTCAGAGAGGTTAGCACAAAGATGTGTAAACGTGTTAAATTAACACATTATGTGCTGTCCTTCACTGCAAACATTTTTGAAAACATACATAAAATCATAAACAAAACATTAGCATTTGACTAAATGAATGTAGAGTCATTGGTTGTTTAGCTTATACAAGTATTATAATGAAATATCAACCATTACATTCATAAAACTGCAGAATATAAATATAAGCATTCAAAAAGGAAATGTCCAAAACAGGACAAAACACAGTTCTTTTCACAATACAAGACACATAACCCCACCTTAAAAATAATTTCACTTATTTCCAAAAATGTGTTGGATTCATGTACACTGGTGGCCAAAAGAAGTAGTTAAGTGGCGTAATGTTTTTGAAAGAAGTCTCTTTGATGCTCAAGAAACATTTATTATTATTATCAATGTCTGACTGTCTACTCCATCTTTTCTACAGCATAGGAGTAAAAGTCATCATCAAAATAATCTTTAAAAAGCCAACGCAATGTTTTTGTCCACCTTTGTGAATAAATGAACTTCTCCAAAGATTGGTTCCTGTTCAGAACTTGATTGACAACATCAGAGTGTTCCCTGGTCTGCATGCGTGCCCACAAACACAAATTGTCCTAATTTGTAAGTCGCTTTGGACAAAGGCGTCTGCTAAATGACTAAATGTAAATGTAAATGTACTCAGTCCTTCAGAGGAGATCCCGGTTCCAAAACTATATGAGAGAGAGAGAGAGAGAGAGAGAGAGAGAGAGAATATTAGTGTCACATTATTTTTAACCTCCTTTTTTGTTAATTTTTATTATTATTTTCACAAAAACTTAATATATATTTGTAAACAGCTTTTGTCAATAAATAGCATACAAAAGAACTAAATTAAATTATGCCAGATTAAATTTTAATACTTACAAATCCTAAATTCTGTCCAAAAATGCTGAGATGCATAGAAAGAAGTTGAACGACTGAAATAGATGATTTTAGCCCATTTCAGCTTGTCTGCAGTGAAGGAGTACCTGTTTGAGACAAATACACAGTAAGATACATGCAAGAAATCACTGTGTGATGATCGTTCTCCTTCCTACAGTAGTTAACCCACCTGTGCGCTGATATTAGGACCTTCCTAGTCAGGTGGAACTGCAATGGTAGAGTCGCTGGCTAATAAAATATAAAAATAATGCAAAAATATAAACTTAAGTTGTTTAGAATGCTAGATTTGGTCTGAATGAATTAGTGAGAGTTTTACTGCAGTGCTTACCTGGATACATTTAATCTGGTGAGACTGAACAAAGACAATGGTCCATCTTCTGATTGGTTCATTTGCTGTGTAATAAAGTTAGACATAATGCAAAGGTCACTTATTGGATATAAAGTTAGCCAATTTTATAGAGATTTTATAAGATATTGTTAGCTACCTAGTCTGCACCAGTGGCTCAAAAGCAATTTTCACATAGTGTATGCTAATCATTTCAGCAAACTTATCTCAAAATATATCACAAATGGGCTGGCCTACCTCTGGAATCTTGCTAAGTCACTGGCGCGAATTGGCGCTTTGTTGCAGTTGCCTTTAAACACAAAAATGGAAGTAAATATTAAATTCCATAAAAAAAAATAAAAAAACTATAATATGGTATAGTTTGCAAACTAATGCTAAAACTATAAAGGTTCTCATCAGTAGGCCAACATTAGGATATAAACAGAATTTCACATTAGTTTATTCACATTTATTGTTAATGTAAACGCGTTGCTCGTTGGCATATTTTAACTCGACAATTCAATAATCTAACAAAGTGTGTAAAATGAAACGTTAGCTCAGTTTACCATGGTAAAGTTCGTTACCGCCATGTTGACGACGAGTAACGTTAGGCTAACGTTAACGTTATAACATACGTTAAACTGGGCACAATCCTGACAACATACACAGAATGTTGTTTTTTTTTTTGTTTTTTTTTTACCTTGCTTGCTGATCTCTCTCTCGGTGAAGTGAATTCCGTCTCTTCCCCGGGCCAGACACGAACGTCGCGATCCAACAAAAGACAGACCCCATTACCTACACTGGATGTCTGTCTGACGCGACACGACAAATCCCAGACAGTGTAGTGATGCGCCGCGGCCGTTATATTTCAGACGTAGTCCGATACGAGTCCAAGCGCTCGCACTAGTTCTTACAAGGGATAAACAGGTTTGCATTTAAAGGTCCGGTCGCTTCAATGTGTCCAATATAGACAGCCTCTGGCTATTATAGCGTTGTAGACACGTGGTGTAAGGCAAAAATTAGGAAATAAAAAGCACGGTGGAATGGTGCCAGCCAGAGAGGCAGTTACGTCAAATACAGTAGTATACAGCAAATTTAAAAAATACAGTAAGTCTCTGTATGTGGTGTTAGACGTCACAGAAAATTCCCATGATGCAATTGGAATCACAGTTATTTACTGTAAAGAGAAATAGCAGTATAATACTGGGGGATTTAAAGTAAATAACTGTAGAAATTACAGAAAAGTCTAACAGTGTAGTTGTTGTCTACTTTAATGTATGGAAGCTTGTTTCCACCACATAATAATAAATAAATAATAATAATTGTGACTTTTTATCTCACAATTCTGACTTTTTTTCTCACAATTGCGAGATCGCAATTCTGAGAAATAAAGTCGCAATTGCGAGATATAAAGTCAGGATTGCATGATATAAAGTCCGAATTTTGAGATAACACGCAATTGCGACTTTATTCCACGCAATTCTGAGAAATAAAGTCAGAATTACAATTAATCGCAATTATATTGTAAAACGTTTTATTTTGTGGTGGAAACAAGCTTCCATATTAATGTCCTTTCACTTCATTTTTTTTCCTTCGTATTATTTTGATGATTTTTTTTTTCTTTCATTTCAGACCCGATGGAAGTACAGGAGGAGAGTGAAGAACTGAGTGAAGTGAAGGAGGAGAGTGAAGAACTGATTGAAGTGAAGGAGGAGAGTGAAGAACTGATTGAAGTGAAGGAGGAGAGTGAAGAACTGAGTGAAGTGGAGGAGGAGAGTGAAGAACTGAGTGAAGTGAAGGAGGAGAGTGAAGAACTGAGTGAAGTGAAGGAGGAACATTGTGTCAAACCTGGAGAAAAACTTTTGAGTCGCTCAAAGAAAAAACAGACATTTTTAAAGAAAAGAAGAGCCAAGAAATCTTTCACCTGCACTCAGTGTGGAAAGAGTTTCACATACAAATGTAGTCTTGAGATTCACATGAGAATTCACACTGGAGAGAAGCTGTTCACATGTGATCAATGTGGAAAAACGTTTCATAGTGGATCAAACCTGAAGACACACCTGAGAGTTCATATGAAGGAGAAGCCACATTCATGTTCTGTGTGTGGAAAGAGTTTTTCACAGCGGCAACATTTACATATACATGAGAAAATTCACACTGGTGTGAGAGAGTACATGTGCTTTGAGTGTGGGAAGACTTTTACTTTAGCGTACAGTTTAAAACTGCACCAGAGAATTCACACTGGAGAAAAACCTTACAAGTGTTCACACTGTGACAAGAGATTCAATCTGTCAGCAGATCTGAAAACACATGAGAGGATCCACACTGGAGAAAAACCTTACAAGTGTTCACACTGTGACAAGAGATTCAGTCAGTCAGGAAGTCTGAAAACACATGAGAGGATCCACATTGGAGAAAAACCTTACAAGTGTTCACATTGTGATAAGAGATTCAGTATTTCAGCAAATCTGAAAACACATGAGATGATTCACACTGGAGAAAAACCTTACAAGTGTTCACACTGTGACAAGAGATTCATTCGCTCAGCAGAACTGAAAACACATGAGAGGATCCACACTGGAGAAAAACCTTACAAGTGTTCACACTGTGACAAGAGATTCAGTATTTCAGCACGTCTGAAAACACATGAGATGATTCACACTGGAGAGAAACCTTACAAGTGTTCACACTGTGACAAGAGATTCAATCTGTCATCAAATCTGAAAAAACATGAGAGGATCCACATCAGAGAGAAGCTGCACACGTGTGATCAGTGTGGAACAAGTTTCTATTTTAAAAGTCATCTAAAGCGACACATGAAGATCCATGCAGTGGAGAAACCGGATCACCATGATCCATGTGGAGAGAGGTTCCTTCAGTTATCTTCAGTTACTCACTCAAATGAAAAACAATCACAGTCTGAGATCACAGTAAGTAGTTCATCTTTATGTGCTGAGCATTAAAGTCTCTCCTGTGTAAGTTAGTTTCCTAACAGCCATGATGAGCAACAGGACATATTGGTGGTTGCTTGCTATTTGCTTCACATTTTTTCACATTTTGAGATATTGAATTATAATTATAAGAAAGCATCTCATTATTATGTAAAATTTTCATTATGAGAAAGTATCTCATTATGAGATGTTAAGTCGTTATTATGACAAAACATCTTGTTATAATGCAATGTTAAGTTATTACTAGAAAGTTTCTAATTATTATAAGATACTGAGTCATAATTATGACAACATTTCTCATTATTGTGACTTACATATGTATATTATTTGCGCAACTTTGATGGAAACAGGCTTCCATACTTTGTCCCACAGACATCATGTGACTGAAACAGATGAATATAAATCAGCTTTCTGTTTCTATCATCTGCTTGTTATTATTAGTTTCATCAATTAGTGTTACAGCCCTAGTTCTGCCCTTGTAGTAAGTTGGTTTTGATAATTAAAAACAATTGAAGAATCATTCATATTATCATTTTTAGCAGAACTGCCAGAAAGCATCTGGAAGGAGAGGACGGAGAGAACGCCAGTGATCCAGAACCTGCAGAATGAAACATCATGATACTGAAGAACAAAGAAGTTGGTGTTTATTCTTGATTCCTCATTCATTCTTCATGATGAAGAACATGCTGATGCTCATCAGATTTACATTCATGACCAAACTAGTGATTTATAACACAAATCATCTTCATGACATTAAAATATATCATAATCGTGCATAGCAGTTGTTGACCAGATTTGATGGGATTAAAATGACTGTTGAACTCATCAGTGATCTAGACTTTGAGCTTCATGTGTCCTCAGTACTCCACGGTTGATGAAATCATCAGTGCATGTGATGGAGGAATGCACAGTGCATGTAGGGGGCGTGGCCTCAGTAGCCCTGCAGTGTGCATGTGATTTAATAGCAGAGATATTTAAGTGTGCTGCATTAAATCTGCTTGTTTTAGCAAAGATTATGCTACAATATATTTTCCTCAACTATATTTAAGTTCCCTGTTAAAGGAATAACCTTTCAGTTTTGTAAATTCCCATTAATTCCCTTATATTCCTGTTAACCCTCTGAGGTCGAGAAATGCGCCGACGCGTTTTGCTGGATTTTTTTCACATAGCAGCAACATAAACTTAAATTACTCCGTCATTTATGGTTATACAGAAAAAAGAAATATAAAAAAATAATCTGTGATATTTCTACTTTTTTATGTGTCCACTTACAATCAAATCAAAACATTGTGCTTTTGTAAAATAAAGAAAATAAACAGGGTGTGCGTTCTGCCTCTCTGTCGCGGTGAACTTTTTTTTCTTGAGCACGTCTATAAACTGAAACAAAACTCAGCTAATACTTCTCACACATTTATGAGCCATATACCTTTATACACATTTAAGTGTGTACTTTTAAATGATCGGATTCAAACTGAAAACAAATATTCTCTGTTTAAGTAATTTGTATAAAACCAACAGGATGTCCAGTATCTCAAATGCTTGCTAATTACTTTTTAATTCGACACGCCCACTCGCGCAAAAGTGATTCACATGCAAATCTCCACATGCAACGCGAACGCCCTCGTTACCTCAAACACAAAACACCAAAACACTTCACAAGTCTCTGCTTTTCGTCGAGTTTGGAAGACACGTCTGAGCTTACATTGGATTTACATCAGAAGAAGAAGAACGCAAGACAAGAAAGATGTAAGGTAAGAAATTCTTACTTACTAGTTTATGGTATTGTTGCATAAACTTCACATTGCAGTTGAACTGTTGCTAGATATATGGTGAATATTATACTATTTAGACCCGTGTTTACTGTTAAATACTGTTTGTGGATATCTGCTCAAACATAGATATGTATAACCATAATGTTTAATATTTTGGAGCGCGATGGCGTTTGAATGTATCATATTTTGGAGCGCGCTGTGCGTTTGAATGTATCATATTTTGGAGCGCGATTGCGTTTGAAAGGAAAAATGCACCAAACATTAGGCTTTATGTTTTTACTATTATCTCATTTCATATCATCATAACGAATGGAAACATTTGAAGTAACATATGATAATCAATATATTTTTCTCTAGCGTAGTTGTTCTTGAAATCTTTTGGAAGATTTAATTTATTGTTATTATTATTTTATGCAGCACTGCGTAGCCTATGCCTACAAGGCACAACAAACCTGGTGTTCATTATATATTGTTGGAAACGTGTGTGTCAAGTCAAGTCAAGTCAAGTTTATTTGTATAGCGCTTTTCACAATACAGATTGTATCAAAGCAGCTTCACAGTATTAAATTAAAATAATACAACAAAGTTTGTTTCAAGAGGAATTTATTGATTGATAAAATTAAATTAAATATCCCCAAAATATCCCCAACTGAGCAAGCCAAAGGCAACAGTGGCAAGGAACCGAAAAACTTCATCAAGTGACCTAATGGTGTCCTAAAACTCCATCAGGTGACCTAATGGAGAAAAAAAAACCTTGGGAGAACCCAGGCTCAGTCGGGGGCCAGTTCTCCTCTGGCATTTATGAGCTAGAGGCCGGATTGTAGTTTGAACTGTAGGATTATATGAATGCCTGGCTGAAGAGATGCGACTTTAATCTAGTTTTAAACTGGGAGAGCGAGTCTGAGCAACGAACAGTATCAGGAAGACTATTCCAGAGTTTTGGAGCCAAATGTGAGAATGCTCTCCCTCCTTTGGTGGTTCTGGATATCCTAGGTATGACCAAAAGCCTTGAATTTAGTGATCTTAAAGAGCGCGATGGATTATAGGGTGATAGAAGATCCGTTAAATAGACTGGAGCTAAGCCGTTTAGGGCTTTATAGGTCAGTAGCAATACCTTGTAATTAATACGGAACTTTATAGGTAACCAATGCAGTGATGATAAAATCGGTGTTATATGATCATATTTTCTTGATCTAGTAAGAACTCTAGCGGCGGCATTTTGGACTAACTGTAGCTTGTTTATTGAGGATGCAGGACAACCAGCTAGTAAAGCATTACAGTAATCCAGTCTCGAGGTCATGAATGCATGAACTAACTTTTCTGCATCAGAAACTGATAGCATATTACGTAGCTTAGCAATGTTTCTAAGGTGGAAAAATGCTGTTTTTGTAACATATGAAATATGATTTTCAAAAGACAGGTTGCAATCGAGTATAACACCCAGGTCTTTTACTGTAGAGGATAAAGTAACAGGACATCCTATGATGTTAAAGTTGTATTGTGCGAGGTTTTGTGGGCGGTTTTTTGAACCGATAAGTATTACCTCTGTCTTGTCTGGATTTAATAAAAGAAAATTACGGGTCATCCAATCTTTTATATCTTTAACACACTCTGTCAATTTGGAAAATTTTGCGTTTTCATCCGGCCGTGATGAAATATATATTTGAGTGTCATCAGCATAACAATGGAAACTAATTCCATGTTTCCTTATAATATTTCCAAGTGGCATCATATATATTGAAAATAACAGAGGGCCTAATACAGATCCCTGCGGCACTCCATAGTTTACTGGAGTTATGATCGATTTTTCTCCATTTAGATAGACAAAATGGTAGCGGTCAGATAGGTATGATTTGAACCAGCTTAGTGCTTGATCTTAGTGCTGCGTTCGATACTATAGATCATACATTACTCTTAGATCGACTACAAAATTATACTGGTGTTCAAGGACAAGTAAAACTAGTATTGAGATACAGCCTTGGTCAGAAGCTAAAAGTAAATCATTTGTGATTTTAACGAGCGCAGTTTCAGTGCTATGATGCGGTCTGAATCCAGACTGAAACTTTTCATAGATCTCATTTTGTTGCAAGAAAGAGCCCAGTTGAGCGGACACCACTTTTTCTAATATTTTAGACATAAATGGAAGATTTGAAATGGGTCTATAATTTGCTAGATTATTATGATCTAATTGTGGTTTCTTAATGAGAGGTTTTATAACTGCCAGTTTAAATGTTCTTGGAACATGACCTAAAGATAAAGACGAGTTAATAATATTGAGGAGAGGATCTTCCACTACAGGTAACACTTCTTTCAGTAGTTTAGTTGGTATAGGATCTAATAAACATGTTGTTGTTTTAGATGAAGTGATAAGTTTATTTAACTCTTTTTGTTCTATAGTTGTAAAGCACTGTAATTGTGATAATTGAAGCTGAATTATAAGGCGCGATTGAAGATTGAACGTTTACAATTGTGGTTCTGATGCTTTCTATTTTCTCAGTGAAGAAGTTCATGAAATCATTACTACTGAACTGTAACGGGATATTTTGTTCGGGTGACGTCTGTTTATTTGTTAGTCTAGCCACGGTGTTAAATAAAAACCTTGGATTGTTTTGGTTGTTTTCTATTAGTTTGCGGAGGTGCTCAGCCCTTGCCGCTTTTAGGGCCTTTTTATAACGTGACATACTGTCTTTCCACGCGATTCTAAAGACCTCTAAATTAGTTTGTTTCCATTTACGCTCTAAAATACGGGTTTCTCTCTTTAAAACATGCGTAGTATTCTGCCCTACAAAGCAAAAAGGCAGTAACTACGCAGAGTGCAGAACTGAGAAAAATGACTTTAAAGTTATTCTGTCATCCAGCCTAAGTAGTTGTAGGTAGATTATTGGACATGTGGCTGTTTTGTTACTTTATATTAGCTTACTCTTTGTACATATCAATCCTCATATTTAATTTGATATTTTACCCCTATTTTGCAGTTACTGTATTCTTGCTTTGTACATTTGCTTTGTATTACTTACCAAAAACGTGGCACCATACCAAGGAAAAAGGCAGTAACTACAGATTCTCCAAAAACTATTACCATTTTTCTCCAAAACGACACACATTTGAGATAAGATGTTTTGTCACATAACAAAGGATGCCTTGAATGTCATGAAAAGGATAATAACTCATTTTTGACCAAAAATGCAGTTACTGCCTTTTTGCTTTGTAGGGCAGTATTGTTATACCATGGTGCTTTATTTTTCTCTCTGACCTTTTTTAATTTAATAGGTGCAACCACATCCAATGTTCTAGAGAGAATGGTGCTCATAGTGCTAGTTAGTTCTTCTAGTTCATCTGTTTGTTTGGGTTCAGGCAGCAGCTGAGACAGATTAGATAAGCAATTTGAGAAATTATCTATGGTGGATGGGAGGATTGTTCTGCCTGGTTGATAACGCGACGCCGCATGACATATTACAGCAGTACGTAATATGCAAGTTACCATGTAGTGATCAGTGACTTCATCACTTTGTGGAATGATATCTATATCGGTTGGATCGGTTCCATGTGATATAATTAAATCGAGTGTATGATTAAGACGATGTGTTGGTCCGGTGACGTTTTGCTTGACCCCAAATGAATTGAATAAATCTGTAAACGCAGCTCCTAACGCATCATTTGGATTATCTACGTGTATGTTAAAATCTCCAACAATTAGTGCTTTATCGACATTGACTAATAGGTCTGAGAGAAAATCTGCAAACTCTTTTAGGAAATCAGCGTAAGGCCCTGGCGGTCTATATACGGTAGCCAAGGCTAGAGATAATAGGGATGTTTTTCTAACATCTAAGAGCGTAACATTTAGTACAAGTACTTCAAATGAAATAAACTTATAACCCGTTTTCTGGGTAACATTTAGAATATCTTTATAAATGGTTGCAACACCTCCGCCACGACCAATCAGACGGGGCTCATGCTTATAACAGTATCCAGGAGGAGTAGACTCATTAATACCGAAATAATCATTTGGTTTAAGCCAGGTTTCAGTAAGGCAAAGTATATCGAAGCTATTATCTGTGACTATTTCATTTACAATAACTGCCTTAGGTGTGAGTGATCTAATGTTTAGAAGACCTAGCTTTAGAAATAGTTTTTGTTTACTAATAGCAACATTTTCTGTTTTAATAACAATTAGATTTTTCCTAGATCCTGCATTAGATTTATTATTTGATCTCACTAAACGAGGAATAGACACGGTTTCTATGCAATGTTCTACACTAGTATTTATATCAGTTGAATTGGTGCAGCAGAGACTATGATTTGGACTTTTGGTTACTAGTCAAAGGGTATTTAACATTTTGGAGATGTTATCTGACAGAAGATCCGCTCCGAATCTGCTTGGGTGTAAGCCATCAGCACGGAAAAGCCTAGGACGCTCCCAAAACAGATTCCAATTATTTACAAAGAGCAGTTTCTGCTCATTGCACCATGACATTAACCATTCATTTAGCGCAAATAATCTGCTGAACTTTTCATGCCCTAGTCGGTACGTGGGAAGCGGTCCTGACACAATGATCGTTGTTTCAGGCGATGTGCTGCGTACCGTATCGATTAGATTCCTGAAGTCTTTCTTCAGAATCTCCGTCTGGCGCAGCCTGATGTCGTTCACTCCCGCGTGCAGGACCACAGTTCCGACGCGCTCGTCACCGTTCAGGATCTCGGGAACGCGAGCAGCGATTTCAGAAACACGAGCACCAGTAAAGCAGTGACTTTGCACCTTACTTTTACCTAACGTAGCGTGTACATGCCGAACGATGGAATCGCCGATGATCACAGCATCGCGTTCTGTTTCGCGTAGAGGGGAGAAGCGGTTTTGTGTCGATAACTCGAAAACCGGGAGGGTCGGAGAAAGTCTTGGTCTAAACCTGACTCGCGTCTTCCGCTGCGGAACCACCCAGGCTTCGTGGTGGCGTGTTGGAGCCGGAGTGAACGAGACCATGGCTGATTTCGACCGATGCTGAGGAACGCACGGAGTAGACGCGGTCGGAGTCAGCGGGTTAGTAACGTTAAACACTGATTTGTGTGCATCGGCGCGTGATGTTTCAAGAGCCAAACACCGGTCTCTCAGCACGGCCTGTCTCAATAAAAGGTTGTGGATCTGTTTCTCAACAGCTTCCAGCTCAGACTGCAGTGCGTGAAGCTCAAATGTGTCCTCACCTGCACCAAGCGGTAGACTACTTACATCTGATATATTCGCCATTTTAACAGATGGACAGTGAGTTAGCAACGAAGCTACCAGTGATGCTATCAATATTAATACTAATTTATATTATAAGTTTGTTTGTAAGTGAGTGTGGAGAAGACGCGTTCAGCCGTGATCCATGGACGTAACCTCTAAGAGTATGCAGCGTTGGATCACTAATAGGCTTGAGACGCGTCTGCTCAACAGTCCGCGTTGTAACTATGAGGTTTTTTAGTGGTAGGGGTGTAGAGTAGACGCACGATAGGCAAAAAAAAAAAAATGTTTGTTTATAAGTGAGTGTGGAGAAGACGCGTTCAGCCGTGATCCACGGACGTAACCTTTAAGAGTATGCAGCGTTGGATCACTAATAGGCTTGAGACGCGTCTGCTCAACAGTCCGCGTTGTAACAATGAGGTTTGAGCAGTAACATTAGTGCTTCTCAGTGAGGAAAAGTAGAAAATGTTCGTTGTAAGCGAGTTTAAAGAGAAAAATCAAGAATTATAAATCAAATCGATAGAGCTCCAAAAACAACAACGCATTCAGACGCAACGCATGATAATAACAGGACAAGACATTACTCACCGTGTTTGTTGAGTGTTTCTTACTCACCTGAGCTTTTCTGAACTCAAAGGCGCGAGAGAAAATAAATAAATAAAAATAGCTGAGCGCACACGGGTGGCGCGTTTACAGGCTAGCGAATTACTAGCGTGTTGTGCTGGTAGTAAGGTAAGCTAGCGATGTCAGGGTTGGGTAAGCTGTATTTAGTAGTAATATAAACAACTAGAAATTGTAGTAAATGATGGTTCAAAACAAGGAAATACGAGGCTAAGACGGAGCTTACAGCACCGAAGCAGACACACTCACAGCAGGCAGCGAGAAAAATCAAGAATTATAAATCAAATCGATAGAGCTCCAAAAACAACAACGTATTCAGACGCGACGCATGATAATAACAGGACAAGACATTACTCACCGTGTTTGTTGAGTGTTTCTTACTCACCTGAGCTTTTATGAACTCAAAGGCGCGAGCGCGCGAGAGAAAATAAATAAATAAAAATAGCTGAGCGCACACGGGTGGCGCGCGTTTACAGGCTAGCGAATTACTAGCGTGCTGTGCTAGTAGTAACGGAAGCTAGCGATGTTGGGTAAGCTGTATTTAGTAGTACTTTTCCCCCCACTACCACGCCCATGATTAGCATTAGCCTGCACTGGTGTGTGTGTGTGTATTCTGTGAATTTTAAAAAGAAATTTGAACCAGAAAAATCTAAAATCTATTCCCAAAATCGTGCAGCCCTATAGTTTCTCTTGATATCAGTATGTTCACAGTTTTTTCTTTTTTTTCTTTTTCTTTCAGGGACCAGATGCAACTGAGTCCTGCTGACTTCAACATTCACATGAGTCTCTGTATATGAACATGGTAAAGTGAAAATCAAAGACCTTGGAAATGAAAGGTATGTACAATGTTTTTAGGAATGGCACAAAGGTCTCTGTCTTTGGATCATTGTTTTCAATGTGCTCTTTTGTCATTTGTTGTGTATTTTTGGATTATGTTGTGTTGTAAATAAATCCAAACAATCTAAAAGCCATTCTTTTTTAAATCTCCTCATTCTTTGTGCAAGGTTGCTCTGAATGACAGGGCCTGATCGCTCCTAATAGGGCAGTTAGGGGAGTGTCTTTGTCTTTCTCAGGTGTTAAAACCTTACATATTCATGAGATGATCACGCCTCTTCGCATAAGGCTTTTTCACACAAAACACGTCTTAGAAATTTTAAATCAATATATGAAGAGTTCAGATGCAAAAGCCTCTAAGTGCCATCTGAAATTTTCTTCTAGAATGATCATTTTTATCAAGCTCGTATATTTAAGTTCAGTAATTTCACTTAAATGACAATTAATAGGTCATTTTCATTGCCATTTAAGGGAAATTACTGAACATAAACATATAAGGTTGATAAAAATGATCATTCTAGAAGAAAATTTCAGATGGCACTTAGAGGCTTTTGCATCTGAACTCTTCATATTGTCTTATCTGAATGAGCAGTCAGGGTGATTTTCACATAGTTTTGGAGCAAATATTCTAGGCTACGTCATACAATTTTCAAAAGTCTTGTGAAGAAATAATCAGTATGGGTTGCATGGCCTTATTTCAGTGAGAATTTTTTTTGGTATTTTCACAAACCACGCATAAATGTCATTATCTCAAAACTACAAACTTTTACATACATGCTGCTGATATATTATTGTAGCAGAGTTTGTGCTGAATACAGTGTAATTAGACTTTAGCCATGAAAATGTCACAAGTAACAGAAAAAAACACAAATTTCAGAGCATGTCAGAACACCTCCAGGGCCCAGAAAACAGCTCAGACCTCAGAGGGTTAACTCCCATAGTAATTTTCCAACTTTGAAAATTCCCAGAATTTTGCAACCCTATTCATTGGCTTTGATAACATCATGAATTTATTGAGCATTGACTATAGCTTTTAAGCACAGCACTGTGCTGCAATGCTAGGGCTTTTCACCAAACAAAAATGATAATTTGCTTTATTGCTCAAATCAATATTACCTGTGTGCACTTGAGAACACAGTGATATTGGTAGGCACATCTACATGTGCAGAAATATAGGCAGATAATTTATTAAGGAGTTTGAGAATATATCACACATTATAAGCAATAGTAGGGCTAGTAACTTTACACTGTGCTGCCACTCTTTCCACCACTCCAATAGCACTAGGCAATAGCACACACATTGAATCAAAAGTTTTACTTATTTAAGGTAAACAACTCACAATTATGAAGCAAGGGAGGAGCTCGCCCTTTGAGCAATGATCTCACCTTGTCTTTCCTCATTTCTGCTCTCAGTCTCAGCCTCATCTCCAGAACAGCAGCCAGGACTGGCCAGTGCTGCTACTGCTGGTGTGTCAGAACCACTGGTTGTTTCTGAAACTGGTTAATGGGGGGTCTCAGTCTCCAGCGTGTCTGGCACTGAGTTCATTCTCTCAGTTGGTGTTATCAATATATTTTGAAATTAATAATGACATGCCCAATTAATTCGAATTAGGCTACAGAAAAAAATAAAATTTACAAAAAAAAATAAAAAATTTGATGGGATTTCAAAGGGCCCTCTCCCTAGACGGGGCCCTGGGTAGTCAGGTCCACTTTTCCCCCCACTACCACGCCCATGATTAGCATTAGCCTGCACTTTTAAATTTGCTTTGATGTCAGGAGCTCTGGCTCCTGGCAAACATGTGACTATTGTGGCTGGTGTCTCTATTTTCACGTTCCGTGTAATATAATCGCTAATAACGCTAATGTCACATTCAATGTGTTATTATTCCTGTACGCAGGAGTGATGAGATAGTTAGCAGATTGTCATCACTCAATGGCTGTCTAAGTGGTGTCCGCAAAATAATATAGAATTCATAGACAATTGGAAAAGTTTTTGGGGCAGATCTGACCTGTTGAAAAGAGGTGGTATTCATCCCTCCCTCAGGTCAGGAAGCAGACAGACTGGTTAATCTGACCATCTGCTAGCTGTCTCACCTCACCGAGGTTAGATAAATCCCATCACATAGAGAATCTTTCACCTAGATATCATCATATAGAGACTGTGTCTGTTCCCTGAATTAGGAAATACAAAAATATTCCAGACCCATCTAACGGTAAAAATTGTATTGATGTTCAACAAATAAAAAACAGATATAATACAAATGAACAAATGATAAAGCTTGGGTTGCTGAATATTCAATCCCTTACTTCAAAAGCACTTATTGTTAATGATATGATTACAGACCATAACCTAGATGTGCTGTGTTTGACAGAAACCTGGCTAAAACCAAACAATTACATTAATTTAAATGAGTTCACCCCCCAAGATTACGGTTCTAAACATGAACCTCATCTGAAAGGCAAAGGTGGAGGTGTTGCTGTATTTATAGTAATATGTGTGATATACACTCACCTAAAGGATTATTAAGAACACCTGTTCAAATTCTAATTAATGCAATTATCTAATCAACCAATCACATGGCAGTTGCTTCAATGCATTTAGGGGTGTGGTCCTGGTCAAGACAATCTCCTGAACTCCAAACTGAATGTCAGAATGGGAAAGAAAGGTGATTTAAGCAATTTTGAGCGTGGCATGGTTGTTGGTGCCAGACGGGCCGGTCTGAGTATTTCACAATCTGCTCAGTTACTGGGATTTTCATGCACAACCATTTCTAGGGTTTACAAAGAATGGCGTGAAAAGGGAAAAACATCCAGTATGCGGCAGTCCTGTGGGCAAAAATGCCTTGTTGATGCTAGAGGTCAGAGGAGAATGGGCCAACTGATTAAAGCTGATAGAAGAGCAACTTTGACTGAAATAACCACTCGTTACAACCGAGGTTGGCAGCAAAGCATTTGTGAAGCCACAACACGCACAACCTTGAGGCGGATGGGCTACAATAGCAGAAGACCCCACCGAGTACCACTCATCTCCACTACAAATAGGACAAAGAGGCTACAATTTGCACGAGCTCACTAAAATTGGACAGTTGAAGACTGGAAAAATGTTGCCTGGTCTGATGAGTCTCGATTTCTGTTGAGACATTCAGATGGTAGAGTCAGAATTTGGCGTAAACAGAATGAGAACATGGATCCATCATGCCTTGTTACCACTGTGCAGGCTGGTGGTGGTGGTGTAATGGTGTGGGGGATGTTTTCTTGGCACATGTTAGGCCCCTTAGTGCCAATTGGGCATTGTTTAAATGCCACGGCCTACCTGAGCATTGTTTCGCACCACGTCCATCCCTTTATGACCACCATGTACCCATCCTCTGATGGCTACTTTTTAGCAAGATAATGCACCATGTCACAAAGCTCGAATCATTTCAAATTGGTTTCTTGAACATGACAATGAGTTCACTGTACTAAAATGGCCCCCACAGTCACCAGATCTCAACCCAATAGAGCATCTTTGGAATGTGGTGGAACGAGAGCTTCGTTCCCTGGATGTGCATCCCACAAATCTCCATCAACTTCAAGATGCTATCCTATCAATATGGGCCAAATTTTCTAAAGAATGCTTTCAGCACCTTGTTGAATCAATGCCACGCAAAATTAAGGCAGTTCTGAAGGCGAAAGGGGGTCAAACACAGTATTAGTATGGTGTTCCTAATAATCCTTTAGGTGAGTGTAAGTGTTGGTGCTTAATATAACAAGATCTAGTGTAAATGATAAATCACATTTGAGATTTGTGCTGGCTACTGTATACAGGCCACCAGGGCACCATACAGACTTTATCAAAGAATTTGCTGACTTTCTATCAGAGTTAGTACTGGCTGCAGATAAAGTCCTAATTGTTGGTGATTTTAATATACATGTGGATATCGAAAAATATGCATTGGGATTGGCATTTAAAGACATTCTGAACTCTAGTGGAGTTAGACAACCCGTGTCTGGACATACTCATTGTCGAAATCATACTCTAGATCTAATATATCACACAGAATAAATGTTGAAGCCATTAAAATTCTGCTGCAGAGCGATGACATCTAAGATCATTATAGTCTCATGTAAATTACATTTAGCCAAGGCTCCAAAGCCAACTCCGTGTTACAAATGTTAGACCTATCACTTCTGCCACTAAAGATTGATTTTCGATAATCTTCCTGATCAGTTTAATCATCTCAGCATCCCAGATGGCTTAGAAGAACTTGATATTGCAACAGAAACTTGAACTTGAACTTGATTTCTGAATTCAGATGACACCATTGTCAAAATAATCCCCATTTACACGGATCCGCGAAAACAACTAAAACCGCTGTATTATGCTGCCAGGCCAGACCACTATTTTTTGTAATTAATGTTGAGGTAATCAGTTTAACTTGTTACTTTAATAAATACTTTTCTATGGGTCATCCTAATTTGCGTGTGGCCTCGCCCTTAATGTTAGCTTGCCTAGAGCCAGGTATTGATATCATTAGGAAGCAAAATTAAAATGCCCTAACAGAGAGAGTAATTCTTTTTTAGTGATGGAATCATGGTTTAAAAATGTTTTAATAACCTCCCTAATACGATCAAGTTTATTAAAAAGAGATTGCTGTCTAGGATGATGCCAAGAAATTCGATTGAATTTAAAGGCCCTACTGTTTTTTCTTCTGAGAGAGGTATACCCAGTGTATTATGGTTTCTTTCAGAATATTAATACATCGTTCGGGTTTAGATTTTGGATAGTCCATGACCAAGAAATCGTCTAACAAATGAAGCACGAAAGGCAGCTTATATTCATATAAAAGGATCCAACAGAGCACTTCCGATAAAGTGTCGAAAATACGAGGGCTGCTCCGGCAGCCGAAAGGTAAGTCTAACAGAATAAAAAAAAAATGTTACGCCATTGAACTCCAAAAAGGTGCCACTGAGATGGGTGAAGCAACATGATTTTAAAAGCATCAATGATGTCGGCTTTACCCAGCCAAGCGCCTTTACCAGCTCATTTAATGAACTGAATGGCGTGATCTACTGAAGCATAAAACAAAGAAAAACTGTGAAGAGGAATCAAACTGTTAATGCTAGGTACATTAATGTTGTCATGAGGAGCTGAAGAAACTATTATTAAACGTTTTTAAATATTTCCTTGTAGCTACACCTAAAGGATTAATGCGAAAAACTGGAAACTATCGAAAGGACCAATCAAATAACCTTTCTTTACCTCTTTTGCCAATAAACTATCAACTACTTCAGGCTCTTTGATGGCTGACTGAAGATTACTGCAAAAGAAATATGTTTTTGGGAGAAGTGTTAAACCAGCCAAAAAACCTTGAATAAGTCCAGTTATCAAATAATGCACAAAACAGCAGTTGGGATGCTTTCTCAAAGCTTTGTCAAGTTCAGGAACATTGACAGGTGTAGAAGCTTTATTTTTTTGCGTTCTCCGAGGACACACGGACTTGGGATGTCCGTCTCCGCAATAACTGCAAGCGTGAATAAATTTACAATTAGAAAACCTACACACATTTTCGTTAAAGTTAAAACACATTGGAGTATGAATCACGGGGGTAACCTTTTCTGCTGCTTCGTCTTTAGGTAAACGGGTTTTAGCACTTCTCGGGCACAGAGAAGGAGTATGCGCAAAAAAAAAAACACAAAGAGCAAGACAACGCGCAATGACCGGTAAAATGTCTGCTTATTTAAGATAAATCTACTACAGACCAGTCCAGTCTTTGGTTAAACCGTTGAATGTACATAGCCTCCTTAGTCGAGAAAGATTTATGGTACTGGTAGAAAAGAGTCCCTCCGTAAGTCATGGCGAGGTCTGAGATAATGGCTAAATAGGTGTCTAATTCTGATCTGCGCTCCGGATAGACTTCACAGATTATGTCTCTGAAGACTTTGAAAGCCACATTAAACTCAGGCATGGTTAGACAATTAAAAGGCCGTTGATCATTATCTTTTAACATGACAGATATGCCTCCACAGTCAACTATGTGTTTATCTTGGCTCTCTGAGCACAGCAGGATTTTTACCAGATTAATATTGTTACCTGCGAGGATCTGGGCGCACAGCTGGGAAGAGATAGCAGCGGCTGGTGGAAAAAAAGGGGCTCCGGTGGTGGACGCTGGGAGAGCCGTGGCTAAGGATCTGCGCGGTAGAAGGTCCGCAGATCCCATGATGAATGATGTGGAGGGAGCAGCATCTGCAGCAGCAACGGGAGCCATGGGAGCAGGCGTCGACGAAGTTGATTGGAAAGAAGGCTGGTTTTCCAAGACTTTGATCCTAGCGTCTAAGCCAGTGGTTCTCAATTCCAGTCCTCGTGACCCACTGCTCTGCACATTTTGTATGTCTCTCTTATCTGACACACTCAGTTCAGTTCATGGAGTCTCTCCTAATGAGCTGATGATCTGGTTCAGGTGTGTTAAATAAGGGAGACATACAAAATGTGCAGAGCAGTGGGTCACAAGGACTGGAATTGAGAACCACTGGTCTAAGCTGGTTAAGGAAAATTGAATGTTCTGAAGGGCTGACAGCACAGGATCTTCTGTAGACTGGAGCGGTGTGATGTTACCGGATCGTTCCGTCCTTTTCTTCGGAGCTGGTGGGTTGGTGGAAATGGAGGAGTGCTTTCGTTTGGCAGTGGCTTTCCTGGATCCGGATGGTGTTGGAGTCGATGGAGTTGCGGGCGTTTCTGGGATGTTTTCCAGGAAGAATTGAAAGAGTTCTTCATGGCTGATTCCGAGAGGAGACTGGATGTTGTGGCTGTACAGCGTTGCGAGAATGTTTTCAGCAGGCCAGTCAGCTATAACGAGCAGAGGAGTTGTTTTGTTGGCCAGTCGCAAACTTCTGCGCACACTTGGAGCATTGTCCGGATCGAAATTCTCGCCGGCGTTTTCTAAGAAAGGCTGAACTTGTTCTTGTTCTGAATCTAGATCAGACATGGTGAGTAATGTAATAATGACTTGCGGTTTCCTCATTGCCGATGTTGAATTAACTTGCAGCCATACAATAGTTTAATGCGAGCAGCGATGCTATGGAGAAATTGCTGAAAGAATGGGAGTTAATATGTGCCGCTGTGATGGATGTCGACACTGGATTGGAAAACGTCATGAACAACTGGCTATCAGCTGATGCGAACTTGGCTGACGTGGCCTGCCTGAACTAACGCAATGCTTGATTTTAATTAATGATTAGTTGAAGCAAATACAAACATTAAGCAGTGGTGAGCAAATACAAACATTAAGCAGTGGTGACTGGTAGGTTTTAAAATCGAGGAGGCACACAACATTTTAGCGGTCTGATTTTTTAACAGCTTTAAAATGCTTTTTTGGTCACTTATTGACAGAATATTTATAGAAAATCAAGACAATATAAATATAAGTTCACTCACCTAGTCCTAGCCTATAACTTGAAGCAAAAATCCTTCTGTCCTTTTAAATGTCTGTGTTGAAAGACAACGTTCAGTTGTTTAGCGAAGCTGATTGCTCTAGCCTTTATCCAACTTAGGCATGGGGTCTTCCTTCAGTTTTAATTGTTGTTTCAATGGTTGTTTAGTAATGTTATTTGCAATCAAATATTAAATATCTCTACTCTCCATAGTTACATCAGGGGTTGAAGTTCAAACTAATATCATGTAATTTACGTCCAGAGTTGTATAGTCCAGGGGTCAGAAAGTCCTGCCATTGTTTATTCCACCCATGAACTCAGTCAGCTGATTTCACTAATTAGTTCTGTCTCCTGTCTGAATTAGCAAATCCAGGTGATTGGAACAAAATACTGAGGAGGACTTTTACTTTCTGAACCTGGACTTTACACCTCTGAAGAGAACAGAAAAAAGAGACGAGCAGAAACACAAGAACTACAAATGACTTCAGCCACAGCCTTAGATGAAATCAAATGAAGAGAAAAGAAGACATTAAATCTGTGATGATCTCCACAGAGGAGGATTAAACAACTCCACAAACAGCATTATCAGCTTCACTTATTACTTACCAGACTGACTTTATTTCTGTTAGAACTCCTTATTGAGATGTGTTTAATTTGAAGTTACCATAACAGTGATGAGTGCTTCCATTAGTTGGGCTCTTAACTCTGATTATATCTTTTGTTTTTTCTGGCAATTGTGACAGTGTGTTTGTCAAACACATTTACAGCAGCAAAGAAAGCTAAATTTAATCAGAGCAGGTGTTGTTGGTTACCTGTTGATGGCTTTGTAATCGTAATGCTATTGCCTGAATCACTGATGTAATTTGTATAATAAAATTGTTTTGTTCAATTAATATCATAACCCCTGTGTTACTGCAGCATGAGATCAAGCAGTATTATACCTATCAGTTGAAATATTTTAACAAACATGAGAACAAAAATTTTACCTATCATGTGACACACACTTATCAACAATCAGCGTATGTGTCTCAACAATGGTGACAATCAAAAATATTCAGATAAACTGATCAACTCTGAACATTACAAAAAAGCTACTAAATGTCACTACAAAAACAACAGCAAAAAAATAAAAGCAAATATTTAGAATTTTACATCTTTTTCTGTTCTCTTCAGAGGTGTAAAGTCCAGGTTCAGAAAGTAAAATTCCTCCTCAGAATTTTGTTCCAATCACCTGGATTTGCTAATTAGTAGTTTTTCAGCCAGGAGTTAGAAATCAGCTGACTGAGTTCATGGGTGGAATAAACATATGGCAGGACTTCTACTTTCTGACCCCTGGGGCCCGTTCTTCGTACGTCGCTAACTCAGTTAGCTGGATTTGATTGTTGGCGATTTGGCATGATCTTGGATTGTTTGGTTCTTCGACGCTCATCCTGAACTTGCTGTCATAGCAACAGGTGCGCAAGCTTAAACCTGCTCGGGAGCAGGCTTATTTCATGTTAACAGGATTAGACTGCGGCTTCATAAGCGGAGCTGATACGGGAAGTCCAGCGCAGTGCGATAGTGCACTTTCTGAGATATATATTTTTTCTCGTGACTCGTGAGATTGTCGTTTACATTATTAATTTGTTGGAAACGCACATTTATGTTCGACTTGTCGGAGTCTGGCTTTAACTACAGCACAAACTGTTTGCATTGCCCTAAGATTATTTGCGAGTGGCTCTTTCCTTTACACTATTGGAGATGCGGAGAACTTGATGGAAAGTGCTGTCTGTCGTGTCATTCGGAGTTTACCTGGCGCTTTTAGGTTTAAAAAACAGTTTTAGGTTTTTTTGTGGCATTTCCAAGCCACTTAAGACCCAATGTTGTAAAGCAGTTTTTTTTAAAGCAGTTTTTTTAGGCTATCGTAATTTTTTTATGAAGATCATGCAATCATGACCATGCCGATTACAGATATGTCACTCAGGCTTCACTAACGTGATTGGTACCATATATAGCTAGACCATAGACTGCCATCAAGGCCTCAATGAAGGGGATTATGTGAACAGAAAGGAGGTTCACAATGTAAATGTGCAGCCCAGTTACTATTGTGATTCTTAATATTCCAGATTAGTAATATTATATCAAATTAAAAAAAGGCAGTTGACTAAAATCTTCCATATCACAAATGTGAAAGCAAAATGGCCAGGATCTGTGCATGACTTAAGAATTTTCAGAGATTCACATTTATGCACATTATTTGAAAGTGGTAAGAAAAGTTCCACAATTAAATATCAAGCTCACTGTATTACATACACTTATGCTGATCCTAACAGAACTGCATTTTTTCATAGGTGATTATGACATGTTCCTGCCTGCAGACAGATGTTTTATGACCCCATTCCCTGACCCAAACCAGTTACAATGCAGCTCTAGCCAGGACAAGGGCACACAATGAAATGAACTTTGGCTAACTAAAGGGAAGATTTCAGTGTCTGATAAGTCTGAGGGTTGCACACCTGACAGGGCCTGTGACATTGTTGCATGTGCCATATTACACAACATTGCCAAAAAAAAAAAACTTTTCATTAAATGTTTAATAAAAGACAAATATGCTTCCTTGAGTTTTATTTCAATTGTTCTTTGTAAAGAAAAGCCAGTGGTCAAATGCCTGCAACAAGAGATATTAGACACATGCCTCATGCAACAAATAAAAAGGAAAAGTTGCCTCTACACTGCCCACCTGTAGGCCTATGTCTCCTCTGTCTGTGCAGACTCTTCTGTAGGCCTTTCTGTAGATGTGGAATCCTGCAACTTATATTGCTGCCATAAAGCATACAAGTATAAATTAAGTAAAGTTCTTTATGCACTTGCAGGTAGGCTAGTTCCTCCATATGACAGTTATCTGAGAGGGTTTATTCACTGTCCAGTGCAATGGAAACAAATGGACATTACAAAGTCTTATACTTTCTTTCCTTTGGAAAGTTAGAAAATGTCCACTTACTGCACATATTTCAGCCACCACTTTCTTGGGAACAGATACAAGTGTTGGTGTATTATGTAAAAGTGCACAAAAGAGGAAAACACAATGTCATTACAATGAACTACACTCGGGAAACATGTGATCAATAACTCATGGCAAAATATTTTTGCATTAACATAAGTTTATCAGTTTTCACTTTCACAAGTCAAAGCAATTCATCATTACTCAAGATTTAACAGTTGAAATGACTATACTACTAAGATCTTTTATTTTTTTCTCAGCCATTTTCTTGGTTGCTTTTATAAACAGACAACCATTTATTTAACAGTTCCTTTTATAGAAGAGACTATAATAACTAAAAATTACCATTATGTAGAATATTTTTGTACTTCACTTTTATTTGTTCCCATGTTCTAGTGTGGTGACTCTGACATTACAATGAACAAAGTAATTATGCAATTATTAAAATGCAAAAATATAGGCTAATAAGTGATAAAAACATCTAACATGGCCACTTCTAACGGATTTAAATTGTCTGCTACTTTTTGCCAGCCCTCTCTCTTGGCTTTTGCAGACTTTGAGGTGTTCCCTGGCGTTTTGATTAAACATTAAAATTCCGAATAAACTTCGACTATTAGTTCTTGCTCTGCTGAGGAGAAAAACTGAGCCCGCTCTTTGGCCACGCTGAACAGCCAATAGCAGCGTTGCTGATCAATGTTTCTACTATCGATACATATCCCCTTTTAAACCAGCGCATGAACGCGCAATTATCTCAGATAACTCAATCCAGCGATACTAATCATTTCCGGCAAGTGTGTTCGAAGAACCGAGTTAGCCAGATCATGATTAGCACGATGATATCATCTTGGATGTGTCATTTGATCTCGGATGTAATAAGCAACGTATGAAGAACGAGCCCCAGGTGGTGTTGGTTATGTTTTGATGTAATCATCATTTGACCTGAAACACCAAACTCATTCACACTCAGTCATTTAGCAGATATTTTATCCAAAGCGACTTACAACAGGGAACTAAAGTTTAGAGAGTTAGGTTTTCCTTGTTAATTGCAGCAGCCTGGTGATTTAATAGCATACGATTTGTAGCATTTTCTATAGAATCCAAAATATTTCTTAAAAGTTCTGTTCAAAAGATTTTATTTAGACACACAGACATCAAGATTCAGCCTGTGAATCTCAACAATGGTGACAATAATAAAGCATGTTGCAGTGCATTCTGGGTGCCACCAATCAAAACTCATTCATGGCTCCCATCATGCATTGCGTTATGAATAAATTATGATCTGAATTGTCTTAGTAATTTCCTTTTCCTAATTAAATATTTCGTTTGTCACCATTGTTGAGATTCATACACTCATTCTTGATGTCTGTTTGTGCCTAAACAAAGTTTTTTTTAGTTTTTTATTAAATCAAAACAACTTTTAAGAAATCCTTTGGAATAAATAGAAAATTCTGGATCTTATGTTGTAGAATCACTTCATGATGTAATCAACAATATAAATTTAAGTCAGAGATTAGGCTCTAAATGAGTTTTGTGATTCAGGTAAAATGATGATTATGTCAAAACATAACCAACAACATCTGATCACCCTTTCTCTTTGTTTATCTGAGAGTTATAACTCAGTTACAACAGCCAAACAAAATCTAAAGTTAAAATTGTAAGGGTCAAGAGCCCAACTAAAACACACGGATCACAATAATGGTGACTTAAAATTGTGATTTTCTCTTTCAGTGATTCTGCTTGTTAACATCAGGTGTCTTCAATAATGCTCACTCATCACTCAATTAATCACTTAATTATCTCATTAACTTTTATCACTGGAGTTTTTTTTTTTTTTTTTGCTGTGTACGTTTTAGGAGAACATTCTGGGAACCAAAATAAAACTACCCACTGAAAACATTATTAGAACTTCATGGTAATGTTCTCAGAACGTTTTTAGAACAAAACATTTCTAGCTGGGTATGCCGAGAGAAATCTGAATCATTCCCTCCGAATCTTGCAGAGACGGCGAGTGTGAGTAGAAGCTGTCCATGAGCTACTTTTGGTAAGTATTCTGATTAATTATTTTGCCTCCACGTCCCCCCGATTGCCTGCGAGCTTCTCCTCCTGTCTATACAGTTATTTCTTTACTGTGCGACAGAGAGTTGCGTGGTTATGTCACAATCGCTAGCCTATTTTTACAAAAAACGGCTTCTACGGGGCCATAGCGTAAGATACAAGGTAATGGAGCCTTTTATACATTGTCGTGTTTCTTTATAAATAAACAATGGACAAATTGAGTCTTTAAACATCTCAGATGTAAAGTTATAGTATAGAAGGTACGCTTTCCGGATGCTGGATTACCCCCTTGGTTTTATACTGGGAATAAACAGCCCAGACCAGTGCTGCCACCTTGTGGAACAACTGATTACTGCAAAACAATGCAATTCAATGTGCGACCTGCATGGCAAAGTTACATCAGGTGGCACACGTTCTATACTGATTGATTTTGTATCACATGCACTGTATGCGGACCCTTGTGTACACATAAAAACCAAAATATACTTGATTAACAGAAATAATCTTGAAGCATCTCATCTGTGTATCTTAATAATCCCCATAGCAAATACAAAATTCTGAACGGCTGTTTGAAAACATGAAAACACTGTTTGACATTCTTCTCCATAACAAGTCAATGTCAGAAACAGAAAGTTGTGCTGCGCTGCTTCGTATAGTGCTTTATTTCTGCTTTTCCCGGAGCGCCACCTACAGTGAGAGAGGGAATTTGCATCTACTGCTATTTTTTGCATTGGTCTGAACAGACAAATTGCATGTGAAAATCAGACTGAACTTTCGTGTTGGTGTGAACATGAGTTAGTAGATACCAATCAACCAACAAAATGTGCTCTCGCTCATCATGGCTGTTGGGAAACTAACTTACACAGAATTGTTTCTCAGCACATAAAGATGAACTACTTACCGTGATCTCAGACTGTGTTGGATGGTTACACACGTTACACATGGATCTTCATGTGTTGCTTCAGGTGACATTTAATAGAGAAAATCTCTCCACACTGATCACACGTGTGCAACTTCTCTCTGCTGTGGATCTTCTCATGTGTTTTCAGATTTGATGACACATTGAATCTCTTGTCACAGTGTGAACACTTGTAAGGTTTTTCTCCAGTGTGAATTCTCTGGTGCACTTTTAAATGGTTTGCTGTAGTAAAAGTCTTCTCACACTCAAAGCACATGTACTCTCCCAAACCAGTGTGAATTTTCTGATGTTTATGTAAATATGGCAGCCGTGAAAAACTCTTTTCACACACAGAACATGAATGCAGCTTCTCCTTCATATGAACTATCAGGTGTCTCTTCAGGGTTGATGCACTAATTAGAGTTCTCAACGGGTCGGGTCGGCCCGACAAACCCGACGGGACCCGCGGGTTCGGGCCGGGTTCGGGTCGAAAATATAAGCAAATGACTCGGGTCGGGTCGGACCTCGGGCTTAATCTTTTCCGCTCAGTAAAAAAAAAACATTTATTCATCATCGCTGCTGTTCACCGTAAAGAAAGTCTGGCTGCTGCGCGCAACGTGCATCATGGAGAGGGGCGGGGGCAGACGCCGCTGCGTGCACGCCACGCCTTTAGCCTGGAGAAGAAGATGGAGTTGGTGAAAGTAAACTTGCTGCAGGTGAATTCACCGTCATTACTACAGCCTATTTATATATTTAAAGTTTATTGTTTCAGTTGTTTGTATTGTTAAAAGGCGTGAACATTAAAGGTTGATTTGAATTCGCGTCTGCTGGTCATGGGGGGGGGCACGGTAATTCGAAAATACTGCAGGTTTTCTACTGATACAAAACTTAATGCTAATCGGTGAACTGTCCTTTTAAGTTTACAGTGTCCATAGAAATTTCACATACTGAAAGTCAAGAGTGACCGCAGCTTTAACTACACTGTAAATGATTTCTGTTGTTTTCACAGCATTATACTGTTTTTCTCAACAGTTTCTTGCTGTATAACCTATGTACAGTATGTTACTGTAGATTTTGTTGCTTTCACAGTATTATTTTGTATTTTCAACAGTTATGTACTGTGCACACAGTTGACAGTATGTTACTGTAGATTTTCAATGCATTCTGGTCAATTATTAGTTACTGTAAATCTAAATACAGCAGTGCAAATTGACCGCGAAAAACACCACACACAATTCCACAAGTAAAATTGCTAGCCTACTAACGTTATCCTTACATAAAACATTTTCAGGACTGGGTGACCATTAACAGTCTTAATTTCTGTCAGTGGGGGGTGCATGAGAGCGCATTTGAATTAGTTTTTCTGTTGTGTCAGTGCATCGATAGACCTGTCGTTTCTGCCGACCTGGAACTTCGTCATATGGTAAGTAATAAATCTTAATATTTGTATGCATGGATTCTAGCTAATAACTTTAAAATTATTTAGAGAGTATTACCAGGATTTAGATATTTAATTTAATTTATTCTCAACATTTTACTATAAGCTGTGTACAATATGATAGGCTACTCTAGGTTTCAATGTAGTTTGGGACATTGGTGTTACTGTAAATTTAAATACATTAGTACGAAATGACCGCGAAAAATAACCACAAGCTGCCGTTTTATGAATAACTCTTCAGTTCCCTGAGTAACGTTGAGAGCGCAGGACCTTGCATCGCGTCGCTGTGTCTGTCGGCGAAGTTTTCGCCATAAATATCTGGTTAGTGATGAATCTTTATTTTATTTATTTTTATGCAAACTAAATAGTAGCAGGTTAATGTTAGTTTAGAAGAACTGCCCGCGGCTTATGTTCTAACGCCTGTAACGCGGATTTCCTTCATGTTGATAGCTAGCCTACTTGATTATTAAATTTAATTTTATAAACATAGATTGCATATATAGCCTCTTATAAGGTCAGAATGATCTAATAATTGTGTTATTTACCATTTTAAGTCGGTGGAAGCGCCTGCGCGTTCATTATCGTACCGTTGGGAATTGAAAATCGATCAATATATCCTGAAATTGGATACCCAAGGTTAGGATTCGGATTCTTGTTATAAAATTGAATTTTCGATTCCTTTTATTGATTTATTCGCGCTTATTTTTGTCTAAATCAGAATTTTCTTTTACACGTCTGTGAGGACCTGACCTGGCGATCTGCCAGGACCTTGTGCAGTTACCTCAGTCCATGTTCATTCATACACTGTTACAAATTGATTTCTATTAGTAACACCAATGGCTTTTAATTTTGCACAAGTGATGGTTTAGAGCTTATCCTCTATTGTGATGTGACTTATTACAGATGATGCTACATATTGTGATCACTCTTGATTCAGTTGGAAAATATTTAAATTTTTTGTGTGTTTACAGGTTTCTTGTCAGGATAAATCCTGAAAATTCTAAATGAACATCACAGTTCCAGGTGAGCAGAAAGAGTGGGAAGGTTGTTCGGAGGAAGACCATGGCCTTGAATCCACATGTTGCATCTTACATCAGGGACTTTGCAGAATATGATTGGCAAAATCATTAAGGTAAGAGTAATATTAGGGATGTGCAGCGGAGCCCATATCTGTAGAAATGATTTGTGTCTGAATCTGTATTTAGAAAAATCCAAAAAGGGTGGAAATGACTTAAACCATACATTTTTCAAATTGATAGTCTGTTTTATTATGTTCCCTTCACAGTTTCCATTTAACAAATATGCCTTGTATAAGTCAAATAATTTGTATTTTTATATTATAATTGTTACATCTCTTTAAATAAGTTTGAATTAAAACATGAAATGGTAAAAAATAGGGTTGAGTGATATGATCAAAAATCAACTTGATAAAATGTTTCATATCAGTCAATATTGATAATTATCACAATCAATGTCAAATATTTATTTATTTTAAGTTTTAAATGTTCTCAAACATACATTAAATAATGAAGAAAACAGGTAAAGTTAAAATATAATGAAATGTAATATGGGTGGGAATCTTTTTGGTTCAACAATTCGATTCAAATCGATTCTTTGGGTCACGATTTGATTCAAAACAGGCGGTACTTTTGAAATGGGGAATTCTCTTTTGAATCAAATTTCATTTTGATATATGCATAGAATAGATTTAAAATCTATTATCAAATCTAAAATCAAATCTATGCATATATCTAAATGAAATTTGATTCAAAATCGAGAATCAAACAGAAGAGAAATGATCAGCAGCTACTGTTAGCCCCAATCAAGCGCATTTCAAGCACAGACACATTTCATATAAATGGCCGTGCCCACTCTTCCGTGAAACATAAGGTGGATACCATAGGAAAAAAAAAATTCTCCTAAAAAGGTGTTGATAATGTGAGTTAGGTTTTTTGATTATTAGTTGTTTTTTTGTCCTCTGATTGATTTGTGCTTATCATTCCTTGCAGGATTATCAGAAGTGTTGTCACTCTTCTACCACTAGACACCATCACTACCCTCCTCACCTGGCCTTCATCCTCGCCTGTCTTGCTTTCTTTCTAAGTTTCTTTTTTACCTGTTCAGGATCATTTTTGCATGAATTGAAATACATGAATTTTTCACTGATCTTAATTATTAAATATATATTGTTCATTAGTCTTCTTTTAAAACAGATTTTTATTACTTTTATTACTAATGTATTGTTTAAAAATACACAATAAACCTTGTTGTGCAGTTAAAGCTTCAATTGTTCTTTTTTCTATTTCCCATTAACTGTTAAAATAATATTCCTACAGATTTTCTACATATTCTACAGGTAACACAGTAGCACTATAAAAGTAATAAAATAACATTTCATAACTGTATAATACTATACAGTATTATTAAAAATCAACGTGTAATACTGTGTTTTAACGTGGTAAAAAATTACAGTAAAATAATGTATTTAATTTTACAGTATGCTTAACAGTACTGTATTTAGTGTTACAGTAATTTTACTGTTGAATGAACTACTGGATAATTGTTGCCAGTAAGTTACTGTTAATTTGACAATAATTTTTTTACAGTGTAGTTTTAAATTAGCAATTTTTATTAGCATTATCTGTGTCCTACATGTTTCACTTAACCCTGTTACTCCTGACATGATTTCCCTTATAGTTACTGATAAGGTTGTATTTCTTATAAATAATATGTGTCATCTTTATTGAGATAATTCTTCTTATAATAACTTTGGTAACAGAGTTGATGAATGTGATCAACACTGTACAGTTTGTGTAAAAACAGAGACAGGATTGAGGTTATTTTCTTGTCCTCCCATCATGCAGTAGAAAGAGCCCAGATGATGTCACTTCCTGTGTCACAATTTTAAGAAATGCTCTGTTTTTAAAATGAGTCAAGTTTTGCTTAAGTTATGCTTACAACCCTGTCAGCCATTCTGGAAAGTTAATTTACTTGTTATAGTTTGTCATTTACTCTGTTAATTGCTAATGTAATTATAATGATAACTATATTGAAAAATGTAAAAAATATTGGCAACATTGTTGCAAATAAATGTTACATAGCTAGAATATTGAGTTTGACCTGATGTTGACAAGCAGTATAAAAGTGTATAAACCTCCCATTACTGACCATTTGTTAAAAACCAACAAACAATACAATTTTTACCCATTTCATAGTTTAACTATTTATCTAAAAGTGATGAAGTGCTTGAATGTTTCTAGCATGAATGTTCTTCAGCATCATGAATGAATGAAGAATAAACACCAACCTCTTTGTTCTTCAGGATCTTCAGTGTGTTTCATTCTGCAGGGTTCTGGATCACTCATGTTCTCACTGTCCTCTTTAATAAACTCAGTCTTTGCAGATTTCAGCTCTTCCTGATGCTCTGATGCTCGTCTTCACTTGTAGCTGATGGGAATTTACAGCATTTATGGGTGAATTGCAGTGGGAGGAGCTTCACTGATGATGTGATTGATGTGGGAGGGGCTTCTATTATGGTCAATTTTAGTAAGAGGAGCTGATCTGCCCAAAATAAAAATAAAAAATATCAGTTACTGAGTTTGTTTTTATACTTAATATCACATATTAGCATTTATTTCTGTTTGTCTGTAAAGCTCTGCTAATACACAACTGTTTTTTGGGGGGTTTTTTGCACACAAAAAGTATTCTCGTCACTCAATAAACTGTTTTTGTTAATCAACTGGTACAATGGTTGAGCCACTGTCGTCACTTGGACTATTTTAACGATGTCTTTACAAACTTTCTGGGCCGGCAAGTTTCAATTACAATAGAAGCCTATGGTGGAGTATACACTAAAATGACAGAAACAGTTCTGCCTTTTATGTTTAAATGGAGTCAGACAAAGATGGAGAGACTCAAGAAGAAGTGACAACACGTAGAATGTAACAGGACGTCTCTGAATGGTCAGTTGATGAATTTATGTTGCTGATGTGGAGTTAACTATCTTCAATTAAGATATTCTGTCATGATAATCTATAAATTGCTCATATAGGAACTGTTGTGAGATGCATACATGCCCGTGTGGAATGTGGTGTAGTCCCTACCAGCCGTTTGTTGTAGTCCTTAAAAAACAATTTCTTTAAAAGCAAATATCTCCCTTTGCTTTGAACTTTGAGCGTTGTAACTTTGCAGATGTTGTTTATGCTCAAACAGCAACATTACACACTAACTAAAGTTAGAAAAGTGAAATCATAATCAAAAAAAATAATAATTTGTGTTCCGAAGATGAACGAAAGACTTAAGGGGCTGGAATTTAATTTTTGGGTGAACTAACCCTTTAATAAATAAATACCTCAGTCTGTTGGCGCCAATGAAATGAGCTTTAAATGGCAATTTACAGGAGATCTGAAGGCATCAACATAATAAATGAGGTGAAAACAGGAACTTTTGACATGAAATATGGGTATAACTAGCCCATTCACTGCCCTAGTACAGCCGTTGTCACTTTAAAAGTATTCATGTGAATTAAATGAGGGTCAATGGCCTCATCATCACAGTATGCTAATGCTGTGAATCTGATGCGTGGGAATCGTCATTATGCAGATTGAGGACTGTTGTGTCTCTTACACCTCTAATACACATCTATGCCATTTGCTTCACAGGACAAACACACTTCTTCCCACTACATACTATTGATGTGTCCTAACATGTTTGGTCTCATCTGACAGCTTATAAACTGAACATAATTGTGTTGAACTTTATAGAGATATTAAAGTATCGTAATGTACAGTCTAGGCACAGCTGCTGAAACATGCATTGAGGAGAATATGTTAATGTACTTCTCCTTCTCTTGATCACCAGCCATTTGCCTTTAGGTTTATGGTCTTTAGGTTTTGGTGTTGATATTGCACTCATGTTTAACAATCCCTTGCTCAGGGTATAAGAAGAAAAGGAATGTTTTTCTGTACAGTATGTTGTCCCATTCTACTGTTGGTATATTTAAACATGCCGTAATAAACAACTTAGCTTGCTTTAAAGACTTTGAGAATCTTCCCTTTTATTAATGATAATGTTAAAAGCTAACGTAATTATAACTTACATTTTTCTGGTTAAATCCTATGTTTTAGTTATTTAGTAACTTTAGTTTAGTAGTATTACGTAAGAGGTTAAAGATTAGCAATAATTTGAATGGAGTCAGATAAATAACTAAATCTGCTTATTCTCCTTCAACTGCTTTTTGTTCTTTTTGCACCGCAATAGCACTGAAACCTCCAAGACTTACAAAATAAAGAGTGTTTTCAGCAGATCTGTTAATATTGATGAGCCTCAGACTATCAACACTCATTCAACAAGCCATTCAGGATCATCAGCAGATCATCTCACTTTATTCTGAGTGTTTGACCGTTAAAAACAGATTCCTGACTTTTGGTGTGGCGATGTAGGAGAACGCAGCAGAACGGATGGTCTCCCGATTTTTTCCTTTTCATACACACCTTTTGCAGTGAATTTCACATTTTAAAACCGATTAAACAACTAAGGAAGAGTTTACAAACTAACTGGTGCACAATGAGTAACGCAATCCTAAACTGAGAAGTGCAGCATCGCAATCGAAAAAGGCTAGCGTAGCTAGCAAACTAGCGAGCATGGTAACTGCGTCGTCTCAAGATGAAAACCAAGATTCGGAGGGAAACATGGACGACTGTCTGTCCATTACACAACTTATTGCTGAACTAGCCAAACAACAGTAAGTTCTCAAGGAGGACATGGCTGCCCTGATACTAAACCACTCCAAACCTCGGTGGATGCTTTACACGAGACTGTAAACTCCTTTCAGAGTCGACTGACATCAACAGAAAACATTGCAGGTGAAAACTTTGAGCGTATACAATCAGCAATCAGGAATCTACAATCATGAATCTACAATCAGCTCCCTTAAGGCTCAAAACACTCTGCTACTGGAGCGTCTGGACGACCTGGAGAATAGATTGCGATGATCTAATCTGCGCATCCTGAATGTACCTGAGGGGAGCGAGGATGGCAAAGAGCTGCTGGCGGAAGCAATGGCTGAGGTATTCACGAGCCCACCACCACTGGACAGAGCGCACCGCTCTCTCGGACTCAAGCCTATAGCGGGTAAGCCCGCGAGTGCCTTTGTGCTGTGTTTTCACCGTTATAGTGACCGGGAGCTTGCCTTCAGATGGGCCAGTCAACATGAGGTGAAGTTCAAGGGGAATACGCTGAGGGTCTATCCTGATCTGAGCGCCGCCCTTGCTAAAAAGCGCGCCACGTTTAACCCGGTGAAACAAGATCTGTATCAGCAGGGCATCCGATTTCGGCTGCTGTACCCTGCACGCCTCAAAGTCATGTTCAAGGGAGATACCTGTAACCTCATTTTCGAGACTCCGGACGAAGCAAATGACTTTTATGAGAAACAGGTGCTTGATCAGAAGGGAAAGTGAGATTGCATTAGTTTAAAATGACGGGACTTGTCCATTCGAGAGACTTCTTCATAAAGTAGGCAAGTAACATTTACTGTCACCAGGGGAGTGTTCATGACAAAAACTATTTAGGAGTTTTTGGAGTTTGTTGTTTTTTTTCCCCTATTTGCATGGCCTGTTTTGTGATGTGCAGGTATCTTGGACAGAACTTATCCCAGAGGTACTACTTTAATTATTTTCTCTTCATCTCATATACATTTGTCACCAGATGGTTAATGAGTTCAAATGCTCTGAGATATACCTTTTAAGTATTCGTTACTTATTTTATATGAGCCTTCTAAGTTCACTGTAATGTTTGATAATCGGGAGACTTCCACAGGAAAATAGACTATTGCGAGATCAAAGTAATGAGGGAGTCAACATATCGGAAGCATAATGGTACAGGGATACAGCCTTCTTGTATAGAGAAGGGTTTGGTTGGGGAAGGGAGGTTTTTATTTTTTGTTTCTTCTTTTTTGCTTTGATACTTTGTTTGTCTTATCTTGCCTTACTTACTGAGTGCATATTGCAGGTTTTGGTTTAGACTTTACAACTACAATATACATACATAACTATGTTGACGGAGACAACACACTGTTTAAGATTTATATCAACTACTCTTATGTGACTAATAATCTATAAACAAGAGACATATTATGGGATTCACAAAAATTATTTAATGGAACATACCGGGATGTAACCATGTAATAAAGCGTAAGAAAATCCTCACCTATCTCAAGCAAAACAAATCAGACATAGCCATGCTGCAAGAAACTCATCTAAGTGCGGAGGAATCTGAGAAATTTAAAAGGGGGTGGATTGATCAGGTATACTCAAGTACATTCAACACTAGGAGTAGGGGTGTTGCTATTTTGATTAGAAAAGGCTTAGACTTTAAAGTCCACAAAGCATATAATGACCAGGAAGGCAGGTGGATAGCCTTGGATTCTTACATAGAAGGACAGATAGTTATGGTTATGAATATTTATGCCCGATTTCTTTAACGAATTTCGCAATATTATTAGAAATATTGGTAATCATAATATAATACTTGGTGGTGATTTCAACCAAGTTAGGAATGCACAGCTGGATAAGTCAAGCCACAAACAGGCCATACCTTTAATGTTCACAGACACTGATACTATGGTAGATGGGTAAGCTGTATTTGGTAGTATAAACAACTAGAAATGATAGTTAATTATGGTTCAAAACAGAAAGAAATACGCGGCTAAGACGGAGCTTACAGCACCAAAGCAAACAAACTCACAGCAGGCAGCGAGGCAGACAGGAGCAATCAATCTAATGTGACCGATTGTGACTCATCATGAACGCATCTTGACCTCGTGGGTTTTTGTGAGAGGAGTTTGTCAAAGGCTGGAGAAATTATCTGTAAAAAAATAAGTAGGCTAAGTCCTTCCACAGCAGAGAATTTTTTTTTTATTTTTTTTTTTTAACTATAAAAAAGTGAGACATTGTGGCCTGTTTTCTTTTATTAATATTCATTTTTTATTACCAAAATAACATTATGCACAGTGAGGAGCCTACAGGTTACAAGCTTCACATATAAGAAAAATACAATGATAAAAAAAAAAAAAAATGTAAAAAAAATGAATGGCTCGTTGTCAAGGTTGTTTCAGATCAAGTGTCAGATTGTTTCGAAGCCTTGACACAATATGGCACATTTGCTTCAACTGTTTCATTGTTTCACGAAGCCTCAATCTGCCCATCACTAGCAAATACAGCTGCTCTATTATGTCGAGGGGCAGAGACGAATGAGTGCTCGGAGTTCAGCAATTTTCAGAATTCTGATTGGCTTGAGCTTCTCGTTACACTGTAAAAATAAAAATGGACAACAACAATGAGATGTTGATAAAAAAAAATAATTAATGAGTTTAATCAATGATTAGTTGAAGCAAATACAAACATTAAGCAGTGGTGGCTGGTAGGTTTTAAAATCGAGGAGGCACACAACATTTTAGCGGTCTGATTTTTTTACTTTTTTAAAATGCTTTTTTGGTCACTTATTGACAGAATATTTATAGAAAATGAAACATGCATCAAGACAATATAAATATAAGTTCATTCACCTAGTCCTAGCCTATAACTTGAAGCAAAAATCCTTCAGTCCTTTTAAATGTCTGTGTTGAAAGACAACGTTCAGTCGTTTAGCGAAGCTGATTGCTCTAGCCTTTATCCAACTTAGGCATGGGGTCTTTCTTCATTTTTAATTGTTGTTTCAATGGTTGTTTAGTAAAGTTATTTGCAATCAAATATTAAATATCTCTACTCTCCATAGTTACATCAGGGGTAGAAGTTCAAACTAATATCATGTAATTTACGTCTCGTCAATGATTGGTTGATATACCAAGGGAGACTAGCCTCCTCTGCCATGTTACTTTTCTCAATACACCTAATTGCTGAAAGTGAAATACTCAATGGTGATTGGCTAATTCTTTTACCAATGGAGGCACAAGTCTCTGCCTATGCATTTGCTTCCACCTCCCCTTCTCTATCCCCTCAGACTCGCGTTTGACAGATTCAGCACATCCAGGGAAGAGGCGCACGGTTGTTAAACTTACAGTGGTGAAATTAAAGACAAGAAACACACATTCTGACACATAAAATGAATAACTGGGAATTTTATTAACATTACATCGTCCCATTTTGCATGATGCTTTGCTGACAAGCAAATCATCTCAGAGAAGTGTCCAGAGAAGTGTCCAGCTTAAATGATACATGAAAGTATATACTTCGTTTGCATGGAAGAGTAGAAGTAGAAGAGAAACTAGATGTTCTAAAGAAAAACAATGAAGAACAAGTTAAAAATGAATATTAGATTCATGTCTCTCTTAAAGGTGTTACGGCCTCTTCTACAGCTCCTGCATTGATCACATGTGTAAGCTTTCCCTCCGCTGTGGATCCTCATGTGAATCTTCAGCCTTGATTTAGGGCAGGAGACAGATTTTTCTTTCTTGAACACATCCATCAGGTCTAAAAGACAAATTAAATCGAGTGAGTTTCTATGGACAATTGTATGCAAACAACCAGCTAATCATAGCTTACTCATGCAGTTTATAGTGACGTTCTAGACATTCTCCTGACTCTACCAATACTCTACTAACACTCTAATGAGAGTTAGTAAGACATGAAGTTGCAACATTACTTATAGTCAACAGAATGTGTTAAAGGGACCATCAAAATAAAATGAAACAATGTTTTGTAATCTTTTAAACTAAAGTTACATCTATCTCTTGACCCCCTCGCTTGTCAATACAGGCGTCTGTTGTTGTTCCGTCCCTTTAGTTTGGTTTTATACATAGACAGTAAAATAAATGGACACAGCGACCCCACAGACTCCACGTCCTCCCGATTGCCTGCGAGCTTCTCCTCCTGTCTATACGGTAATTTCTCTACTGTGTGACAGAGAGTCGCGTGGTTATGATGCAATCATTAGCCTACTTTTACAAAAACAGCTTCTACGGGGCCATATCGTAAGATACAAGGTAATGGAGCCTTTTATACATTGTTGTGTTTCTTTAGAAATAAATAATGGACAAATAGAGTCTTTGAACGCCTCAGATGTCAAGTTATAGTATAGAAGGTATGCTTTCCGGATGCTGGATTACCCCCTTGGTTTTATACTGGGAATAAACAGGCCAGGCCAGTGCTGCCACCTTGTGGAACAACTGATTACTGCAAAACAATGCAATTCAATGTGCAACCTGCGTGGCAACATTAAATCAGGTGGCACACGTTCTTTACTGATTGTTTTTGTATCACATGCACTGTATGCGGACCCTTGCGTACACATAAAAAAAAAAATATATATATATATATATATATATATATATATATACTTGATTAACAGAAATAATCTTGAAGAGTCTCTCTCATCTCTGTATTTTAATAATCCCCATAGCAAATAAAAAATTCTGAATGGCTGTTTGAAAACACTGTTTGACATTCTTCTCCATAACAAGTCAATGTCAGAAACAGAAAGTTGTGCTGCGCTGCTTCGTATAGTGCTTTATTTCTGCTTTTCCAGGAGCGCCACCTACAGTGAGAGAGTGAATTTGCATCTACTGCTATTTTTTGCATTGGTCTGAACAGACAAATTGCATGTGAAAATCAGACTGTTGTCTTCGTGTTGGTGTGAACATGAGTTAGTAGATACCAATCAACCAACAAAATGTGCTCTTGCTCATCATGGCTGTTGGGAAACTAACTTGCACAGAATTGTTTCTCAGCACATAAAGATGAACTACTTACCGTGATCTCAGACTGTGTTGGATGGTTACACATGTTATACATGGATCTTCATGTGTTGCTTCAGGTGACATTTAAAAGAGAAACTCTTTCCGCACTGATCACACGTGTGCAACTTCTCTCTGATGTGGATCTTCTCATGTGTTTTCAGATTTGATGACACATTGAATCTCTTGTCACAGTGTGAACACTTGTAAGGTTTTTCTCCAGTGTGAATTCTCTGGTGCAGTTTTAAATGTTCAGCTCTAGTAAAAGTCTTCTCACACTCAAAGCACATGTACTCTCTCACACCAGTGTGTATTTTCTGATGTTTTTGTAAATATGGCAGCTGTGAAAAACTCTTTCCACACACAGAACATGGATGTGGTTTCTCATTTATATGAACTGTCAGGTGTCTCTTCAGGGCTGATGCACAGGGAAATGTTTTGCCGCATTGATCACATGAGAACGGCTTCTCTCCGGTGTGGATCCTCATGTGAATCTTAAGATTTTGTTTGTTTGAAAATCTCTTTTCACACTGATCACACGAGAACGGCTTCTCTCCAGTGTGAACTCTGATGTGAAGCTTAAGACATTGTTTGTTTATGAAACTCTTCCCGCACTGAGTGCATGTGAACGGCTTTTCTCCGGTGTGGATCCTAATGTGTTCTTTAAGGTGTGATAGTTGTGTGAAACTCTTCCCACATTGATGGCATGCGTACGGCTTCTCTCCAGTGTGGATCCTCATGTGTCCTTTAAGGTGTGATAGTTGTGTGAAACTCTTCCCACATTGATGGCATGCATACGGCTTCACTCCGGTGTGAACTCTCAAGTGATGATCGAGACGTCGTTTGTTCGAGAATCTCTGTTCACATTGATCACATGTGAACAGCTTCTCTCCAGTATGAACTCTCATGTGACACTCAAGTCTTTGTTTGCTTGGGAAACTCTTTCCACACTGAGTGCAGGTGAAAGATTTCTTGGCTCTTCTTTTCTTTGAAAATGTCTTTTTAGTCTTTGAGCGACTCAAAGGTTTTTCTCCAGGTTTGACATGATGTTTCTCCTCCACTTCACTCAGTTCTTCACTCTCCTCCTTCACTTCACTCAGTTCTTCACTCTCCTCCTTCACTTCACTCAGTTCTTCACTCTCCTCCTTCACTTCACTCAGTTCTTCTCTCTCCTCCTTCACTTCACTCAGTTCTTCACTCTCCTCCTTCACTTCACTCAGTTCTTCACTCTCCTCCTTCACTTCACTCAGTTCTTCACTCTCCTCCTCCACTTCACTCAGTTCTTCACTCTCCTCCTTCACTTCACTCAGTTCTTCACTCTCCTCCTTCACTTCACTCAGTTCTTCACTCTCCTCCTCCACTTCGCTCAGTTCTTCACTCTCCTCGTCCACTTCACTCAGTTCTTCACTCTCCTCGCTCTCTTCCATCAGGTCTGACATGAAAGAGAAAATTGAATTTACATAATTCAATGCAATTCAATAATAATGCAATTCAATAATAAATGAAGTACATACAAATCTTACCCAGGACCTAGACTATTATGAGAAACAGGTGCTTGATCAGAAGGGAAAGTGAGATTGAATTTGTTTAAAATGACGTGACTTGTCCATTCGAGAGACTTCTTCATAAAGTAGGCATGTAACATTTACCGTCACCAGGGGAGTGTTCATGACAAAAACTATTCAGGAGTTTTTGGAGTTTGTTGTTTTTTTTCCCCTATTTGCATGGCCTGTTTGCGATGTGCAGGTATCTTGGACAGAACTTATCCCAGACGTACTACTTTAATTATTTTCTCTTCATCTCATATACATTTGTCACCAGATGGTTAATGAGTTCAAATGCTCTGAGATATACCTTTTGAGTATTTGTTACTTATTTTATATGATCCTTCTAAGTTCACTGTTATGTTTGATAATCGGGAGACTTCCACAGGAAAATAGACTATCGCGAGATCAACGTATGAGGGAGTCAACATATCGGAAGCATAATGGTACAGGGATACAGCCTTCTTGTATAGAGAAGGGTTTGGATGGGGAAGGGAGTTCTCTTACGAGAGGTCTCTCGTACTGCGTTTGTTTCAAACGCTACGGGAAAGTCCTCTTTTCACGAAATACTGAAGCATAAAAAATTATCCTTATAATTTTGAGTATTGTAAAGCGCGTTGCAGCAGCACACAGCCATAGGCGAGACGGCTCGCTCGCCATTGGCTGCTCTGCGGCAACTGCATCAGCCTATCGAGCGAGGCCTGAGGTGACGACAGGCCAATGAGGACGCTTCGCGCCCTCTGCGTCACGTCCCGCCAAAACTGGCGTGGCCTAGCTCTATAAAGGAAGCGCGAGAAGGCTGATTCTCTGATTTTTCACCTCTTCAGCGAAGCTCACGCATCGTTGGATCACGAGAGAAGCCGTGCGCCGTTTGAAGAAGCATATCAGCGAGACGAGCCATCTCTGAAGCTGCTGGCCAACGCCGCCTTCCATGCTGCCGTTCCCGCTGTGCTATCCGGTGCATAAGTATCCTTTTTCTCTTACTGTTCTATGTGTTTTGTGTATGTGTGTGTGCTCGCCGCCGCGACACACACTCTTCATTGCACTAAAAGAGCCGGGCGTCTTTTTCAAGACGCCCCCCTTTCCAGAGGATCACGCAGCTCTCGCGCTCGCTGACTGCCCTCACTGCGAGCCAATTGCCTATGGTGACTCTGAGGACTCACCTGGCATCCTTCTCTCTTTAGTCCCCCTACGCCGGGCCGTTATCCACTCTTCACATATTCTGGCAAATATTGCAGTGAGTGAGCCTGTTGTGCTACCTGCACTCCTGCAGACAAACGCCAGCGTGAATAATAATGCCAATGTGTCTTCCCCTATGGCCCAGTGGCAGTTTCTCAAACCTTTTGCGCGGGAGACCCGTGTTCGAATTCCGGGTCTACCGAAATTTTTTATTATGCCGTCAAATGCTCGCTCTGTCAGTTCCCTGAAAGGCAACTGCAGATGTGTATTTTTCAGCCGACGAGCACGCGGTACAACCCGCCCGCGGACAACTATGTTCTGCATGTTTCTGTAACGAAACCTGTGCGCATTCGCTCTGCTCAGGTAGACAGTGCGCTCAAAGAACGCCTATGTTACAGCGCACCAAAGCGCCTCAGCGTATTTTCTGGTGTCCCGGCCACGGCCGATGGTGCTATAAATGTAGAGCAGATGCCCACTATCCAGTGCCCATCCCTACACACAAGCACACCCCGTCACACAGGGCTCGCGCTCATAAAATCGACTCAGGTCGATTGCGCACTCAACATAGCAAATGTGCCCACTGCCCAGTGCCCACAAACACTATGTTATTCACGTCACACGGTTTCTGTAAAAACGAAACCCGTGCGCGCTCGTTCTGCTCAAGCAGACAATGCGTCCGAAGCAGTAAATGTGCCCGCCCCATCGCGCCCACACTTACTCACAGACATTATGAGCCCTCTCGGTCTCGCTCGGTTAAGTGCCGTAGCGGGATCGAGAGCGAGCGCTCTGCCCGCTGCGCTCAGCGCGCCCCCCGCCTCGAACGTCATGGGCATAACGCCTATGCTACAGCACGCCGAAGCGCTCCTGCCGCACAGCGAGCAGAGCGCACTTTACATTCAGCCCCTGGCCAGCCATGCGGACGCATGGGCTGCGCTCCCAGGGGTTTCGGAATGGGTGCTAGACATTATAAAGAAAGGCTACTCGCTACAGTTTTATCGACGTCCTCGCCGCTTCACAACGCGTGTCGAAACCACGGTGAATTCAGAAGTAGCACACCTACTTCGAGCCGAAATATCAAAGCTGTTGAGCAAAGGGGCTATAGAGCCTTTATCTCAAGTTCAAAGCGATGGGGGGCTGTACAGCAGATACTTCCTGGTGCCCAAAAAAGACGGGGGTCTCAGACCCATACTGGATCTAAGACAGCTGAACAAAGCATTGGCGAAACGCAGTTTCAAAATGCTCACGACCAGAAAAATCCTCACGCAAATTCGCAGAGGGGACTGGTTTGTCAATAGATCTGAAAGATGCGTATTTCCAAATACAGATAGCGTCACATCACAGGCGATACTTGAGATTCGCCTTCGAGGGCCAGGCATATCAGTTCACAGTCCTGCCATTCGGTCTGTCCCTGGCACCGCGTACATTTACGAGGTGCATGGATGCAGCGCTCGCACCGCTCAGACTCCGAGGCATGCGAGTGCTAAACTATTTGGACGACTGGCTGATTCTAGCTCAATCACGATCAGAACTCGTGGAGCACAGGACCATTTTACTCGATCACCTAATGAATCTAGGTCTCAGAGTCAATTGGGCGAAGAGCTCTCTGAACCCCAGTCAAACGATATCGTTTCTGGGCATAATTCTGGACTCTCAGTCTATGATAGCGCGGCTGTCACCACAGCGCGTGCTAGACATTCAGCGCGCAGCGAGCCTTTTCCACTGCGGCGTGACCGTCCCGCTCAGGAATTTTCAGAGGATGCTTGGTCTTATGGCCTCAGCATCGTCAGTTCTTCAGCTGGGCTTGCTTCACATGCGCCCTCTTCAGTTCTGGTTGAAAGCGCGGGTACCGCGCGGAGCGTGGACATCCGGTCAGCTTCGTCTCAAGGTCAATCAGAGTTGCTTCGCAGCTCTGAAGCCTTGGAAGGCAAGCGACTGGTACCAATCAGGTGTAAGCCTGGGGACTTCCTCGAGAGTGAAAGTGGTGTCGACAGATGCCTCCACCTCGGGATGGGGAGCGCTGCTCGAGGGCAGACTGTTCTTCGGCCAGTGGTCAGAACGGGAGAAGCTTCAACACATCAACTGCCTGGAAATGCTGGCAGTGGACAACGCGCTGGCGCGTTTTCTTCCCCAATTAAAAGGACACCACGTCTTAGTCCGCTCGAACAACGTGTCAGTGGTGTCCTATATAAATCGCCAAGGCGGCCTCAAATCCCGGAAATTATTCAGACTGGCGAAACGCCTTCTGGAATGGGCTCAGCACAACCTGCGCTCGCTGAGAGCGGTGCACGTGCCTGGGCTGCAGAATTTGGGGCCAGACAGACTGTCCAGGAACAACGTTCCGACGGGCGAATGGTCGGCAGAGCGGAGGTGGACCTCTTCGCGTCCCACGAAAACGCTCACTTTTCACGGGCGAGGAAGGAGACGCAAGTTTTCTTTGTCCCGTAAGGGCGCTAAGAGCTTATGTGTCTCGCTCATCTGTTTTTCAGCAGACTGAGCAGCTATTTGTCTCGTTCAGCGGATGTTCCAAGGGACTGGCTGTTTTGAAACAGAGCCTATCCAGATGGATAGTTGATGCAATAGCACTAACTTACACTGCCAAGGGCCTACAGTGCCCGTTAGGTGTCAGAGCGCACTCCACGAGAGGCGTCGCCTCTTTGTGGGCCTGGTCTAGCGGGATTTCCTTGCAAGACATATGTATGGCGGCAGGCTGGGCCTCGCCGTCTACATTTATTAGGTTTAATAACCTAGAGGTTCCCGCCTTGCAGGCTAAGCTGCTGTCGGTATAGAATCAGTGCTGTCTGAATTGGACGCCAAGATTGCGGGCGCTGCGCACCGCCGACTGCTTATGCCATGGGCAGCATTGCGTAAGACCCGCATTTTCCTGCATTAGTACAGGCTTACTTCGCCTTATCTATGTGATATCATTCTGGTATTGCGTCTAAGGACGCTGATGTATACGGACGGAGGTATCCCCTCCTGTTTCCAGGACTCTCTGCGAGTCCCTTTTGGTGATTATGCACTGTAACTCCTGGACTTTGCCTCCAGGGTTATTGGTGTTCGATCCCAGCACGCACTGCGCCTTACATTGGGTTCCCGTAGCGTTTGAAACAAACGCAGTACGAGAGACCTCTCGTAAGAGAACGTACTCGGTTACTAACGTAACCTCGGTTCTCTCTAGAAGAGGGAACGAGTACTGCGTTTCCTGCCGTGCATGCAACTCACTCTGGTTCGCTTCGGTGGTGAAAAACCAGAGAATCAGCCTTCTCGCGCTTCCTTTATAGAGCTAGGCCACGCCCGTTTCAGCGGGACGTGACGCAGAGGGCGCGAAGCGTCCTCATTGGCCTGTCGTCACCTCAGGCCTCGCTCAGCGAGCCGTCTCGCCTATGGCTGTGTGCTGCTGCAACGCGCTTTACAATACTCAAAATTATAAGGATAATTTTTTATGCTTCAGTATTTCGTGAAAAGAGGACTTTCCCGTAGCGTTTGAAACAAACGCAGTACTCGTTCCCTCTTCTAGAGAGAACAGAGGTTACGTTAGTAACCGAGTACGTTTTTTTATTTTTTGTTTCGTCTTTTTACTTTTTTTGCTTTGATACTTTGTTTGTCTTAACTTGCCTTACAGGTTTTGGTTTAGACTTTACAACTTTATACAATATACATAACTATGTTGACGGAGACAACACACTGTTTAAGATTTATATCAACTACTCTTATGTGACTAATGATCTATAAACAAGAGACATATTATAGGATTCACAAAAATGATTTCATGGAACATATCGGGATGTAACCATGTAATAAAGCGTAAGAAAATCCTCACCTATCTCAAGCTAAACAAATCAGACATAGCCATGCTGCAAGAAACTCATCTAAGTGCGGAGGAATCTGAGAAATTTAAAAGGGGGTGGATTGATCAGGTATACTCAAGTACATTCAACACTAGGAGTAGGGGTGTTGCTATTTTGATTAGAAAAGGCTTAGACTTTAAAGTCCACAAAGCATATAATGACCAGGAAGGCAGGTGGATAGCCTTGGTTTCTAGTGAAGGGGGTGGATTGGAATCCACTGCTGCTTCATATATGTAATGAGTGATTATAATCAAGGTATTAATTTTTTTTTCAAATATCAAATGAGTTGAATAACTTCTCTGGAGATTTTACTTTGTTATAGAAGTTACCAGTGTGATTACTGAAATGTTCTTTTCATGTATTATTTAATGTCAGTATTTGATATCTGAATGCAGCTTGGTTATTTAGCCTGGCTTCCAGAAATGAAATGGGGACATGTTTTGTGTTTGAGAAAGGTCTTCAATGTGTTAAAACATATAGGGGTCATTGAAGTCTATAGTTTAAGGGACCATTTCTCAGTTAACAGTTCTCACTCCAAACATCGAGACAATCACACAAATGAACACAAAATCACTCAGGTCTGAATGAACTCAACATATTCTCCTCATGCTCGCTGCTGCTGCACTAAATGTTTATTTCAGTAGGAAGACGCCAGAAAAGACGCACAAGTATCGCTGTGATCGATGAAAACAATACAGAAATGAGTCTGTCGCTGAATCGAACTGTATAAAGTGTGTGTGATGGGTTGTGTACAGGTGTTAAATTGTTTTGGCACCTCAGATAAATTAATAAATAAATAGATTAATTAAAATCAATGATAGCGCAATGGTATTGATGGTAGGCAAACACGCTTCACACACGGGTTCACACATGCAGACAAAGTCCTTCCTCTCCTCTCCGCTGAACGCCAGCGATTACAAATGCATGAATGCACGGTGTTTGAGCGCGGTAAAGTTAGTTTTAGGTTCGATATTTGCCGGACATTTGTTTGCCCTTGCCACTGTTCTATAGGGTCGGCAGTCTTACAAAGATATCAATAGCAGGATTAGTATTAACATTATGTGACCAAATCACCTATGTGCGTTATAGCTGCATATTTATACCTGAGAATCCTTTGACGCGTTTCCACAGTGCATGTCTAAGGGAACTTTTGACAATTACACCAACTGTGGTAAACGTAGCCTATAATTTGTATTATTTAAAATTACTTTTAACATTTAAAAACAGACGTCTTCAAATTTCAAAGCTTGTAGAAGGTTCCTTTTGGCAATACTGACTTAGGCTACAGATTTCCTGGTAGCCTTGAGTAAATTAACTTGTCTAAGAAATGATTCATAAAACGTATAAATATCAGTTGAGGCTTTGTTTACTTTCTTCACTGACACAGACAAAAATGAAAAGACTATCAGTCAAAGTTCAGCTTTAGGAGGGGAAGAAATAGGGCAGGATAAGGAGACTGAGAGAAAAAGAAAGATGGAGATGAAGATGAGGAAAGAACATGTATTGACAAATAATCTAATGCCCACTGACATGGTTTTAAAGTATGTCTTATCCATTATTTTATTTTTTTATTTTTTTTGCCTTCAAAAGTGTTATATTGCACATACTGTATGTAACCAGGAATTTAATATTCTTGTACTTGAGTTCAAAGCGTGAAGTGAAGTTCAAGGCTCTCCAGGTGTAGGGATTCTGTGGTGCAAATTGCAATCTCACAAGGGCTTTGCTGGGCACCCTGGTTCCTTCAGCGCATTTGGACTTCACCTGTTCAATGAGATCCTCAAGTGACAACCACATTGACAGGTGGGCAGTGCCATGTCTCCGATCATCTGCTGCAGTGACTTCATTGACTGCTTCTTCCATATTAGAGAAAAATTCCTCAAAGTTGTCACCAGGACGACCTCTGTTAAGGGTGCGCAAGTCCACAATAATGCCAGTTGGAATATGCTGATTCATGAGAGGATTCGATGGGGCTGAAGAATCATGGGAGATTTCCTGATAGATTGCCTCTACGAAGCTTGGTGTCACCCTAGCCACGTTCGCTACCTTCCTCTTGAATTCTTTCTTCATGTACCTGGTGTGGTACTGTGGGAGAAATGGCTGTAAAGAACTGACAACTCGAAAGGTCTGGGTTAGCTGCTCGTCCTGTGTTCTGGTCCTTTGCACAGAAAGGTGATGCCCGTCTTGCTGCCCCCAGGTTGGTATTTCAGCACATCGACAGGTACAGACAGCTGGATTCTGTTGATGAAGTCAAATCTGTGCCATGAACTTTCACACTGTTCCTTCGGGTGTACAGTCTCATCCAGGAGCACAGGCGTTAGAGGGTCTGTTTGACACATAACATTGTCCAGCAACTGGTACCTTGCAGCCACCTCAAGGGTGTTTTTGTGGCGTGTCACGGAAATGTTTTTAGATACAACTCTGACAGGTTTACTTGAGCTATGATTTGCAGATGTAGTATCACTCTTCCTCTCCACATAGTAGCGAAGGCAGGTGGCAAGACTGAAAAGGTCCTCCTTCAGTGCTCTCCAAGCATCAGTTGAGGACATGTATGGTCGTTCACACAAAGACAACAGGGCTTGGTAGTGACTCTTCAGAAAGACAGCACACATGGGTTGCTCCATTTTCTTTCTCTTCACTTCATTGTATCCTTCAAAGCTCCAGCATGATGGAACAGGAATCACATCTCTGTCATGGTGAGACGCATGACGTATCACAGTCTGCTGGTTTGTGATGTACCAAAGGCAATTTGTTAGAGTCTGAAAATACAAAGAAACAAAATGGTGTCAGGAATTTAATATTAAAATTGTTTTTTTAATATGACTCTTTTATACATTTTTATACATTTAATTTTAGCCTTCAAAAGTGTTAAATTGCACATACTGTATGTAACCTTCCAATTAAAACATTGCAGATGTTTTTGTATAATGACCTTTACAGAGCTCTGAAACTATCTTAATACTGCATTTAATAAAATGTAGCAATTCGATCCATCAAAATGCATTATAATGTGAATGCGAAAAGCACAGAAATCATTAATTAGTGGATTTGTTTCTCTCTTCATTTACTGCACGTGCTTTCTCTCGTTTAAACATTAATTGTCATTTTATTTTACTGGTTGACTGAGTAACATTCGTTTACCAATCTCTTTGTTGAATTACTTCAATAAAAAAAATAAAAAATCTATAACAATTTTCTTTCAACATGGGGACAGGAGAACTGTCAGTAAATAAATGGGAAAACAATGTTACTTGCGTTACTTATTTGAAACAGTAACTCAGATATTCTGTTGTACATTTTAAAATGAATGAGTTACTTTACTAGTTACTTGAAAAAGTAATCTGATTACGTAACTCAAGTTACCCTGTGTAACTTATATATGTAAGAATCGGTATAGGGCAACGTATTTGACATATATCCTGTTGCTTCAGAGATATGAAGCTTACAAAACTGCAGTTAGCTGTTGGGCCTAAAAAAATAAATAAAAAAAAATAAAAAAAAAAGTTTGGTTCCGGTTGGTTGTCAGTTGAGGTCATGGGTCGGTAGGGTTTTTTTTTTTTTCAGTGGCAGTTTTACACACACACACTGATTTTAAATGTGTGTACTTTTTTCTACTAAAAAACAGACATCAAGCAATGTTTCATATAATACATTTAATAGTATTAACCTCAATCCAAACCTTCTCAGAAAAACCTTCAAAATAAAATGTAACAGTTTAAAACGTTGAACTTAAGCCGTACCACTGAGGCATGAAAGGAAACTTATGGCAGCCATTGACACTGCTCACTTTTGCTTCCCGTATGGTCTGGCCACAATGTGCTTCTTGCCAGCTCCAATACAAACTTGGCAGCAGGCTAAGACAGTTTTGAATTTTTCCAACAGCGAGGGCAAGATGTTGCCTTGAGGCTCACCACAGTGTGCGCATAGATCCTGCCTCCCAAAAGGTGCACGGTAGTAGGCCAGCTCTATGGGATCCCCACATGAGAGAGCCAGCCTGACCTGGACAGTTGATGCAAGAACATGTCTTGGCTCCAGGATGTGACTCCCACAGGTATAGTCCATGCTGTCATCTGAGAGTGCCTCTGCTAGTATGGCCTGGTGGCGAGAGGAGAGGAGCCGCATTGAGTAGATAACTCGTGGTTTGGAACATTCCATGCAGTCAACTACTGCCCATGCATGTTGGCCAGTAAACAGTCCGGACTCTTTCTGCTGCTTCTCCAGTGCGTCCGACATGAAGAAGTCGACACACACAGCATGCTTGTTCTTGTGGGACTGTTGGGCAGAAGGTCGATGGGCGTCAACTGTGTCTTTGCCCATAACCTCAGCTAGAGTCAAGTAATGGTCACCTATTTCAATAAAGCACAACAAAAACATGCATTAAAGTATTTTGGTTTCAGCTGTGGGCGTAATATGAATGTGACAGGTGTAATATTTACATTTTACATTTACATTTATTCATTTAGCTGACGCTTTTAATCCAAAGCGACTAACAATTGCTATATATGTCAGAGGTGGCACGCCTCTGGAGCAACTAGGGGTTAAGTGTCTTGCTCAGGGACACATTGGTGCCTCACAGTGGATTCGAACCCGGGTCTCTCACACCAAAGGCATGTGTCTTATCCACTGCGCCACTACCACCCTAATATTAGGCTAAAGCATGTTAAGTGGATAATCCACAAAGTTTGCTTGCTTTACAGTGTATTGAATGTTAAAGTAAAATTCTTACCAGAAGCATCAGGCATTGGGTCAGGAAGCCAGATCATCCTTTCAGGCGGGAGGACTGGTACTGAACAGCATTCAGTGTCATCACATTTGCGTAGCTGAAAGAAGAAAGAAAGAAAGAAAGAAAGAAAGAAAGAGACTTATTTAGCTATATTGCATTTTTCATACATGAAGTTCTTTACAGCCAACATATAATAAAAGAAACATTACGGATTATACAGAAAAACACAGTGAAAATACCTGAAACAGATACTGGTGTTGCCGGCAGTGTTTCTGCACCCAATCAGTGAATGCTGGATCCTTGTCTGCTTGTGGCTTGGTCACTGTTGCAGGATTGATTGCTGGGAAGAGTGTGGAGATAACCTGCATGACAGAATCTTCCTCTGCATCTGTGACCGCATCTATGATCGTGATTGGCTCTCCCTTTATCGACAGCCGACTGTAGCGTCCTGCCACTGTTTCCAGCACTGGCGCAACTGAAGTGCTCCAAGCCTCAGCAAGCTGTGGGTTTTTCTCGCCAGCTTTGCAGATCTCTGCCATAGAACTGCACCTCTTCAGCAGGTTTTCCATGTCCTCTGCTGTCTTGTCTCTCTCCAATGCACAGTTCTGCAGGCCGATGTTGAGTATAGCCATCACCCTCTCAACTGGATTCTGCCAGCTCTGGCCTGGAGCTGCTCTGCAGGCAATGAGCATGTCCAGTTCTAGCATCTTAAATATTGCGATCAGACTGAGCTGAGCTTTGACCAGTAGGGTGCAATGTTCTGTTCCACCATCACTGTACTTGACATGGATTGGTTTCCATCCTGAAGGGTCTTCCTGTGCGAGCCTTACTGTTGCTGCTGCATTTCTGTATGCTGTAGACTTTTGGAAGACGGAGTCCTGCACAATGATCTTTACCTTGCCACTGTACCATGAACCCTATGGCTGACTAGGGGCATTGGGTTGCATGTATACTGTGGATGTGATGGATCCCTTGCTCGTCATGTCATGGTCCAGTGCTTCCAGTTGGCTGGTTGAAGGCGCGATTGAGTGTCGACCTCGGACACCGGTGGACACAGGCTCCCCTGGTTCTCCAACCGGAATCTTGGCCTTATAGTCGATGAATAAGACAAATATGTCTGAACGCAGCTGATACATGCGTAGACGCAAGAACTTGAAGAGTGCAGCACAGAAGTGTGCATCAGGGTGAGATGCTCGGAGCTGTCTTCGCTGGATCTTGTACTTGAGTTCAAAGTGTGAAGTGAAGTTCAAGGCTCTCCGGGTGTAGGGATTCTGTGGTGCAAATTGCAATCTCACAAGGGCTTTGCTGGGCACCCTGGTTGCTTCAGCGCATTTGGACTTCACCTGTTCAATGAGATCCTCAAGTGACAACCACTGTGACAGGTGGGCAGTGCCATGTCTCCGATCATCTGCTGCAGTGACTTCATTGACTGCTTCTTCCATCTTAGAGAAGAATTCCTCAAAGTTGTCAGCAGGACGACCTCTGTTAAGGGTGTGCAAGTCGACAATAATGCCAGGCTCTCCCAGGAGAGCCACTTGGCTGCGCTGATTCATGAGAGGATTCGATGGGGCTGAAGAATCATGGGAGATTTCCTGAGTCTGAAAATACAAAGAAACAAAATGGTGTCAGGAATTTAATATTAAAGTTGTTTTTTAATACGACTCTTTTATACATTTTTATACATTTAATTTTAGTACAAATACAACAAAAGTGTATATTGCACAGATATGTAGTTATAAATATATATATATATTTCAGAATCTCAGACTCAGCTAAATGTTCCACATTGAAACTTTAGGCTCGGCTGATGTTAAACAGGTGCAGTGCATAGATATAACCCAGCACTTGTTTATCACAGAAAAATTACAAGCAGTCACATTTATTTGAGAGTCTCAGGGTACATGATTGTATTTCTCTATATAATTTCAATATAACCAAAGTAAGTTGGTAGATTAAATGCATACTTCTGTACAAAAGCACACCGAGGCTGCATTTATTTGATAAAAAAAAACTGTACAAACAGTAATAATATAATTCAAAATAACTTTTCTATAAAAAAAAATGCATATGATTCCTGTGACTAGTCTTCAGTGACACATGACCCTTCAGAAATCATTCTGCTGATTTGATGCATGTGTGAAAACCTATTAAAGTTAACATTATGACTAACACCTATTCAAGTTAACATTGTGAATTTTTTTAGTTAATGATCTGTAAGAATGGGGCTTTATTAGTGCTGTTCATTGATTCAAGTAACATTTTTTGACATTTGGGTATAAAGTATTTTAATATATGGCTACAATATATGGTGTAAAAACACCTAAGTGCTGCCCTCTTCATGTTGAACGGTGGCTACTGCAGTTGAATTTTCCTATTGGATGTTCGCGGTGGCAGGTGACGTAAGCAGGTTCCAGCCATAGACATTTTAATCCGTCACTGCGGGTCGCGGGTCACGGGTCTCAGATCTCAGATCTTTTTTTTTTAAATATATGTAGCCTTTATGTGTAGCCTATATGCATACAAATTGATTAGGATATGATATGAAAAAAATTCTTACAAGAGCCTGTGGCTAAAGTAGAAAAGTGGAACTCATTAACAAATGTCATAATACCATATATTTCAAATATTATAATTCACTTACCGTCAGCAAAAATGAGCCTTGGTTTGTGCTCTCTGGAAGAGAAAAGCCCACTCCCCGGGTCCGCAGGCTCCCCAGAATGGCATTGTTCAGCTCGTCTTTTTTGGTCTGAACAACCTTTGGCGGGGGCAAATGAGTATGTTGTTGTGCCCAAAACAGCATCTCGAATGCGGACGGAGTCAGGGTAACGTTACTTTGAGCCGCGGAGGGCAGAGATTCTGGGGCGCACTTCAGTGCTAAAAATCCGAACTGAAAAAAGGACGTCACACAACTCACAACCGAACCAAGCTGGTCAGTGGGAGTCGACACCACATCGCTGGCTATGTCTGTCCATTTGTCAGCTCTGTCAATTTTGCCCGCAGCTGATACGAATTTACAAGAGCACTTTTTTACTTCTTGAAGTACAGTTTCGAATGATTTTAAACCCAATTTTACTATTTTGTTTGTCATGCTACTGTTGCATGGACAAATAATCGAAACATTACACATGTCCATTGCAAAAGAAAGAATTATGATGTTGATACGGACTGGGCTAAACTTAGGCTACTGTACTGTATGTTACTAATTCACACGGGCGATTCTAATTTTCAGACAGCTATCCTGGAATCACGTTATAAATCTGTTTCTGTTGTTTCTCTATAAATTCTGTTCTGTTGTTGCCATAGATACGCAAAACACACAAAAAAGCCTTCGCAGCACGGGAAGGGGAGTGCCACTCCCCTTCCCGCGCTGCGAAGGCTTTTTTGTGCGTTTTGTGTATCTATGGCAACAACAGAACAGAATTTATACAGAAACAAACTAATGTTTCTAAACTAATGTTTATAATCTTTTATATAAGATATAAACTAATGATTATACGAAAATAAAATAAACGATGAATTTGTCATGCTTTGTTCCGATCAGAGCATGTGAGCGGAGAGCGAATTTCTGAATATTCCGCTGCGCTTGAGGCTCCACTCATGGTGCGCTTATGGTGCGCTCAGGGTCGCTCGCTCAACCCATATGGCCTGCTGGTTCGAAAATGTGTGGAATTGGGGCTGCCTCCTACTAAAGTTTTTTTTTTTCTAGTCGACAAGTAGTTCATTTAAGCCATTAATGGACAAAGCTCCCCTTTATATTAATTTAATTACTTGAATATGCTGTATAGGATAATGAGTGTTTACTATAGCCGCACTCAAGCGCATGACCGCACGCATAAAGGTTGCCACAAAGAACCGGCAAAGTTATTATTATGAATAGGTCTAAAATGGCAAGGAGACATTTAATTGTTTATTAATAAACTGGTGTTTTCTCTGTCGCTGCAAAGATGAAGTTGACGATTCAGAGAAATGCACATTTCATACGCTAGATCACATAATCAGAGAGTGGCCTATAGCCTATTTTTTTTAATTTTTTTTATAGTTTTGTTTAAAAGTAGACATTTCAAACTTTCTATAATAGGCTAAATATTTCCTGTTATTTAAAATCTGAGAGGCACAAGCTGAGTTTCGGCACCCTCCATGCAAGTGATTGTGCCGGCGCCTTATTACATTGTCTGCTATATATTTGCTTCTTATTTATTAAATACAGGCAATTATCAAAAAATGTATCAAAATTAAGATACAATTTATACAGAACGAAAATCTTTCTACAAAACAAAACTCAATAAAGTGGTAAAAATCATGTCTTAAAAAACCAGCCCCCCTCGCACGAAATTTTAGGTCCGGGCCCACCCATTTTCTACTATAGTTTTGTACGTTTCTTCATTCGGATCTATTTGCGATCCATTCCATTCCATTCTAAACAAACAACGCAGTTTACATGCTTCGTCCTTGTTACATTATTCATTTAAGATAATCATTAATAAATGCACGCATAATTAACAGTGAACTTGATAAATGTTGCAGATATGTTTTATGCACAAACAAATGCCTTTCAACTTATGAGTGCAAAATTCAGAATAAAATGAATGTGCAGCAATTTGTACAAATAGAGAGTCTGTAGGCCTACTAAACATTAAATAAGCTCATTTAGTTTCATATTTGTTCAAATATTATAATGTTATTTTTTCATCTATGTTGATTAAGTGAACAGCACGAGTAAAATAGGATGCGCAATATATCGAGAGACGTGGCGTGGGTCAGACATGATTTTGACCACTTAATTAAGTTTTGTTTTGTAGAAAACCTGTTTTAAGTGAATTTCGTGTTGTATAAATTGTATCTTAATTTTATTTATTTTTTATCAACCAATTGTCTGGATTTAATAAATAAGAAGCAAATATAGCAGACGATATATAATCATGGAGGCACCCGCGCGGTCACTTGCATTGCTCGTGAACTGGAGCGCATCTCATCTCATCAACTTAACAAAACTCAGTGTATGCCTCACAGACATGAAATATATCATAAGAAAGCTTGAAATGTCTTTTTAACAATTTAAAACGAAAAGAAATAGGCTACTCTCTGATTATGTAATCCATGATGTGCATTTCTCTCTATAGGCGCGTTCACTACGGAGATGGCGATCGTCAACTTCATCTTTACAGCTGTTGTTGCTGTTAATAAACTAAAAATAATAGGCCTATAATTTTATTAAACAAAAAATAAATGAAATTGTAATTGTATTAAAAAAAAGTTTATTTTTTTTAACCTATGCTAATTACGCATTAAATTCAGGTAGGCCGCAGAAAAGCGCTGAAACGGAGATGAAGGGGAACACGTTTTATTTTTATTTTTTATTTTGTATTCTTATTTTAACTGGCCCATCTAGTTTTCTGGAGGCCCAACTACAATCAAAATCCTGGAGCCGCTAGTGCTCTTAAGGTTACCATTTCCAAACCTTAAATTATAACTTACAGAGGGAAATGTCCGTTAAGGGGTTTTATGCAATACTTAACGCTTTTTAAGGGATTAATTAAGTGAAAAAAAAGCATTTAAGGGAAATTGTAAGTGACGACAACGATGTGTGAACGACCGTTCTTCCCCAAGCTCATAAAATAAATTTGGGTCGCACATAAATTGACAGGGTCGGTCGGAAACCGGAACCAAACTAATTTTTTTTTAGGCCTTAGTGCATGTGGGTTAGAGCCCGACCGATAAAGGATTTTTAAGGCCGATACCGATACAAATATTTGGTGATTTAAAAATCCGATATTCCGATATATCGGACGATATATATTAAAAAAAAAAATCCAGAAACGCGTAACAAAACATGAACAGATTTCCCTAACATTAGTTATTTGTCGTTATTTAAGAGTCCTCAGCCTTACTAAAATAATATGATAATGCAGTTTAAAAATAAACTTGTTGTCACAACAGAACAGAATATATTAAAGTTCTGATAAATATAATGTATAAAAATACAAACTTAAGATATGAAACTTAAAGTCCTTTGAACAAAAAAAAGTAAACTATTATTATTAATATTGACAGTAATAATTCAATTATGTAACAATGTGTGTGTGTGAGAAGAATTGATAAGATTGTAAATGTGTACCTTGAATGTAACGCAATGCAAGTCGCTTTTGATAAAAGCGTCTGCCAAATGTCAATGTTATAAGCTACCTTATAATTACAATGTCAACTTGCTTATCCCTTTACCTGCACTCTTTTAATTCTATCCATCTATTCCATCAAGCTACAACAAACCATTTTCAATCATCATTTGCTGCCTGCCTTCTAAAATCTACTACTTAGTGATGCACTAAATACATTATGTGACTCGTTAATGCTGCGGCTAAACGAAGTCAGCAACACACTTGGATTTCACACACGTGTAAAAGAAAAGCTAACTTTTATGCACAGGCTATGTTTCATACTTTTTCTCTATGTCTAAATGTTCACTCCTCGCGTGCCTAACTTACATTTTACAATGCAGAGACTGGAACTACAGATATGCTAGTTATAAATACAGTAATCATTACTTTATTTAGGCAGAATAAGTTTGTTATGATTTCCAAGCTCATTGATGTTAGCGATCTTCCTTGTATAGTGCCCTCTGGTGGACAAACTATGCAGCGCCAGCACTCATAACATGGTTGAAGGGTGTTTCGTCCGCTTTTATTTTATTTTTTAAATATTCATTTATCGGCCATTATAAATGCCGATACCGATAGTTTGGAAAATGCCTAATATCGGCCGATAATATCGGTCGGGCTCTAATGTAGGTCAAGGGGCATATGGAGAAACCGAGGCACGTATTACTTCTGCTTTTCTATGACATATTGAAGAAAGTGTTAAGGTAAAAAACGTTGCTATGAGACTTGCAGAAGGAAGAGGTCAGCAGAAAAAGTTCAGCTATGGGGAAGCGAGAATTGCAAAAGATCTGCGAGGGGTTCCAGGAAGCCGAGGGGCATAAACTGACTGTTTGCTATATAACTGTCTTGCCAAATGCAGTATTTGGCATTCAATAAATGTATGCAGATGCTTTGTGCTTACGGAAAATCCTATGATCTCTGAAGGGTATAAATTGTGAGACTTTCAACAGTTCGAGTGCGAACCTTGTGGTGAAAACTACTTGTATATTCTCAACACTCATTCAGGATCATCAGCAGATCATATCACTTTATTCTGAGTGTTTGCTGTTAGAAACACATTAGGCGTTTCTCAATGTCAAGCAGGGCTCGAGACTAACGGCGTCCTATCGTCCTGGGGACGATAGAAAATGTGTTTAGGACGAACAGAAATATTCTCCAGGACACCTACAGGAAGAAAGACATTTTTGTATGTGTGTTCATTTATTACTAGCCTATTAGGGTAACTTACTTAGAAAATGCCAAAATTAACCGACCAAGAGCTGACTACAACGGAGCGCGTCTTCTCATGCTGTTACTATAGTTACTATCACTGGCCGGCTACTCACCCGGAGACTTGTTTCGCGGTACATCTCACATGGCTTATTTTCACAGACGAAAACGAGACGATAACTAAATAAAAACTAGTTTTGAATGACAAAAACTATGACGAAAATCTATTGACATTTTCGTCAACAAATAAAAACTAGACAAAAATGTTAGATAGTGACGATTTGGGAAGCGATCCAGTCAGAACTGATGTCCTGCGTTTGTGGTAGATGCGCACATTTGTACTGTGACGTGCTGATCTACCCAGCGGCACACGGGTTTACATGTGCTGCATGTCTCATAAAACGTTAAAAAAAGTAAACGTCTGGGAGAATGAGTAGAGCAGACATATAGATCTGAATAAGAGTGACGACGCAAAAAAAGAGCTCTATTCGGTACGGTTTTCTGTGCGCACACACCCGACCCGAAGCGTGCAGCCATGCACAGACACCTATACAGCGCGCGAGTACGGAATTGAGCTCTCTTTCGTGTCTGAGTGGACAAATACACACAACATTATGTCTAAATGTTCGTTTTGGAGAGTTCACTATAACTATGTTGGTTATGTCTTAAACAGTTTTGACTTGAGTGTATCGGATGTGCATCAGCGCATGTCATTGGACATGATCCGATGTCTTAAAGTGACAGTGATAAACCTAATGCGGTCTGTGTCCTTAATATTGATCAAGCAACAAAAGAAAAAGAGAAAAGCATTCACTGCTCGTTAATAGCTTTAATAAGGATTCATTATATTTAATTCATACAAATAAATGTCTGCTGCTTGAAAGAATAAAGAATGATGATATTTTTTAAGATATGTTGTCACCAGTATTTATTTGTTATTTTTTAATCCAACCAACTCAAAAACGTTTTGAGCTGTATGTATTTTTCTCTTCATTTTCGTATATGTAAAAAAAAAAAAAAAAGAAAGAAAAAAAAAAGAGATTTGTTCTGCATGAATACAAAAAAAGCATTTAACTCATGTTATTTTTTATTAAATCTGTTTTTTGCCTGTTTACAGATAACTACTTTGAATGGAGCTAAATAAATATAATAATATATATCATAAACATTTTAATGGTGTTTTTATTATGTGACTAACAACAACTAACAACTATAGATGATAATAACAAAGTACAGAAATAACATTTATTTTGGGACGGTTGACATTCACTTTAGGACGGTTCAAATAGTTTTTCAGTACGGTTCCAGGACGGAGGTGAAAAAAGTTAGTCTGGAGCCCTGATGTCAAGGAAGGATCCTCGGAAGCCAGAATTTCGAGGATGCTTCGTCATCGACATCCGTCGAAGGACTGTTCCAATGTCGAGGATCCTCGGAATTTCAACCAAGGACTGAGTCCTTCGTTCGAAAAATATCCCATATACAGGAAAGGATGCATATGTGTAGCCTTCGAGCTCTTCACGCTCTCAAATCACCCACAATCCTATGCGCGCAGCTTTGCTATCTTGTTCAAAAAATTCAAAAAATATCGGACGTTAACGGGGCAATATGCTTTCAAATGTAATGTTTATATTTACGTTACCAAACATTTGTTTTAAAAAATAATTACATCCATTATGTTATGGGTCAAATTTACCCGCACTGTTTAAACACACTTGACAGTCAAATAATCAATATGATTAAAAAGGAGTTTATTAATTTAAAAACGATCACAACTGCCCGAGTGAACAGAACTGCGTCCATAGCAACGCTCTGTTTTTCATTTTCACTAGCGTAATGACGCAATGACGTGCACTTGCTAGCCTGTTCCATTTACGTGTTCTCCAAATACTAAAGAGGAGCCTCGCCTAGCCTCTGAAGGAAGTGACTTGGAAGGACCAGTCCTGCCAAGGAAGTATCCTTGACATTGAGAAACACCTATTATTTGAGTCAGGATAGATGATAAAAGCCTGTAAAACTGCTCTAATGAAAGATGATACTGTTATTTCTCACAATATGACGTAAAACATCAATAATACAAAAACATTAATAACACTTAAGAAACAAAATAATAATAAGTCCATATGAATCCAAGTATAGTTCTACTTTAATTAATATTAATGTATAGATTTAAAATATCTCACGTGGCTTGTAAGAGGCTGAATGTAAATCTGTTTCAATACATTTCAATAATGTAAAGTAACAAACAAATTTGATGTCATGTCAAAGATGTTAAAAGGGTAGAAATAAAGTGGCAGCAATACGTGAGATCAATTCCCTTCACTCACAGATCTCAAACTTTGACTTGACTTTCAGTAACAGTTCTCACACAAACATCGAGACAATCACACAAACGAACACAAAATCGCTCAGGTCTGAATGAACTCCACATATTCTCCTCATGCTCGCTGCTGCTGCACTAAATGTTTATTTCAGTAGGAAGACGCCAGAAAAGACGCACAAGTATCGCTGTGATCGATGAAAACAATACAGAAATGAGTCTGTCGCTGAATCGAACTGTATAAAGTGTGTGTGATGGTTGTGTAAATGTGAGAAATACCATTAAATGCTCTCCTCATCTCAGAAGACTCGACGCTGACTCGGGTTGCGCTCAGGCTTCTTCTTCTTCTTCTTAAGGTTTTATTGGCGGTTGACAAACAACAAAATGGTGTATTACCGCCACCAACTGGTATGGAGTGTGGATCAAAATGACATTTTATATCCTCTCATACAAATTATTTATTCTAAGATACTGAAAAATAAAACTATAACATTCATTTCCAGAGTCATTTTGTAAAATATCCCCTAGTATAAATTGCATTTTTATTTTTCTTAATTTTTCTATTAAAATCCTTCTTTCAAGCTTGTATTTCTGACAGTATATCATAACATGTTCCACAGTTTCTTCTTGCCCACAAAATTTACACCTTCCTGTATCATGTTTACCCATTTTATAAAGTGTACCGTTTAATCTTGTATGTCCAAATCTCATCCTTGATATTACTATCTCATCTCTCCTGTTTTTTTTCCTGCACTTCTCATCTCTCCTACTTTCCTTTGAATTCTGTAAAACCATCTACCTTTCTTCTCCATATCCCATTGTTTTTGCCACCTTACCTTCAACCTTTCCTTAATAATACTCTTGATTTTATTCTTACTTATACTAACACGAATTGACTTATACTTATACGAATTGACTTCCTGCTCAGCTACTGTTCGGACGCTCTTGCTTACTGCTCCGCGTTTTGCTCTATCGCTTTTACATTTTATCTCCTATTTTTTCTATATTTTATTTCCTTTATTTTATTTCCTTTTATCACCTAATTTTAACTTCAGCAAATCAGCACAGTGCTCATACGACAAAGTTTGGATTACTACAAAAACTGAGAATTCTTTTACCCGACCAGCTTACATACCGGGAAAGGAAAACACAACTGCCTACAAGGATAAGAGAAAATGCCTCTTCTGGAATCTACTTGCTGCACTAACTGCCACAGACTTTTACAAAGGATTGCAGTTCTAGAAACAAAGTTATTTACGGGACCACCAAACCAGACGGAGCACACAACAGAGCTTCGTCATGGACACCCTCAGCATACCGGTGAGTCCCATGAAACTAGTACTCCTCGACAGGTAGAGAAACAAGCCGATCGACTTACTAATCGATGGCACAAACAGGGAGCTAAACCCAAAGGCACTCGAGACATCAGATTGTCACGAGCATCACATATTACCGCAGTAGCATCCTCTACCCCAGATACAGCTCTGACAAGGATTGCAAACACTGGTCTGCTACCACTGCCTATACATCTTGAGAACAGATTTGAAGTACTAATGAATGTAAATGAGAAATCCACAAATGTGATGAATGTGATCGAACACAGACTGAATAGGCCAGTAGCTAACACTGATGCTAACTGGCGCTCAAGGTCGAGCAGACAGCGGCACTCAGCTCAGAGCACAGCCGAGCCCAGGACTCTGATAGTGGGGGACTCCATAATCAGAAACATTAGCAGCAGGGATACAACTACGTGCTGCCTTCCACAAGCAACAACTTCTGATATAAACAGGGAACTTCAGAACATTCTGATGAAACATAAGACTGCTAATCGACTCATCATACATGTGGGGAAGAATGATATTCATAAAGAGCAGTCAGAACTCCTTAAGAAGGATTTCAATAAACTTTTTGAAACACTTAAAAGACTGAAAGTTCAAACATTCATCAGTGGACCACTACCAGCAAGAGGAACAAACAGGTTTTCACGGTTGCTTGGGCTAAATACATGGCTGCAAAAAACCTGCAATATAAAAGCAGTGAACTTCATTGACAATTTCAATCTTTTCTGGAGTCAACGACAACTGTTTCATCGGGATGGCCATCACCCAAACAAACTTGGTTCAAGAGTGTTAAAGGACAATATCTACTTCTCCCTAAATCATCCTTCTGCGGTTTGTGCCAATCCACTCAATCTGAATGGCACACACACACCTGGACACAGTATGAATGACCACGGGACTTCACTTCAGCAGCAAAATGGACATGATAACACCACTCCGCCACAACAACCTCTGCTCACGGACACAATCTCAGCTGAGCCCTGCACACAGAGCTCACCGCAGACAGCCATATCAGAACTGCTTGAAGATTCAGCACCCAAGGACGACTTCCTGGAAAACAGCCAGGGAAGCCAGGACAGCATATTACAGCCTCCTATAACACCAGAGCAACAGCCCCTTTCACCAGATACTTTCTCCCTCTCCCCTGCTACGCCACTACTGTGCTTCTCACAGAAAATGGAAGAACTGGTGCATGCTGGAACCAGACTATCCCACTCTTTTGCTGCAAGCCCCCAGATACCAACTAAAAAAAGACAGGCACCACTACCACCAAAGCCTGCAGGCCCAGCTCTCCCTATCCCTCCTGTGAGAGCTCTTCGGCCTCTGCCACAACGCCAGGGCCCACACCCTCCTCCTTCTGCTCGAGGTGAACCAAAAACAACTGATACCAGCTCTCAGTGATATGTGTCGGGTCCCCGTTTTGATAACAGTAACTTTCTCAAATGTTTACAAAACAAGCGGGAACCCAGTGTGCCTGTATCTTTCTCTATTGCTGTTCTATTACATGATAGAAAGTCTAAGGCCTTCAATAGCCGTACAGCAAAGCCAACTAATCTGGTGCCTATTACACGTCAAACTAATATTGCTGTGGGGAAAAGTAAGTCTGTTAAGTTAGCTCTTTTAAACATTCGCTCACTTAAAAATAAATCACTTCTAGTCAACGACTTAATAACCACAAACAACCTGGATTTTATGCTTCTAAATGAAACCTGGCTAGAAGACAGCTTCAGTGCAACAATCCTCAATGAAGCAGCCCCTCCTAACTTTACTTTTATGAGTGTCTGCAGAGCTGTTAAGAGAGGTGGGGGTCTAGCTGCTCTTTTTAAAGATATCTATCAATGTAAGCAAATATCATTTGGGAATTACTTGTCTTTCGAATATCTGGGTATTGTGTTAAAAGGTGCTCCACGCATTTTACTTTTCATTATTTACAGGCCTCCAAAATACTCTCCAGCCTTTGCTGAGGACTTTACAGAACTGTTATCAACAATTACCTCAGAGTTTGACTGTTTTGCCATTGCTGGAGATTTTAACATCCATATAGATAATGCAGAAAACAATATGGCAAAAGAAATCAAAACTGTTTTAAAAACTTTTGATCTGACTCAGCATGTACATGGACCCACACACAATCGTGGACACACTTTAGATTTACTTATCAGTAAGGGTCTAAACATTTCATCGATTGTTATTAAGGATGTAGCACTGTCTGATCATTTCTGTATTTTCTTTGATATATTGATCTCTCCTGCCACTGAAGCTAGATCTGTGTCTGTCAAGAAGAGATGCTTAAATGAGAACACTAGTGTCCTATTTATGAAGGCTATATCTTTAACACCAAGCATATCTGCAGACTCTGTTGATTTTCTCCTTGATTCTTTTAACTCAAAAGTTAAAGGTGTAATTGATGATATTGCTCCTGTGAAAGTCAGGAAGAAGAGTGGCAGACAAAAGGCACCTTGGAGAAACTCAACAGCAGTGCAAAATATGAAAAGACAATGCAGAAAAGCAGAGCGCATGTGGCGGAAGACAAAACTTGTAGTCCATTATAACATCTACAAAGACAGCCTTCATGCTTTCAATATGGAACTAGGCAAAGCTAGACAGACTTTCTTCTCAAATATTATAAACAGTAATTTAAACAACACACGCACTCTTTTTGCTACTGTAGAGAGACTGACAAACCCCCCAAGCCAGATTCCCAGTGAAATGCTCTCAGACAGCAAGTGCCGTGAGTTTGCTTCTTTCTTCTCTGAGAAAATCAATAATATCAGAAAGGTGATCAGCACATCCTTGACTTGCGCTGGGGTCAGACAGATCAAACCACCTGAGAAAGTAGTTACTATGTCTGATTTCAAAGAAATTGATGGCAAAATTTTGGAAGAAACCGTACAGCACCTTAAAACATCAACCTGCGCTCTTGACACACTTCCCACATCGTTTTTCAAAAGTGTGTTAAACAGTTTAGAAGCAGATCTTCTAGAAGTGGTAAATGCTTCACTTCTCTCTGGGAGTTTTCCAAACTCCCTAAAAACTGCAGTTGTCAAACCCCTCCTGAAAAAGAGCAATCTGGATAAGACCATATTAAGCAACTATAGACCAATCTCAAATCTTCCTTTCATAGGTAAGATCATTGAAAAAGTTGTCTTCAATCAGCTGAACAAATTCTTATGCTCGAATGGATACTTTGACAATTTTCAATCTGGTTTCCGACCGCAACACAGCACAGAGACAGCGCTCATAAAGATAATAAACGATATTCGCTTAAATACTGACTCAGGCAAATTATCAGTGCTGGTACTACTCGACCTCAGTGCTGCATTTGACACTGTCGATCACAACATACTTCTGGACAGGCTGGAAAACTGGGTGGGGCTTTCTGGGATAGTCCTAAAATGGTTCAGGTCATACTTAGATGGGAGAGGTTATTATGTGAGTATAGGAGACCATAAGTCTGAGTGGACATCCATGACATGCGGAGTCCCTCAAGGCTCAATTCTTGCGCCACTCCTGTTCAACCTGTATATGCTCCCAATGAGCCAAATAATGAGAAAGAACCAAATTGCTTACCACAGCTATGCAGACGACACACAGCTCTACTTAGCCCTATCGCCCAACGATTATAGCCCCATTGACTCTCTGTGCCAATGCATTGATGAAGTCAACAGTTGGATGTGTCAAAACTTTCTTCAGTTAAACAAAGACAAAACTGAAGTCATTGCGTTTGGAAACAAAGATGAAGTTCTCAAGGTGAACGCATACCTTCACTCTAGGGGTCAAACAACCAAAAATCAAGTCAGGAATCTTGGTGTGACACTAGAGTCAGAGCTTAGTTTCAGTAGTCATGTCAAAGCAATAACTAAATCAGCATACTATCATCTGAAAAATATTGCAAGAATTAGATGCTTTGTTTCCAGACAAGACTTAGAGAAACTTGTGCATGCTTTCATCACCAGCAGGGTGGATTATTGTAATGGACTCCTCACTGGCCTTCCCAAAAAGACCATAAGACAGTTGCAGCTCATACAGAACGCTGCCGCCAGGATTCTGAGCAGAACCAGAAAATATGAACATATCACACCAGTCCTCAGGTCTTTACACTGGCTCCCAGTTAAACTTAGGATTGATTTTAAAGTATTATTACTGGTATATAAATCATTCAATGGCCCAGGACCTCAATACATTGCAGATATGCTCACTGAATATAAACCCAACAGATCACTCAGATCATTAGGATCATATCAGCTTGAAATACCAAGGGTTCACTCTAAGCATGGCGAGTCTGCTTTTAGCTATTATGCCAGCCGCAGCTGGAACCAGCTTCCAGAGGAGATCAGATGTGCTCCTACAGTGGTCACATTCAAATCCAGACTCAAAACACATCTGTTTAACTATGCATTTACTGAATGAGCACTGTGCCACTGTTCGTCCGACTGTTTGTACTGTATTTTATTTTTTATTTTTCTAAACTGTTTTAATTATTCTTATTTCTTTTTATTATTTTAATTTCTTCTATGTACAGCACTTTGAATTGCCATTGTGTATGAAATGTGCTATATAAATAAACTTGCCTTGCCTTGCCTTGCCTTGCCTTGCCTAACACTTAAGTTAATTTCATTATTTTTAATGGCTTCCTTCCTTTGCTTCCTTATCTGCCATTTCATTTCCTTGGATACCAATATGTGCAGGTACCCATAAAAAAAATCACTGTAAGTCCCATCATTTGTATTCTGTGTAATGTTTGCTGTATTTCTGGTCTACTTTCCGAATGACTGTAATGTAAGCTAGCCAATGACGAACTCGAGTCTGAACAAACAACTGATTTTAAAGGTCTTATCTCCTCTATCCACTGTATTGCTAATAATATTGCAATCATTTCTCCTGTATAAACCGTTAACTCAGAGCCACAGAGAGAGAAGAGTTGCGACACTCGTTGAACTCATTAGCGGGGTGGTCACGTGGTTCATGTAAGCCTGTAAAGTTCCCCACGCAGGTTGCGCTGTCATGTTCTTCTATGGGACTGACAGCAGCGATTGCGAAATTGAATGGTAAATATAAATAAAACACATACACAAGTCCTTGTTTGACTATTATTGCATATTTTTAAATGTCAGTTTTACATTTGGAGTGGTAGGGAGACAAATGAAAGCTATATAGCCTATATACGGTAAGTATTACTTAGATACGTTTTGGAGGGAAAGCTTCACGTTCGTGTTAGCATGGGTAGAACAGAGGAGGATTAAGAAAGCAGAGTAGCTAGGGTGACCACCATCAAACAAACCAAATGTGGGACGATGTGGAACATTTTACCAACACTAAAAACATAAACCACCCGTGTTTCTGCACCCTTCAGACTGATACCTTTAAAGAGTTTTTTTAATTTTTTTATTATATAATGTCTAACTTAATAAAAACATTTGAATTCTGCATTTCAGCTGATAAAAATTCTTTGTTTAGTCCCTTCCAGAAAACACCATTAGCCTACATCACAATGTAACATAACATGTCTTTATTTGACATGTCATTTAAATTCAACATCACTGAGCCCAAAGGCAGCAGGCATCATGCAGATAACAGTTCTGACCAAGTCCAATTAAAATCCAACAAAATAAACAATGAACAAATAAAATATAAAACAACATGAAATTAGATCATTGACAGTCTTCTATATTAAGAATATATTAAACCAAAAACTTTAATATTTTTTAGAAAAGATGTGAATTAAAACCACCACAAAGAGTTGATAAATTCTGTTAAATTAAATAGTTTAATTTAATTAATTATTTAGTTATTTAACAATTAAGTTGTATACCAGGTTGTTCACCGGTCCACATTTTGATTGACAGCTGTCATCACCTACTAGTGACCGTGTTTACACCTTTCCTTTCAACCATTGCATAGGATTTAAAAAAAGGCTGTTGTGTTTGTACTTCTGATGAAGCGCTGTTAAATAGCCTATAGGTGAAAAAATACACTGCAAAAAGAATAAATAAAATGATTTCTTAAAAAGGCAAAAGAATGCATGCACGTTTTCTTAATATAATAATTAAAAACCAATAGACAGATGAAAATGCGGGACATATTCTCAATATGCGGCGTGCAGGACAAGGGGTGAAAATGATGTGCAGTGCAACGCAAAGCGGGGCGGGTGGTCACCCAAAGAGTAGCTAGCAACAGTCCATTCAGCATTTAGTGTCCAGTCCTTTTCTTCAGATGAGGCTTGAGTTGACCACAAACCAAGATCATTTTAAGACTAACCCATACACAAAGTATCAAATATATTTAAGAATAACAACTCATTACGCATGGATGAATGAATGCAATAGTATTTTTTTTTTATTAAACAATGAGTGAGACAACAAGAACAAGTGTGTGTGGTCATCAGTTTATGAAGTTGAGGAGAAGTTGTCAACCACTCTCTGTGATGTTCAATGGTGTCATGTTCATTGGTTGCAACTAACATTTTATAGATCAGTGGTCATACCATGGTTTGCTGTGCAGCTTTTGGATGCTCCAATCGGTCTGAGAAGGGTTACCAAATGTATGGCTTCCCCAAAGACCAAGAGCGCAGGAAAAGATGGATGGCAATGGTCAGCCGTCAAAACCTGCAAATGACAGGGTCCAGCAACAGAAAACTATGTCATGTAAGTAATGTTCACACAGATGACATCACTTGCTAGCATTTCAAAGGGCATCATATTTGTAAATGTAGAGAATTATGACTTTTCAATGATATTTGAAGTACAATGGAAACTGACCTTACAAGCCTACCTACAGGTACACTTTGAAGATGACCAATTCACTGCCACAAAAAAAGGAGGTAAAGTGAAGTTGAGGCCAGATGCTGTGCCAACAATATTCATTCACCGGCCTAAGCCGAAGAGAAGGAAACCCCCTTCAGTGAGGGTGCCTCCAGCACCAATCCAAACTACAACGGACCACACATATTACAAAAAATTTAAATTCGGTATGGTACATGCAGCGAACAATATTCTCCATTTCATATAATTCAATGATTATTCATATTAGTAAACCCAGCTTCAAAACAACCAGTGGGCAGGGATTCTCTGAGGATTTGCATACAAAATGTAGATAATCTACAAATTTCAAAATTTCTACAAATGAACCATTGCCAATAGATTAACTTATTCATTGTATTAGTTTCTGATTGTGATAAATGTTTGATCCACGTTGCAGTAATGTTTCACTTTAATTTATTTTCTTTAGGAGTGTAGTGTACCCTTACATTGTAGATGACAGTAGGTGCAAAGGCAAAATACATATAACAGCAACATTACCTTGTTATTGTTACAGAGATTGAGGGAGAAAATGAGATGGTTTTCGAGGGCAATGAAAGGGACATGACAGGAGACAGAGAGAGCAACCAAGAGGCCCCTTTGCCAGGGGCAGGTGATCCAGGGATGTTTGTGCCGAGGGCCAGTTAGTGGTGCAACGGATCATCATTGATCCGTGATCCGTTCGGATCAATATCTTCGGTTCGGCACTCACGTGATCCGCGGATTGATTTATGAAAAAAAAGTTGTGCGCACAGCGTGGTCATGGCGAGCGTTATGAACCGCCGAGAGCGTGACGCCTCATTCGCGCCGCAAAACCTCCAGACGTGCGTAAACGCGTCTTTACATTGACTTCACATTGAAATCACTCGCGCCAGACACTCTATTCGCGTTTGGTGTGAACGCAGCATGGGTGACGGCGAGAGAGAGAGAGAGAGAAAGAGTGCCTGCGAGTGCGAGCGAGCAAGGTAATACGTTGTCAAATATGTTTAAACTTAAATGAACTACATATACAAGTAGTTATGTCTCTTTGTATTAATTTGTCCTGTTATTGACATAGGCCTAATGCGCGTCATTGACAAAATGCGCAACCAGATGTTCGAATAATTCGAATATGTGTTTTTTAGAGGGAATATTCGAACGTCATTTTTGAGCAATTTTGACAGCCCTATATGACAGTGGAAACACATAAAGCATTGGTCCATGTTTAAAGGAAGGAGATGCCTTTTTATGTTGCACTTTAAGTTGTTTTTCATTAATTATGTTAAAAAGAAGATATTATGCCTTGTGCACTTTAAGTTGATTTTATATATTTTAATTTAATAATTTAAAAGTGTTAATAAAATTATTATTTATTTTTTTTGCTGATCCGAAAAATGATCCGATCCGTGACTCTGATCCGAGAAACGATCCGAACCGTGAGTTTTTTGATCCGTTGCACCCCTATCAGGGACCAGCAGTGAAGAGACCGCTTTGCCAGGGTCAGTTGCTCCAGAGACCAGACTGCCAGGGACTGATAGGGTGACTGTGGAGGACCTAATAAGGCAACTTAAATTGGAGAAATTAATGAGAAGGAGAGCAGAGAGGGCTCTTGCACAACAAAAAAGAATGAATTTGGCGCTAAGAAAGATGAACAAATTAGTTAACCAGAAGTTCACACAAATGTTTAACAGAGACCAAATTAGAGCCCTTGGACAGGAAAAGAAGAAAGGAATACGGTGGGGAAAGGAGACAATTAAAAAGGCAATGCAAATCAAATTTACCGCTGGCTCCACTGGTTATAAAACCCTCCAGCAAATGCAGATTCCACTGCCTAACATCCGCACGCTGCAAAGGAGGATGCAGCATATAAAACTGGAGCCAGGAGTTTTGGGGGAAGTGTTTGAGATGCTGAGGCTGAAGGCTGGTGGCATGAGTGAAATGGAGAGAGAGTGTGTGCTCTCCTTAGATGAGATGTCCATTACTCCAGGCGTGGAGCTCCATATGGGAACTGGGAAACTATTTGGCAATATCACGCTGCCTGACCACGAAGGACAAGCAACGCATGCACTGGTGTTTATGCTGGCTGGAGTTACAACACGGTGGAAACAAGTTGTGGCTTATCACTATAGCGGCAATTCCACCAAAGGCGCAGTTTACCGGCCCATCATAGTCAGCATTGTTGAAGCAGCAGCGTCTGTAGGGCTTCATGTGCTCAACATCACCACAGACATGGGGAGCCCCAACAGAGCAATGTGGAAGTCCTTTGGGGTGACCTGTGACAAGCCATGGATCCAGCATCCTGTTGAGCCAAACCAGCGCCTCCATTTCATGCCTGACGTTCCTCACCTCATCAAGAACTTGAAGAGTGCCATTATCCGTGGTCACATCATCACCATACCACAGGATGTGGTGGAAAAGGAGCAGCTGGCCTCCAATGAGGTCTCTGTTGCCCCCTTAAAGGATCTAGTGTCCTTCCAAGAGGGCATGGCACTTAAGCTGGCACCCAATCTGTCAAGAGGTGTCCTGGAGCCTAGCCATTTCGAGAAGATGAAGGTGAGTTCAGCAATGCACGTATTCAGCAAATCAACAAGTGCCGCCCTGAGGTACATGGTGGAGGAGGAGTGCAGACCAGAGTCCTACCTTACAACATCATGGTTTTTAGAGAAGATGGACCACTGGTTTGACCTCATGTCGTCCCGCAATGTTGTCACTGCCCTCAGTCATTTCAAGATGGAAGAGTATGAAAAGGCCATCAGCTTCCTCCGCGACTCGATCCATCTTTTTCAGAGCCTGAAAATCGGTACCCAGGGCAGCTGGAAACCTGTCCAGACCGGACTGGTGATGGCCACAACAACAATACTGGAGGTCCAGCAAGATCTGTTGAGAGAAGGGCACAAATTTGTTCTTACAAGCCGGTTCACTCAGGACTGCCTAGAAAATACTTTTTCTTGCATACGTCAGAGGAACTCTGTCCCGACCCCTGTGGAGTTCCACTATGCACTAAGGGCTGTCACTGTGGGGCAGTTCCTCTCGACAACACATACTGGCAGTTACCTGGATGATGCCTCAGACAACTTGGCAGACTTCCTGGACACCCAGAACAGCAGCTGCAGTGCTTCTGAGGTTGTGAGAGTGGAGCAACTGTTAGACCCATCACCACCTGACTTGACAAAGACCGAGTCCTGTGTCCTTTACCACCTGGCAGGATACATAGTGAAGAGGGTCATCAGTTTCTCACTCTGTGGGGAATGCCAGTGTGCACTGGTTGAAAAAGTTACCAACACCACAAATGAGAGAGCTCTTTTACTAGAGTTAAAAGAATTTAAAAGGGGTGCATTATACCGGCCATCTGATGAAGTGTTCACTCTCCTGCAGAACGTGGAGCAGCTGTTCCGTTTGCAGACGAGTGATTCCCTCATGGAATCCTCCAATGTAGTGGCACAGCTGGAAAGAGAGGCCATGAGTCTGGACAGCAACCTTCCCTCATGCCATGAGCTGAAGAAAAAAAATCCTATCGACATATATCAGGCTGAGGTTAAGGATTCAATCAAAGTGCATCAGGGCTGAGAGGAAGGTAAACAACCGCAATAAGGGGTACCTTGGCAGCAAGAGTCAGACTAAGAAGGCCATTTCAACACAGCAGATTTCCTCAGCAAAGGTCATAACATCTAGGCCTCTGCAAAACACCTTACTGGTTGCCATGGATGTATTTGGCTTCTCCATTCCTGGCACACCGTCCACAGCCTCCAGTCTCCTCTCATTTCAGCAGCCATCGGCAGCAGCCATCGCCAGCACCAGCCACCACCACATGCAGCAGAGCACAAATCAGTAGACAAGCGCTGTATTGTGGGTCAATGCGTTTCCCTACTCATAGAAGAAATTAGTCACACTGTTTAATAAACATTTTATTCAACCTTAATGATCATATAAAAGATTTCAAGCAGTTTCTCTTTTATTTTAAATAAAATATTTTACAGTCTTTTTATTTCACTTTGTGAAAAGTTTCTGGCTTTGTTCAGGCAAAGATGCACCTTAAACTTTTCACAGTATACATGTGAGAAGAGATTGTTGGTGCAGTGCTTGCATGTCAGGTCTCCCATGTTGGAAAATTATCAATGCCACCCCATCTTACATCAAAAATCACACTGCAGCTTGGCCTTTTATGGGGTGGTGTTGGATTGATTTCAGGGGAATTGTTATTGAAAGAATACCCAAAATGTATTTTAAGATGGCATTTCAGGCATTAATTAAATCATCAAAATAGTGTGTGGTTGTATTGTGGTGGGAAATATGTAGATTTCATTACAGAAATGTTACATGAAAGTTCAGGGATAAAGCACCCATAAACCTGCAGTATCAAATTTGATACACACATTTTTTGCTTGATTAAACTGTAATATAGAGAATGAAGTGTTAGGTAATTATGCATTGTTTCATTACAGACACTATTCATTTGAAACAATTAGTAACAATATAAATGTTATTCTTACTGTAACTTCTTGAAAATGAGCAAAGGTTTTCCTGCAAATCGCGTTTGGATGTTTTAATGACGGCGACAATATTAAAGGCCAAAAAAAGCTTTTCTACCGCCTGCACTGCAGTAGAATGATAATACACTAGATGACAGAATACATGTATCAGGTAGCCTAATATACAACAGGATTTTAGGTAAAGTATTGATCATGTTGATAGGATAGACGTCTCAGAAACTTGCGTAGCAAATATGATACAAATGGAGATAAGTTCACAGCTGGCAAAGTCAAGCTAACAAACTAGCAGACAATCAATCAGTCGTCTACCAAGATAAAAAATATATAGAATTAAGTTTTGCATATACAAATAAGATAAGTATATGCATCATAAAGGGCCTCTGATAAAATATAGAAAGTGGACCATTCAAAATTGCTAGTAATTTAATAAACTTACCTCAGAAGTTAGGCTACTCCACGGCCAGCAATGGAAATGTCCACGCGTAAGGATGGCTGACGCGAAACAGTCGTTCCGAAGCTTTGCGAGATCCCGAAGCGCAGATGTTTCGAAACACTGATCCGAAGCGTGATTCAAAACACCTATGTCACGTGACTATGGCCAAACGAAGCCTCGAAGTGTTTCACTAAGTGTTTCATCAGGTGTGGTCCGCCGAATCAGCGTTTGATTGACACGGTCGGGAACAGACCACACAATCGCACATCTGTATAAAAGTGAAATCAACGCATATTGACCTCGTGGGTTTTTGTGAGAGGAGTGTGATTTTGAGATAGCGGATTTTTGGTGATATAGTGACATAGTGCGATTTGATTAGTTATAGGCTATTTAGGCTTGCATTTAAATTTAACTGGAATTTAAATGAAACTGGAAAGAGATAGCAGTAATCTTTCCTCATTTGTATGACCTAGCTAAAAAAAAATTTCCGCCGTCTGCGTCAATGGCCTCGTGGTCAGTGCGCCGACATGTAGCGTCTTTGCACTCGGGCGTCCCGAGTTCGAGTCCCGGCTCGTGGACCTTTCCCGCCTCGTTTTTTTGTCATCTCTCTACTGTCCTGTCACAATAAAAGGAAAATCACCAAAACAATAAATATATATATATATATATATATATATATATATATATATATCTTTGCATGCCAGCAACAAGTGTCCCTTGTGAGAGGATTTTTTCAAAGGCTGGAGAAATTATCTGTAAAAAAAGAAGTAGTCTAAGTCCTTCAACAGCAGAGAAATTAATATTTTTGAATAAAAATCTCAAAAAAAGTGAGACATTGTGGCTTGATTTCTTTTATTAATATTCATTTTGCAAGACCAAAATAACATTATGCACAGTGAGGAGCCTATAGGTTACAATCTTCACATATTAGAAAATTATAATAATAAAAAAACAACACATTTTTTTAATGGCTCGTCAAGGTTGTTTCAGATCAACACCTGCAAGTGACCACTAGGTGTCACCGTTGAGACGGGTGTCGGATTGATTCGAAGCCTCGAAACAATATGGCACATTTGGTTCAACTGTTTCATTGCTTCACGAGGCCTCGATCTGGCCATCACTATCCACGCGTTGAATGCATTGTTTCGAACTTCCGGGAACTTTACGAGGCTGCATACCCCGGAAGTAGGCGGCAAAAAGCTTTACAACGGAGTCCTATGGGAGTGTCGCCACTCTGTTTTCTCTACCACTCTGCGTTAACTCATCAATAATCCTTTTCCTTATTGCTAACTGAAATACTTGAACAGTAAAAGTGACTCCTATCCTATTGTCTATATTCTTTGATGCGTCTGTATATATCTGAACATAGCTATGGTAATCATTAAACTTCTAACTACTTTTAACTTCTTCAAACTCTCTGGTCCGGCTTTCTCAAGCCAACTTAAAGTTTGTCTCAACAAACTTTTTTTTCTATAGTTTCTACTGAAATAGTGTTTTTTTATGGCAACTGATTTTTTATTTTTTTATTATAACTAATGGTCATGAAAAGAAACATTGTCATTTAAAATGCGTTAAAAGCTAATCTATGTTTTTATTTGTTTGTCATTGTTCTGGTTGCTGGCCAAAAATTAAATGGAATATTCAACTTTTGAACGTTCCCCTCAGTGGGCGTGGTTCTCAGAGTAATATGATACGTTACTGCCAGTATCCACTTTTGTCCTTAAATGCTTGTTTTTTGGGGGGTCAACAGCTTATAAAAACGTGACAAAGGGGAACTGGAGTGCTGCTGGTATCCCTTGTTTCGTCTGGTACTCGTGGAAGGATTAAATGTTCATAAAAAATAATTTGGAAAAAAATCCAGGTCCAGGCACTCAGTAGGATGCAAAAGTTAAAAAGCCTTTATTATTTTAAAGGGCTAAAGCATTAAAACAGCAAAGCGTATCGGCCCACTGGCCTTCATCAGGGTGTTGGTCACAAACAAACAGAATTAAGCCATACTTATAGTTGCATTGATTTCAGGTGTGCCACTCTGGCACCTGCAACACAATTTCTTTGCCACTAGAGGCAACAGTTCAGGTCATGTCTAATAGGTAATGTTGGCCTACTGATGAGAAAATATCATTGTATGTTAGCTAACGTTAAGTTTTATTTGGCTAGCTGCCACCTTTCTAGTTTTAGCATTAGTTTGCAAACTATAACATATTATAGTTTTTTTTTTATGGAATTTAATATTTACTTCCATTTTTGTATGTGTTTAAAGGCAACTGCAACAAAGCGCCAATTCGCGCCTGTGACTTCTAGCAAGATTCCGGAGATAAGTTAACGTTAGGCCATTTGTGATATATTTTTAAATAAGTTTGCTGAAATGATTAGCAATATGTGAAAAGTGCTTTGGAGCCACTGGTGCATACTAGGTAGCATACAATATCTTATAAAATCTCTATAAAATTGGCTAACTTTATCAAATAGGCTAAGTGACCTTTGCATCATGTCTAACTTTATATTTATTACACAGCAAATGAACCAATCAGAAGATGGACCATTTTCTATGTTCAGTCTCACCAGATTAAATGTATTCAGGTAAGCACTGCACTAAAACTCTCACTAATTCATTCATACCAAATCTAGCATTCTAAACAACTTAAGTTTATATTTTTGCATTATTTTGATATTTTATTAGGCAGAAGACTCAGGTGGGTTAACTGTAGGAAGGAGAACAATCATCACTCAGTGATTTATTGCATGTGTCTTAATGTATTTGTCTCAGACAAGGACCCCTTCACTGCAGATGAGCTGAAATGGGCTAAATCATCGATGTCAGTCTTTCTCTCTATGGATCTCAGCATTTTTGGACACAATTTAGGATTTGTAAGTATTAAAATTTAATCTGGAATAATTTAATTTAGTTCAGTTGAAATGTTTGAATATGCTATTGCCAAAGCTGTTTCGAAATAGGCCTATATATTCTTAAGTTATTGTAAACATAATAATAAAAATGTAAAAAAAGGAGGTTAAAAATATTTTGACACTCTCTCTCTATTGACACTTAATATTTATTTCTCTCTCTCTCTCTCTCTCTCTCTCTCTCTCTCTCTCTCTCTCTCTCTCTCTCTCTCTCTCTCTCTCTCACTTTAGTATTTAGTGTTGGAACCGGGCTCTCCTCTGAAGGACTGAGTACATTAGTGTTTGTGGACACGCATACAGACCAGGGAACATTCTGATGTTGTCAATCAAGTTCTGAACAGGAACCAATCTTTGGAGAAGTTCATTTATTCGCAAAGGTGGACAAAAACATTGTGTTGACTTTTTAAAGATTATTTTGATGATGATTTTTACTCGTAGAAGTAGAAGTAGAAGTAGAAGTAGAAGTAGACTGAGGGGTAGACAGTCAGATATTGATAATAAGAAGAAATGTTTCTTGAGAATCAAATAGACTTCAAAAACATTAAGACACTTAAATACTTCTTTTGGCCACCAGTGTACATGAATCCAACACATTTTTGTAAATAAGTAAAATTATTTTGAAGTTAGGGTTATGTGTCATGTATTGTGAAAAGAACTGTGTTTTGTCCTGTGTTGGACATTTCCTTTTTGACTGCTTAAAAATGTATTTATATTCTGCAGTTTAATGAACGTAATGGTTGATATTTCATTATAATACTTGTATAAGCTAAACAACCTATGATTCTACATTCATTTTGTCAAATGCTAATGTTTTGTTTATGATTTTATGCATGATTTTAACAATGTGTTCAGTGAAGGACATCTAGGGCTGTGACGGTATGGGATTTTTTCTTACCGCGGTAAAGAAGCAACAAATCTCGCGGTTTGGCGGTTAACCGACCCCCCACCCAACCCCCCCAAAAAAAATAAAAAATAAATAAAAAAAAATCACCCGCGGCCGCGTCACACACTGCAGACGCGATCAAGAACGCATGTAGCTTGTAAATGACAATGGAAATGAATAACATAAAGCAGTATTCTTTATTAACAAATTAACATTTAATTAAATTGTAAATATGAATAATTAACTATTAATTAAGGCCGGCGACACACTGGCTGCGTGGTGTGAGTGTGGCGTTTCTGTTGCGTGTCAGCTGCGTGGCTTTTTTTATGTCTTTGCACACCAGAAACAGCGCTGCTGCTGCTAGGTGACATATAAGCCTCATTGGTGATATATTCAACATATGGGGAGAGAGTTGTGGAAGGCCTATATATACTTAATGTTAAACATAAATATATAACCGCAAAGACAGCGTCGGCAGTATTGATGGCAAAATAGGCTACAGAATATTTAGTTCTGTATTGACAGGTGCAATATTTGAAAATCGATCATATTTTTTTTAATTACATTTGTATCTGCATTTATGTCAAAACCTAAACTTTCAAACATCAAAATGTAATTTATTAATATGTATTCATGTCAAAATGACATACAAACATTTTTTTCCTATTCTATTTTGCCAGGAAACGCTTCCAACAGGCTTGCGTGAAAAATAGGCGTCGGTTCTATTTCTAGCATGAACACTTTTTTCCGCGCGCCTCGTGCCGCAACTGAGACGCGCGTCTCACGCAGGCACACAGTGTGCAAGCTTTAACCTGTTAACATGGGAGCCGAAATAAAAACGGACACGCCACGCAGCCAGTGTGTCGCCGACCTAAGGTAGGTCTGCTGCACTTAAGTCCAGCAAACGCCACAGGATGGTTAATTTTTCTAAGATGTGGTCTTAAGTTAGTGGTATTTCCTCGCGAGACGGATACTTTTGTGCGACAAATACGGCATATTGCCTTGTCCAAATTCACCGGGTTCCCCTTAATTGTCACCTGCCTCAAAGGCGACACAGTATTTGGCTTAGACACTATATTCGTGGCTATTTTTTGAATAATGTCATTCGGCTAGCGCCGTCAACTGTTATTGCCTATACCACATAAGAGATCGCTACTTGCAATTAAAATCTAACTCCAACTGTTTACGTTATGCTTGTCTTTTATGCCTGTGTTTGTTTGTATTTAATTGAACATTATCTGTAAACATCACAAGTACTGAAACCTAGCAGTTAATTAATAATAATCAGACACACACAAAAAAATAAATCCCCCATATGTTTAACGGACTGTCCCTCCCTTGCGCAGGAAGCGTTTTTTTTTCTCCAGAAGCACTTTAACATGGGACTCGCAGAATACATTAAATTATAAGCAAATATTAATGTGTTTATAGTTCATATCACACACCATATGCACTCCTGTAACTTTCAAAAAAAAAAAAAAAAAAGTGCGGTGATGACCTCACACCGCGGTAGGCATCTCATTAACGCGATATTGCGGTGATGCGGTTATCGTCACACCCCTAAGGACATCACATAATGTGTTAATTTATCACGTTTACACATCTTTGTGCTAACCTTTCTGACATATTTACTTTGTTAAAATCATTAACACAATGAATGAGTTAAAATTAACACAAAAAACGTTGTCCCTAAACTCACCCATTAATGTGTAAAAATATCATTTCCAGCATTGGCAGACTGTATATTTTGTGATATATATGAAATGTTTTTAATAACTTTGTCTAATTGGTTTGTATGTTAGTAGTATTTATGTAGGATAAAAATAAAATTAATTATATATAAAAATTATGAAATCTAATTTAGTACAAATAAAAAATAATTACAGTAGTGTACTGATTAGCTTCGTTTTTACAGTAATGCACTGTATTACACAATTACAGTACCATACTGTAAAACTGAAAACGGTAATGTACTGTAAATCTTAATTACAGTAACTGTAAAAAACCCTTGAAAAGTCTAAGGCTATGTTCACACTTAGCGTCTTTTTTCAAACTGCCAGCGTCTATTCTACATTATAACCCTATGGAGTAAACCGTTTTTTCAAAAAAGTCCTGAGCGCTTTTTTAGACGCCACCGCCGGCTTCTTTTTCTGCAGCTCAGAGCGTCTTTTTAAGTTGAAAAAAGTTCAACTTTTCTGAAAAGAACGGCCTACGTCAAGCGCCTTTTTGACAGCTGACCAATGACAAGCGAGTAGCGAGACCTGTCGTTTCCATAACAACAAGAACAACTGTCTGTCGTGCACCCACAAACGTCTTTGTGAACCGACATTCTCCTCTCCGGTAACTTCAAAAGCCAACGCAAGAGCCAACTTTCTCTTTCTCGACATTTTTTGCATCACACAGCACTAGGCTACTGTTGCAGCTGTTGTTATAGCAACAAAAGACGCGCTCGGCTGATATTTGTAACCGAACGCTGCCAGCGTTTTTTTTTTTGCTAAAAAAACGCCGTTGTCAACTTTTTCTTGTCAAAAAAGACGCTAAGTGTGAACATAGCCTAACAGTGTAGGCAGTGACTTGATGCCTCGCTGTCCTATCAGACAATGACTTTGCAGGCAGCGTTTGCACACGAAGGCTCCTCACGAAACTGATTTCAGACAGACTTCTGAGGCAGTGTTACGGTTTAATGATCTACAGCAAAACAGAGCAAGCTTTGGTTAAATCTAAGTGAATATTTAATGACACCAATAGTAATTTGTCGCTAGAAATGGCATCATAAGTGGAAAACATTGATCAAAAATGTACATTTACACAAAAACTAATGATCAGGATTAGGGATGTCAACGATTAATCGACGATCGATTAATTGTCGATAATACATTTAATCGATACAACTTATCGATCATCGATTAAGCAGGTCTTCATGCGCGTGCGCGCTGCTCAACCGCGAAACATGTAAAGCGAGCGCGCCGGAGTTATGTTTGGGACCATTTTACACCTTCATCATGACTATAAGTTTGCGTGTGCATTCGCAGCCTTTTGTTTTGTGCAAATGTAAGTTGTAATAGGCTACTGTTTATTTTCTGTTGGCCTATCTATATCTGATTTATCTCATATTGGATGCATTTGGTTAACAATTAACTCTGTAGTAAAGCGTCAGCTTCAGCGCGCGCAGCTCAAACGGCAGTGCACGACTAATAATGACTATTGGGACTGTAATATCACATAACATTATAAAGAGAACAATATTGTAATAAAACATTGTGAATTATTTGGGTTTAGTTGCCGTGTCGCGTTGCTCCAGGAAGAGCGCGTCCACAACATGAGTAGTTCTGAATGAATGGCACGTAACTTAGTTCAAGTTCACTTGTGCATGAATTTGCGTCATTTTGTGCAGATATAATTTTCAATGTTATGTTTATTTTGAATATACCTGATTAATCTCATATAGGATGCGTTTCTTTTAGATAAATAACGTGCTAGCAAAGTGCTCCAGTTTAACGGTAGCAGATTCATTCAGCGCGTGCAGTTGTTCCAGGAAGAGCGCGTCCACAACAGTCACACATTCTAAGCGCATATGAGGCGGCGTTGGTGACACGTTGTATTAGTAGTTATATTTGATTATTAAATAATTAATTTAATTATCAATCACATCGAAACATTTTACAATCCTACTAGCCCTTTATTTATATTTAAAACCATTCTAATTGATTTGGTGAGGAACGTAGCGTTTTGAGCAGCATTTGCAGACCCAGTCATGCTGTCATAGCCACTGCAGTAGACGCATATCGCAGTATTAAGGCTAACGATTAATCGATTAATTGATCGTTAATTTAAACGACGATCGATCATGGGATTTTGTGAAAATTGACATCCCTAATCAGGATATCATGTTATCATAATAGTTAAATGAATTATAATTATATCTATGACCATTATAATACTGTATTAGTCGCCTATTATTTAGCTGATTATTTAGCCTACAGGCTTCTCAAGGACAATCTCACTGAAAAAACCTGGGGTTAATGATTTTAAAATGTGAGACTTATTTCAAAAGCATAAATCTCACAGACCCCAAACCTTTGAACAGTAGTGCACTGTATGTTTGAGGTGGTTTTGCTTACTAGTCATATGGTTCATAGCCATGGAGATTGTCTTGGACAGGGGGTGCAGCAGGCCATCACAGCATGATGATCTAGGAACATAACAAGCTATTTGTCACAGAGCCAACAATATTACATGGGATTGGTTTAATAAAAGGAACCAAGCTAGAACAGAGGTGAAATGCAGAAAAGATAAATATATAAAAATCTTAAGATAATATATTGTGAAATAAATGCATATGGAATTATTATCATGATTAAACAATAACTCACCCCTTGTTGTAGAGGGTTCTCTTACGAGAGTCCTCTCGTACTGCGTTTTGTAAAAACGCTACGGGAAAAGTCTCTTTTCACGAAATACTGAAGCAAAAAATTATCCTTAATTTTCATACATGTAAAGCGCGTTGCGGCAGTGCTTAGCTATGGCGAGACGGCTCGCTCGCTCATTGGCTGCTCTGCAGCAACTGCATAAGCCTATCGAGCGAGGCCTGAGGTGACGTCAGGCCAATGAGGACGCTTCGCGCCCTCCTAGCCATTTCCCGCCGAGATGGGTGTGGCTAGCCTCTATATAAGGAGCTCGAGAAGGCTGATTCACTTGATTTTCATCTCTTCAGCGAAGCTCACGCATCGCTGGATCACGAGGAAGCAAGCGTCGTTTGAGGCAAGCATTTCAGCGGGACGAGCCACTCGAAGCTGCTGGCAACGCCGCCTTCTACAGCCGTACCTGCTGCGCTTTCCGGCGCTATATATCCTTTATTACTCTGTTTGTGTGTGTGTGTGTGTGTTCGCCGCCGCGACACTCACCCCCTAAAAGAGCTGCGTCTTTTTAAAGATGCCTTCATGTGGCTCGTGCCGAGCCCCACTCGCCCAGGGAGACCAACACGTCATCTGCGTTTCCTGTTTGGGTGAGAACCATGCAGCACTCGCGCTCGCTGACGGCGGCTGCCCTCACTGCGACCTTTTGCCGATGGTGACTCTGCGGACTCGCCTGGCATCCTTCTCAGAGTCTGCACTCCCCGCCGCGCTGCCGCGCCGTAAGAAGCGCCGCTCGCAGCGGGCCCCGGAACCCGCTCCAGCTCGACCAAGCTCGCCGGTTTGCCCGCCTGCTTCACCGGCTTCTCCTGTTTCACTTCCTGATGCTCAGCGCCCGCAGTCTGCCGCCGCTTCATCAGAGGAAGTCATTTCTGAGGCCGCGTCGAGAGAGAAGGATTCTTGCTCTCTGCTAGCTTCAGGCAGCGAGGACTGGGCGAGCTCTGAGGACCTCGCGCCTCCTGCCCGCAAGCCCACTACGAGAGCCAACATAGAGAAGGAGCTCATGCGAGTACTCGCGCTGGCCGCGGCGAGCCTCGGCCTCGAGTGGTCTGCACCGGAACTCCCTTCTCGTACCCGGCTGGATGGTAGCTTCCTCCCTGGTGAGCGCACTTCTCCGTAATCTAAGCCCGCCCCCTTTCTTCCTGAGCTTCATGAAGAAGTGGCGAAGGCTTGGAATGCGCCCTACTCTGCGCGAACGCGCTCGTCTGTGTCGCCAGCATTTTCCTCCCTGGATAATGCGAAAGACCGAGGCTACCTTTCACTTCCGCCGGTGGAACAGGCGATAGCGACCCACCTTTGCCCGCCCTCTGCTGGACGGCGGACTAAACCGGTGTTGCCTTCTAAAGCCTGCCGCATGACGTCGACGCTGCTCGCGCAAATCTTCTCCGCCGCTGGGCAGGCTGCGTCAGCGCTACACACCATGGCTACACTGCAGATTTTCCAAGGTGATCTCCTCCGTAAGCTGGACGAGATGGGACCGGAGGCTATCTGCATCGCGGATCTGAGGAGCGCTTCAGATCTAACACTCCGCGCTACCAAGTCTGCTGCACAGGCCATGGGAAGATGTATGGCTTCCGCCACTGTTGCTGAGAGGCACCTATGGCTTACGCTCACGGAAATGGCTGATTCCGAGCGCAACGCGTTTCTCGACGCCCCGCTGTCTTCCGCTGGCCTTTTCGGTTCTTCTCTCTCCGAGTTCGTGGAGATTTACCGAGGCCCAGAAAGCGTCTCAAGCCTTTAAGCACTTCCTGCCGAAGCGCTCCGGTTCTGCAGCGAATCGCGAAAAACAGAATCCGCGAAGCTCTCAGCATCAGCCCCCGCCTTCCGCCACACCTTCTCAGCAGCGACAGCAGTGACAGCAGCACAGCTCTAGGTCCCGCTCTCGCTCTACCAGCCGACGCCCTGCTCAGCGCGGGCCTCGGCCGAGGGTTGTGGTGAAGCCGGAAGCCCCGAAGAAGTCCTAGCACTCCTAGGGAAGCGCAGGTGTGTGAGCCCCGCTGCGGCCGGTCTCTCACCCAAGCGCACCGCTGTTTCAGTCCCAAGACTTGCGACTGTTCCAGCGTTTTCTGCAAGACGCAAGCCTGCACAGTTGCCCGCTCGCCTGCACACAAAAGCCGTTTTCACGGCTACCCAGATATATCCCGAAAAGAGTGTATTTTCTGGTGTCCCGGCCACGGCCGTTGGTGCTATAAATGTAGTGTCGATGCCCACTCCTCAGTGCCCATCCCTACACACAAGCACAGCCCTACACTTAGGGCTCGCGCACATAAAATCGACTCAGGTCGATTGCGCTTCCAATATAGTGAAAGTGCCCACTCCCCAGTGCCCACACACACTATGTCTCACAGACCACAGGCTCTCTGTAAAAACGAAACCTGTGCGCGCTCGCTCTGCTCAGACAGGCAGCGCGGCCAAAGCAGTAAATGTGCCCGCTTCCCGCCCACGTTTACTCGCAGACATGAGTCCCGCGGGGCTCGCTCAGACCTCCCTCACTCAGTTAAGCACTGTAGTAAGGTCGAGGACGAGCGCTCTGCCCGCTGTATTAAGCGCGCCCCCCGCCTCGAATGCCACAGGCATAACGCCTATGTTACAGCACCTCGAAGCACCTCTGTCGCACGGCGAACAGAGCGCGCTTCGCATCCAGCCCTTAGCCAGCCATGCAGAAGCATGGGCAGCGCTTCCAGGGGTTTCGGACTGGGTGCTAGGCATTATAAAGAGAGGCTTCTCGCTACAGTTTTGTCGACGCCCTCCCCGCTTCACAGCGCGCGTCGAGACTACGGTGAATTTAGAAGTAGCACACCTACTTCGCGCCGAAATATCAAAACTGATATGCAAAGGGGCGATAGAGCATGTACCCCTGGCTCAAAGCGAAGGGGGGCTATACAGCAGATACTTTCTAGTCCCCAAAAAGGACGGTGGTATCAGACCCATACTGGATCTAAGACGGCTGAACAAAGCATTAGTGAAACGCAGTTTCAAAATGCTCACGACCAGGAAAATTCTCGCGCAGGTTCGCCGAGGAGACTGGTTCATGTCAATAGATCTGAAGGACGCGTATTTTCAAATACAGATAGCGTCACGTCACAGGCGATACTTGAGATTCGCCTTCGAGGGTCAGATATACCAGTATACAGTCCTTCCGTTCGGCTTGTCCCTGGCACCTCGTACATTTACGAAATGCATGGACGCGGCGCTCGCTCCTCTCAGACTCAGAGGCATGCGAGTGCTGAACTATTTGGACGACTGGCTGATCCTAGCTCAATCACGATCACAGCTCGTGGAGCACAAAACCATTTTACTCGACCACCTCGAGAATCTTGGTATCACGGTCAATTGGACGAAGAGTTCACTGAACCCCAGTCAAACGATTTCGTTTCTGGGTACCATTCTGGACTCACAGTCTATGACAGCGCGGCTGTCGCCACAGCGCGTGCTGCACATTCAGCGCGTGGCGAGATCTTTCCGCTGCGGCGCGTCTACCCCGCTCAAAACGTTTCAAAGGATGCTAGGTCTCATGGCCTCAGCATCAACGGTTCTCCAGCTGGGCTTGCTCCGCATGCGCCCTCTGCAGTTCTGGTTGAAAGTGCGAGTACCGCGCGGAGCATGGGTGTCCGGCCGGTTGCGTCTCAAGGTCAATCAGAGCTGTGTCACAGCCCTGACACCTTGGTTGGCAGACGACTGGTACCGATCAGGTGTAAGCCTGGGGACTTCCTCGGGAGTGAGGATGGTGTCGACCGACGCATCCACCTCGGGATGGGGAGCGCTGCTCGAGGGCAGACCGTTCTTCGGCCTGTGGTCGAAACGAGAAAAGCTCCAACACATCAACTGCCTGGAAATGCTGGCAGTGCACGACGCGCTAACGCGCTTTTATCCCCACATCAAGGACCAACACGTCGTAGTCCGTTCGGACAACACGGCCGTGGTGTCCTATATAAATCGCCAGGGCGGTCTGAGATCCACATCCCTGTACAGGCTGGCGAAACGCCTCCTAATATGGGCTCAGCACAGTTTGCGCTCGCTGAGAGCAGTGCATGTGCCTGGGCTCCAGAATGTGGGCCCAGACAGACTGTCCAGGAACAACATTCCCCTGGGCGAATGGTCTCTACACCCACAAACAGCCCGGCTGTTGTGGGAGAGATTCGGCAGAGCGGAGGTGGACCTATTCGCGTCCCGCGAAAACGCTCATTGCCCCGTGTTCTTTTCCAAGAACGACAGCGCGCTGTCCCACGTGTGGCCGCGCTGCCCGCTTTATGCTTTTCCCCCCGTCTCCCTCCTGCCTCAGGTGTTAGAGCGGGTCAAGGAAACGAAATGCTCAATGCTGCTTGTAGCACCGTTCTGGAAGAACCAAGCATGGTTCCCAGTCCTGATGCAGCTAGCAGACATCGCTCCATGGCCAGTGCCATTGAGGAGAGATCTCCTCTCGCAGGCCGGGGGCTCGATTTGGCACCCGCACCCGGAGCTGTGGTCGCTTCACGTGTGGGCGCTCAACGGTTATCCGTTAACCTCGCAGAGGGAGTGATAAACACCATCACTCAGGCCAGAGCGCCGTCGACTCGGCTGCTTTATGCCTCGAAGTGGTCGGTTTTCTCCGGCTGGTGTACAGCTCGGAGCATATCACCTCTCAATTGTGAGGTGACGGAGGTTCTCTCCTTCCTACAGGAGCTGTTGGATAAGGGCAGATCCCCTTCCACGCTCAAAGTTTATGTGGCGGCTATTACAGCGTTTTCCAGAACAACGCTGGGGCAGTCTCTAGGAAGGAACGATTTAGTCATCCGCTTCCTCAGGGGAGCTAGGAGGCTAAATCCTCCCAGACCTCCTTCAGTTCCTATGTGGGACCTTTCTACGGTTTTGGCGGCCATGAAAGGTGCCCCTTTCGAGCCTATCCAATCTATTAGCCTCAAGCATTTGTCTTTCAAAACAGTGTTTTTGATGGCTCTCGCTTCAGTGAAGCGCATAGGCGACCTGCACGCGCTCTCTGTGAGCCCAACGTGCTTAGAGTTTGGACCTAATGACTCTAAAGTCATACTCAAACCTAAGCATGGATATGTGCCAAAATCCCTCAACACACCATTTCGGGCTCAGGTCATCTCCCTGTCTGCCCTGCCGGGATCAAGTGAGGAAGGGGACTCAAGTTTTCTCTGCCCCATTAGGGCTTTAAGAGCTTACGTGTCCCGCTCTGCTGTCTTCAGACAGACTGAGCAGCTCTTTGTCTCGTTCAGTGGACGTTCCAAGGGAATGGCTGTTTCGAAACAGAGCCTATCCAGATGGATATACTTATACTGCCAAGGGCCTCCAGTGCCCGTTGGGAGTTAGAGCGCACTCCACGAGGGGTGTTGCCTCCTCGTGGGCTTGGTCCAGCGGGATTTCCTTACAGGATATATGTACGGCGGCGGGCTGGGCCTCGCCGTCTACATTTATTAGGTTTTACAACCTAGAGGTTCCCGCCTTGCAGGCTAAGCTACTATCGGTGTAGCCGATTCAGCTGTCTAACTAGAACACTGAAATCGCATGCGCAATGCGCTGCCGACTGTCTTATGGGCAGAATTGTGTAAGACCCACATTTCCCGCATTTAGCTCAGGTTTCCCCACCCTGTCTATGCTATGTCATATTCGCGTCTGCTGACGCAACCTTATAAGGACAGAGGAATCCCCTCTTGTCTCTAGACTCTCTCTGTGAGGTCATGTTTTACGTCCGTGGACGTTGCAATATGGGGAATTATGTAATCAGACTCTTTGTGAGTCTATCTGGTGATTATGCACTGTACACCTGGTTTGCTTCCAGTGATTGGTGTCTTTATCCCAGCACGCACGGCGTTTTACAAGGGGTTCCCGTAGCGTTTTTACAAAACGCAGTACGAGAGGACTCTCGTAAGAGAACGTACTCGGTTACTAACGTAACCTCGGTTCTCTCTAGAAGAGGGAACGAGTACTGCGTTCTCTGCCGTGCGTACGGTTCACTCTGGTTCGCTTCGGCGATGAAAATCAAGTGAATCAGCCTTCTCGAGCTCCTTATATAGAGGCTAGCCACACCCATCTCGGCGGGAAATGGCTAGGAGGGCGCGAAGCGTCCTCATTGGCCTGACGTCACCTCAGGCCTCGCTCGATAGGCTTATGCAGTTGCTGCAGAGCAGCCAATGAGCGAGCGAGCCGTCTCGCCATAGCTAAGCACTGCCGCAACGCGCTTTACATGTATGAAAATTAAGGATAATTTTTTGCTTCAGTATTTCGTGAAAAGAGACTTTTCCCGTAGCGTTTTTACAAAACGCAGTACTCGTTCCCTCTTCTAGAGAGAACCGAGGTTACGTTAGTAACCGAGTACGTTTTTTTTTCTCTCGCTTTTCTGAAATCACATTTTAGCAATATTGGTAAGTGACGTCACTGATTAAGTTAACAATACAGTGCATTCTTTTAGGTTAAATAAATTAGCTTACTTTCAATCACCCATTGACAAATTACCAGCAAAACTATTAAAAAAAAACTGTTATCTACACTAAATATGTGTTTAAAAACCCAAACTTTCATAAATAAGACCTTAACTTAACGTAACTTAGGCCTAACGTTCTCTTCTGAAAACGGTTAGCAGCTAAGTTAGCGTAGATGCTAACGGACTTTTTCAAAGACACAAAACCATTTCTTTAAAGTAAATATTCAACAGAAGCGTGTCAATTACACGTAAGAAATGTGTCAGGGACGTTTGTGTGTATTATTTGTGAGATTTTGTTGACTAAACTTACCTGAAAGCAGTGAAACCAACAGCGACAGACAGGAGTTTTGTTGTTTGTCAGTTGTTGATGACGTTTCTGGTTTCCATCTGCTCTCGAGGAGCGCACGTGCGCGCTCCAGTGTTTGATTATGCGCATACGCATTAAAACACTTCAAAGTCACGCAGCATTTAAATAAACATATAGAATTAAAATGTATAACATAATTTAAAATATCATTAATAAAAAGTTATTGCGAATAGATCTGAACGTTGTTGGTTATCTTATAACCTTAGGGGACCGTACTGACGACGTTGTCAGTTGGTAATCTGCCTGTTAAGTGATATTAAAATAATAAGCTGCAGAGAATGTTCCCAGAACGTTCTCTTTAGGTTATAAAAATAAAACCTAAAAATAACCTGCAGGAAACGTTCTGGGAAAGTTCTCTTTAGGTTATAAAAATAAAACCTAAAAATAACCTGCAGGAAACGTTCTGTGAAGGTTCTCTTTAGGTTATTAAATAAAACCTAAAAATAACCTGCAGGGAACGTTCTGGGAAGGTTCTCTTTAGGTTATAAAAATAAAACCTAAAAATAACCTGCAGGAAACGTTCTGTGAAGGTTCTCTTTAGGTTATTAAATAAAACCTAAAAATAACCTGCAGGGAACGTTCTGGGAACGTTCTCTTTAGGTTATAAAATTAAACCTAAAAATAACCTGCAGGGAACGTTCTGGGAAGGTTCTCTTTAGGTTATAAAAATAAAACCTAAAAATAACCTGCAGGAAACGTTCTGTGAAGGTTCTCTTTAGGTTATTAAATAAAACCTAAAAATAACCTGCAGGGAACGTTCTGGGAACGTTCTCTTTAGGTTATAAAATTAAACCTAAAAATAACCTGCAGGGAACGTTCTGGGAAGGTTCTCTTTAGGTTATAAAAATAAAACCTAAAAATAAACTGCAGGGAACGTCCTGTGAAGGTTCTCTTTAGGTTATTAAATAACAACCTGCAGGGAACGTTCCCAGAACGTTCTCTTTAGGTTATAAAAATTAAACCTAAAAATAACCTACAGAGAACGTTCCTAGAACGTTCTTATTTGGTTCCCAAAAAAATAACCAAATGGGAACCATATGGGAACGTTAGGGGAACGTTCTGTGTTTGCTGGGTTTACAGGCTTTTATCATCTATCCTGACTCAAATAATGTGTTTCTAACAGCAAACACTCAGAATAAAGTGAGATGATCTGCTGATGATCCTGAATGGCTTGTTGAATGAGTGTTGATAGTCTGAGGCTCATCAATATTAACAGATCTGCTGAAAACACTCTTTATTTCATGACAATAGTTCCTGTTTTCACCTCATTTATTATGCTGATGTCTTCAGATCTCCTGTAAATTGACACTTAAAGCTCATTTCATTGTCAACTGACTGAAGTTATTTGTTGGTTACTCTGTGCGTTTATTTCTGTGTTTATGATTTTTATCAGTTTTTCTTACCATTATTTATACTTGGAAGAATTTAAATTATTTATATTATTTTCTTTATTTCTAGATAACTGTATTTTTATGAAGAAGCAGAATAATGTTAGGATTAGTAATGTAAATAATGAATTGGCATCGGTTACTGTGCGATGAATAGATAGATAGATTGACTGACATAAATGCTTAGAAGTGTCATTTATTATAAAAACAAATTCAGTAATTTATATTTTTCATTTAGGCAGATCAGCTCCTCCCACTGTAATCACATCATCAGTGAAGCTCCTCCCACATTGTCACATCATCAGTGAAGCTCCTCCCACTGTAATCACATCATCAGTGAAGCTCCTCCCACATTGTCACATCATCAGTGAAGCTCCTCCCACAGTAATTCTCCAATAAATGCTGCAAATTCCCATCAGCTACAAGTGAAGACAGGCATCAGATCATCAGGAAGAGCTGAAATCTGTAAAGACTGAGTTTATTAAAGAGGACAGTGAGAACATGAGTGATCCAGAACCCTGCAGAATGAAACACACTGAAGATCCTGAAGAACAAAGAGGTTGGTGTTTATTCTTCATTCATTCATGATGCTGAAGAACATTCATGTTAGAAACATTCAAGCACTTTATCACATTTAGATAAACAGTTACACTGTGAAATAGTACAGAATGTTTTTTGTTTGTTTTCAACAAATGTTCAGTAAAGGGAGGTTTGAGAAATGTTTATTGATTGTCAACATCAGATCAAGCTAAATACTATCTTAACTGTTTTATTTTACATTTATTTTATATCTGGTTCCCAATTTGCTACAACGTTACCAGAATTCTAGTCATTTTCAACATGTTTAGGAATAATCAGTAAAGTTACTGATAAAGTTATATTTGTCAAATATCAAAGTTATTTATAGTTATAGAGATTCTTCTTACAGTGACTTTGGTAACAGGGTTGATGAGGCCATCCTTAAAAATATTCTTGCTTGCCGTAACCGACCCTGTAAATTTAGGACCGACCCAATTCATTCTTTTTTTTCCCTTTTAGTCCGACCAACTTGCCGGTTGTGAAGTTAATTTACATTACTATTGGGCAGTTCCAGCGTTATGGACGTGACATTTGCAGTCAAAACTTGAAATGTAAATTATCAGAAAACGCGTTTAATACTAATATATTGAAACGTCGGTTTATACATCCATACTACCTTAATAAAGGAGTTCAGCGTTAGAAAAATATCAGTATACACATGCGTTTTATATTTAATATGAGGGAAATACACTTGCGTTACGGTACGGACGTGACACAAAAAATCTTTAACTTTTAGGTGGTAAAATATGTTTTAGTAATTCTATGAATTACACTGCGCAAACCAAAAGTAATATACCCACATGAAGAGGGGTCGGCTCTCCACAGAACATAATATATTCATTTTATTTTATTTTTCGTGTTCGCATTTATGAGGAAGAAACAATGTTACGGACGTGAGCGCTCTGAAAGCGGCACAACAAGACTGCTTTAAAACTTTCACAGAGACCTCAAACAGGCATTTAAAACACAAAATATTAAGGATTGGCATATCAAGCAAAATATTCGATGATTGATCGAAAATCGTATCTCTCCCCCCCCACATGCTCACTGACAAGACGCTCCGACATTAAGTTTCGACATAGGCCTATGTGTTGTAGCCCAGTCATTAAACAACTATTTAGTTTCATATTCATGTTTAAATAAAATATTTTTTTTAAATTTCATGTTGATTATATGAAAAGTGAAAAGCATGAATAAGATAAGATGATCCCCAAAGCCGCCTTAACCTAATGGGAGGCCCTGGGGCTGAGAGGTTTTGTAGGCCCCCCAAATCCCCCCGCCATCCACTCAATTTAGTCTCGTTTTAAAATGGTGTAATCTACATCATAAAATGCATTAGTTTCTTTCAAGACCTGGCAACAATAGTGAGTTTTCCTTCTTTGAGCCAGAAAACACCATAATATTGTTATTAAAATATTACTGAGCCCTCTTGAGCATAAACACAAGACACTTTATTTATCAACAAAGCAACTTTCGTTGACGAAAACCAAAATGTGTGATTTTAAACACTATTATGAAAAACATCATCAACAACCATCACCTGTCTCTGTCTGCACAAACATACTCAATCTGTCTGAACTGATATAACTGATAACAGCAAGAACAGCAACAGATAAATGTAGGAGCCTCTTCTCTGACCTCAGCGGGCCTTTTGAACCAATCACATGACATGCACCTGCACAGACACAAACACACTAATTTCAGCACCGTGGATAGCAACACCAACACGGCCAAACCACTTTTGGCCAGGTATCAAGAAGATAAAAACTGAGCAACATTTATAGAAGGTTTGCAGTATAAATGTTAATTTCTCTCAAGAGGTAGGATGGGGTTCCTCTGCCAGCGTTTCCATATTTTTCAATATGAGCCTTTAAAAAAGGATCAAACTGGCTAATCAGCTCCATGCACCCCAAATAATTGCCGTTATCTGAGTCTCCAAACCTGCGGCTGTCACCCCTGAAAGCAAGTCCCCGTTCAGACAAAAACTTCACAACAGCAACAACTCTCTGTAGAACCTGTGTCCAGTACTCACACTCCTCATTGAACTGTTTTTTTAGTTCTGAATCCACTGTTCCCCTGTCAGCTGCTTGACTGATGTAAGTGATCATGGCTTTTCTGTGAATGTCGCAGCTTTCATGTTCTGCTATGCGATCATTTGCATGTTTCCAGTCAAAATAACCCCCACTCACAAATGCTGATTTCTCCGTGTTCTGGCCAAATAGTTTGCATGCAAAACAAAACACACTACCTGCTGATGGTGAATAACAGAGCCATTCTCTGGGCACAAACTCTCCATTACTGAGTTTGCGTTTGAAATGCATTTTTGAGAAAAATCTTCTCTGCTGTTTATATTTGCGTTCCGATGCTGACACGTCCGCATTTTTATTTTGACAGACCTTCGGTCCCATTTTTGCCCAATAAGCCCGCACTTGTGGGTCAATATTATTTCCCCAGCGGCCCGGGTCACTTTTATATGGGTCATCATCTGACTGGTTTGCGGCCTGGTCCTCTCTCTGAGACTCACCCGCACCCCGCTTCTCCTCCCCTCTATTGATGCTGCTGGTGCTGGCAGTCCCCTGCTGTTCCTCGTCCACCTGCGCGGCGGTCGCGGCCTGCACCTCCTCCGCTCCCTCCGGTGTGTGAAGCGATGTTTCTCCAGTGCTGGATGCATCTTCAGTAGCACTAGAAGCTGGTTTAAAAAATCCGGTGAGCTTTGGGATGCTCTTTAGCAGACATTTTTCGCGCAACTCCTTCTTAATAAGGTTTTTTCTTTTCTGGGCACCGCTCTCAAACTTCCGACTCATTTTTTCTTTTCTGATCACCGCTCTCAAACTTCCGACTAAATTAATGACACGGACACACCCAGTAGCGCAGGAAAGGGAGACCACCCCTGGTGGTGGGCTGTCACTTCACCTGTCACGGGGGAGCTGTCTGTCAGTCTGACTGTCTGACTAACATTGTAAGCAACTATATAGACATTCAGATAATAGCTTTAGAGCCTTGAACACGAGAGAAAAAAAGAAAAAAAAAAAAGAAAAAAAACACCGACCATTGGAGGCCCCTAAACTTGCGAGGCCCCTGGGCTTCAGCCCAGGTAAGCCCGTGCATTAAGGCGGCCTTGATGATCCCGAATATCGGGAGACAAATGGATTGGGCAGACATGATTTTGACCACTTCATTAAGTTTGTTTTTTTGTAAAAAGCCTTTCTTTAAAGGTGCCCTAGAATGTGAAATTGAATTTATCTTGGCATAGTTAAATAACAAGAGTTCAGTACATGGACATGACATACAGTGAGTCTCAAACACCATAGTTTTCTCTTTCTTATTTAAATCTCGTTTTTGAAAAACACCCCTGAAAAACAGGCGAATCTCCACATAACACCAACTGTGACGCAACAGTCGGGATCATTAATATGTACGCCTCCAAAAATTTGCATATGCCAGCCCATGTTCAAGGCCAGGCGAAACTGCGCAGCCGAATCATCAGAAGTTCTGCAGGTGAAGGATCATAGGGAAAATGGCAGATCTATCTCTAATCTATCTATCTATAATCGGATACCGCTACAGTTTAATTCGAAGTTGTTAGTTTGCTCTGCCCATTTCACCACGGACTGTTTTTCTAACCTGGAACAATATCAAGCAGCCAGGCTTCTCTCGGCGTCTCAAACGGACGAAGGGGGCGATTTCAACTAACGTTATATTCCCGCAAGCGGTAAGTAGTGATTTTATTAACGATAATTTACACTGTGTTATCTAGATCCAGCGCGATATTGTTTTTTCCTCGAGAGACATCGTGGCTTGCAAACGAGCGAACGAAGCATGGCAGTTGCTCAGTGTTTGGATGTACAAATGAACACAAAAATATTTGTTTAGCTCCTTCATCCGTGCCTCTGGAGAACCAGTGGGTTATGTGAATTTCTGATGTGTAATTGTTCAAGTTCAGACAGATAATCTTTCTCTCAAAGTCGTTCAACACTGTTTATGCATCAGTAAATCGCGTTGCAGTGATAAGATCTTCATTCACGCGATCAACAGGCTGTCATCTGCTCAATGGTCATCACTGCAACCTTTTATGTGATGGGAATAGATCTAAATACTTAAAAAACTTCTCATGATTCGTTAATCCCGATAGCTGTAATAGTAAAAACGTATAAAAGCTGTAATAGTAAAAGGTTTCCAGATAGTTCGAATGCCAGATTTCATATGCAAGCATGTCAGCCAATCACAGCAGTGGCCGTTTACATTGAAGTCTCACAGCAGACACGCCCCTTCAAACAGAGCGTTCAAATCAGGGGATGAAATCAGGCTAGGAAATATGCCTTTTATTTCTAAATTATAACAACTTTTGATCTAAAAAACATACTAACATTATAAGGGCACCCCAGGAAACATTCTAAAATAATAAAATAATCCATTCTAGGGCACCTTTAAAGTGAATTTCGTTTTGTATTAATTGTATCTTAATTTTAATTAGGGATCGACCGATATGGCTTTTTTTAGTGCCGATACTGATTTAATTTTTTTCATCAGCCTTAGCCGATGACCGATACGGGCTGCCGATTTTCTTGAGCCGATATTTGGAGCCAATACTGCTTTTTCTCCCTCAATTTACATCATAAAAATGACACAATGATCATGATGATTACAAAGGTTACAAGTCTAAATTTAAAAAAGGAACATTTATTGAACTTAAAAAAAAAAACATAGTAAAAACAGGTGAGGTAGAACAAGTAAAAAAAGAGTTCAGTGCTTAAAATACTGAAAATAATTATTTAAGCATAATTAAAAATGAGCAATAGGTACATTTGTTACTGTATTATTAATTCATCTTTGTTAATCTTAGTTAATAAAAATACAGCTGTTCATTTGTTCATGTTATTCACAGTGCATTAGGCTAACTAATGTTAACAAATACAACTTTTGATTTCAATAAGGCTACTATAAATGGTGAAATTAACATTAACAAAGATTAATAAATGCTGTAGAAGTGCAGTTTATTTATAGTTAATGTTATCTAATGTAGTTAACTAGAGTTTAATAAATTGAACTTGATTGTAAAGTGTTACCGATTTGTTATACACCAATTCAGACGTCTGGTGAGTTCAGTGTTGGATATATCAGTTGTTTTAACCATTCATTAAAGTGAATCGGTTCAAAGGAGTCATTAGTGCGTGAATCAGAGGTGTCATTAGCGGACATGTACGTGTTTGTGTGATTATCCTGGCAGTTTAGGACATCGCACAAGATTTGTCTCAGCACAGAAATCATTTCATCACTGGATAGGTTTTGGGGTTTATTGAAAGTGTGGTTTGTGTCAGCTGAATGTGCGGAAAGCTTTTCAAAGAAGAACCCAAAGTTTTTTTTAGCACAATTCACACCCAGCGGTAATTCAGGAAAAAAATCTCCCAGTGCTCCACATGAAACTTCGGTCTTCCGACCTTTTGATTTTGATTAATATGCGCGAGGGAGGGAGAGCAAGACTGAAGACGGTGAGAGTGTGCGCGGCCCGGAGAAGGCTTGCTCTCTCTCTCTCTCTCGTGCGCATGCGTGGGCGTCTGTTGAGTGAGTGTGGAGAGCGTGTGGTGAGTTCGAGTGAGTTTAGTTTTTTTGCCTGCTGTGGCTTTTTTTCTTGGTTGAATATCGCTATTTCTGGTGTTTAATATGCATTGAGTGGATAAAACACAATAGTGTTTTGACCGTTGGTTGGTTGCTAGTGTATCGCCGAGGGCATGGCGGCCCAAGGTGTTGACTCGCTCGGTTCACTAACGCGGCGCCACGGGGTCAAAGTGGTGGCCGCTGCAAGTGTGGAAGATTGCATTTTGGCAATCGGAGAGGTTGTTGGACACAACAGTATTCTATCAGCGTCAAGGATGAGTAATGCTGTTGTTTGTTTTTTGAACACTGTAGAGAATGCAAACAATGTAGTGGAAAGAGGGGTTGTAATTCGTGGCCTGTTTACACCTGTGCTTTCTCTTTCAACTTCTGCTAGAAAAGTTATTCTGTCAAACATCCCCCCTTTTATTAAAGATGAAGCCTTGGTTAAAGGAGCTGTATGTAAGAAATGTATTTCAATTAATCATAAAATGGCCCTGATATGTCACTAGACATTAAGAAATCATGTTCATTTCAAATACTTATATCACTTACAACAGTAGTCCGGCCAGGATATTGTCATTTAAAAGTGATAGTTGCAGCCCTCAACTGATGTTGATGTTGTCATGTTGTGTTTTGGCCTGATGCCCCACCTCCACCTATATACCAATCACAAAGTCAGTAGTGTTTCGGCATCCGGGTTGCCAGCTCTGCTCTAGTTGAAAGTAGGGCTGGGCAAAAAAATCGATTTTTCGATTAATCGTTTTTTTAAAATGTGGTCGATTCAAAATCGATTCTCAAACGCCAAGAATCGATTTTTTTCCATCTTTATGTATTAGTTTTCCTCCACTGTTCATAGGCTTGCAAACTCAATTTTATAGCTAATGCTGTGAGATTTTATGGTAGTTTTATCTAAATCATAAAATAACCTCAATTAGTGCTGCACGTTTAATCATATCGCAATCGCTATGACAAGCCTATACGCAATTAGGCTATATGACCAAAATGCTGCCAAAATGCTGTCGTGACTGTGACAGAAAAACTTGCGATGATATCGTGCGTGCGCACAAGACAGCACAGAATAGAATTATCTTTCGCGCTTGAACGAAGAACACACACAATTATGCCAAAATGTATTTTTGTCGAGTATCTTTATAACTAAGAGCAGTCTTATGACGAACGTGAAGAGTTGTGCCTCGTGAGAGAATGAGTCCGCGTGTGAGTTCCGCGTCTCTGTCAACAGCGGCTGGTCTTAAAGGGACAGTACACTGTAGCCACTAATTATCTCTGTCATTTAAGTTAATCAAAGAACAAAGAGAACAGAGAAAAACACTCACTGCTCTTGAATAAAGAACTTTTGTAACTTTGATTAGTCAATATATAATTTATAATTAATGCAACACAGACTGTTTGATCATTTTATTCAATTTCTGTATGGCCTAGCTGTTAGACAGGAAGGGCACATATTATATTATATGCAACGTTTTTATATGTGGGTTTATGTGAGGATTGTTAACCTGTTTGATCAAGACATGCGACTGTTCTGACTTGTCCAATTTTCAGCATCAATTTTTCATCTTGCATCAAAATCCTGTCTATTCATTGTATGCATTTGAAATATAGAGTTGGGTTCTGTTTTAATGTACCCAAGTGTACCTAAAATAAAAAGAGTTTAATATACAGGTTTGTAGCTCTTAATTTCTTTTTATTAATTAAACAGTTGAAAACTTGTTCACTTTTTTTTCTTTTCTTTTTCTTTTTTTAATAAATATAGGATTTGTATTTAATATTCATTGAATCATTCATGAGTCGAATCGAAATTAATTTAGAATCGAAATTGGAAAAATCGAATCGAGAATCGAAATCGAAAATCGAATCGAGAATCGAAATCGAATCGAATTAGAGCTTGCGAATCGAAATCGAATCGAATTGTAACATCTGAATCGATACCCAGCCCTAGTTGAAAGCTCCTTGTAGCAGCCTACGTTCCTGCTGGATCCTGCAGCCTATCTGGCTGGCAACCTCGAGTCAGGGGGGAGGGGGAGGGGAGACACCGCTCTACAGTAATTTGAAAGTGATTGCAGTACCAGTTTTGGTCACAATCTTACATACAGTTCCTTTAAGGAATTATCACGTTTCGGAAAGTTGGTTGCTCCAGTGAAAAAGATCGCGATCGGGAGTAAATCTGAATTGATCAAACATGTGGTGTCTTTTAGAAGATTCACTTACATGATTTTGAGTCAGAACAGAACAGAACAACTGAATTTAAATCTGAAATTCAGATTTGATGATTTCGACTATACTGTCTATCCACTGATATAATGAAGTGTTTCGGATGTGGAAAAACCGGCCATTTGGCTCGTGCCTGTCCGGAAAATGGGGATACACGTACAAGGCAAGATACGATAGATGAGAGGGTGGTACAAGACGCGGAAAGCGCTGCTGGAACATCTGTGCCAGTACCTGTGAATTCAGCACAGAGTGTCAAGGGCAAAACTAACAAAGTGCCTTGTGAACAAACAGTTCAAACTGTTCAAACCATGATTGAAGTCATGGAAAATAATGATTTGACTGATAAAGATCAAATAAAGTCGAATGTGAGCTTGCTTAAAGAAGCTACTGTAATAGAATTGATGGACACACACAATAGTTCACTGAATTGTTCATCTGATATTGATACTTTATCAGACAATGTAAATTTGTGTGAAGTAGACATGGATCAAGCTGTCTTCAAAACTCCTCTAAAAAGGAAAAAGAAAAATAGAGAAGAAGAATCGAAACAAGCAAGAAAAGAGCAGAAGAATGATACAGATAATTTTGAAAGTGAAAGTGAATTGTCTGATTCTGGTGCTTCAAGTTGCTCACAAAGTGAATGGAAATGTAATGATTACAGTGGTGAAGAAATTAAGAAGTTTTTTAAAGTGACAAAAAATCAGAGAGGGTACAGATTGCTGATTTTTTTCCCAGATCTGAAACGGTTTGCGGAAAGCACTAAGAATCTAATGAGTGAAGGTTGTTTTCTGGATAAAGAAGTATATCGACTGAAAAAATTTGTTTCAAAAATACAAAATCAGTTGAATAATAATGATGACAAAGTGGCATAACTCTTATCTTGACTGTGTGTTTCTGTATAGTTTAATTTTTTTGTTTCCTTTTTTTCTTTGCACATGGCAGATATCCATATAGCATCTTTAAATGTGAACGGAGCCAGAGATGATGTAAAGAGAATGCAAGTGTATGAAACAATGAAACAGAAACAACTTGATGTTCTTTTTTTTTACAAGAAACACACAAATGATCTGAGAGCGCGGGCGGGTACAGATATATACACTAGATGTCGCCTTGGCTACTGCGAAACCGTAGCCAAGGCGACATCTATTGTATATATCTATACCCGCCCGCGCTCTCAGATCACTTGGACGTGGCTGAGTTCAAGAGGTAAAAACGATATAAAAACTGTTCGTTTTCTCACACAAACCGCTCGTTTCGTGTCTTAGGCCATCAATGTGTACTTACGATGGGGAATTGTTTAATTTGGACGACGGGGAATTGTTTTAATTTGGACTCTGTGCATACTCTTTGAGACAAGTGACCATCGACCTGCATTATATGACTGACAGACAAGAACGGTTTGACCTTAAAATATCAAAATTGAAACTACTGCGGAAAAAAAGACACCTACATCTTGGATGCCCTTGAGGTAAGCTAAAACATACCAAAAATTAATTTCAAAGTGAACTATCCCTTTAAGACATTGTTTGTTTATGAAACTCTTCCCACATTGATGGCATGCATACGGCTTCACTCCGGTGTGAACTCTCAAGTGATGATCGAGACGTTGTTTGTTCGAGAATCTCTGTTCACATTGATCACATGAGAACGGCTTCTCTCCTGTATGAACTCTCATGTGAAGCTCAAGACTATGTTTGCGTGTGTAACTCTTTCCACACTGAGTGCAGGTTGTAGATTTCTTGGCTCTTCTTTTCTTTAAAAATGTCTGTTTAGTCTTTGAGCAACTCAAAGGTTTTTCTCCATGTTTGACATGATGTTCCTCCTCCACTTCACTCAGTTCTTCACTCTCCTCCTTCACTTCCATCAGGTCTGAAATCAAAGAAAAACTCATTTTCTAAATAATCAAAATAATTAAAAGAGAGAAATATGGAGTGAATGGTGATAAAAATTATCTCAGATGTAAAATATTACAATAATTTTTATGTTTAAATATTTATGTCTTTTTATAAATTAATTAAACGTCCCTGAATTTCGCATGGATGAGGTACACTGATCTTCCAGGTTATATTAAATATGTTTGATCAATGACACAATTATCTAACATGAAATGAACATTAAAATACACAATACTGCCATATTTTGACACCAACTTTTAGATTGATATTTAATTATGTTAAAAACTACTAAAACGCTTTAATTATTAAGGGCCGTTCACACTAAACGTCGACTTTCATTGACTTCACACACATGTGAAAGTGTGACACAAGAAACACAAGATCAAGTGAATTTCACTGCGAGAAAGAACACAAATCAGAATCAGAATCAGAATCAGAAAGAGCTTTATTGCCAAGTATGCTTGCGCATACGAGGAATTTGTCTTGGTGACAGTAGCTTCCAGTACACATACAATATAAAGTGACAAGACAAGTGACAAGTAACATAGGTATAAATAAAAATAAAAAAAAATAAAAAAAATAAAATAAAATACAAATAAAAGATTATAAATTATAAATATATATAAAGTTATAAGGTGCTATAATGAAATGTCTGAGGGAAGTATTGCACATGTTTGTTCCACAGTAGGGGACCATTTAAGTGTTCATGAGGTAGATGGCCTGGGGAAAGAAACTTTTCCTGTGTCTGGTTGTTTTTGTGCTCGGTGCTCTGTAGCGTCGACCAGACGGTAACAGTTCAAACAGAAAGTGTGCTGGGTGTGACGGGTCCAGAGTGATTTTGCGAGCCCTTTTACTCACTCTGGATGAGTGCAGTACTTTGAGTGTGGGAAGGGTAGTGCCAGTGATTCGCTCAGCAGTCCGAACTATCCGCTGTAGTCTACGGAGGTCGGTTTTGGTAGCAGAGCCGAACCAGACGGTGATGGAAGTGCAGAGGATGGACTGGATGACAGCTGAGTAGAACTGTACGAGCAGCTCCTGTGGCAGGTTGAATTTCCTCAGCTGACGCAGGAAGTACAGTCTCTGTTGGGCTTTCTTCACAATAGAGTCTATGTGAGTGTCCCACTTCAGATCCTGAGAGATGGTGGTGCCCAGGAACCTGAATGACTCTACTGCAGTCACAGTGCTGTCCATGATGGTGAGTGAAGGGAGTGCAGGGGGGTTTCTCCTGAAGTCCACGATCATCTCCACTGTTTTGAGCGTGTTCAGCTCCAGGTTGTTATAACTGCACCAAAGAGCCAGCTGCTCCACCTCCTGTCTGTACGCAGACTCGTCACCGTTCCGGATGAGTCCGATAACAGTAGTGTCGTCCGCAAACTTCAGGAGCTTGACAGAGGTGTCTTTAGAGGTGCAGTCATTTGTGTACAGGGAGAAGAGCAGTGGTGAGAGAACACATCTCTGTGGAGCACCGGTGCTGATGGTGCGGCTGTCGGACGTGATTTTGCCCATTCTGACTAGCTGTTGTCTGTCTGTCAGAAAGCTGGTGATCCATTGACAGATGGAGCTAGGGACAGAGAGCTGCAAATGTTTGCAGTAAAGCAGTAGATTGTAAATTTGTACATTTTGGAATTATTATTATTTGTTATATATGTTTGTAAAAATACGCACAAAATTCTGGTAAAATTCAGGTAAAATTGTTACAAATTGTAAACCATATATAAAATAAATATAAAATAAAACAGTTAAAATATTTAAATGGAGTTTGACCTGATGTTGACAATCAATATGAAACCTCCCTTTACTGACCATTTGTATATAAAAAAAACAGAAACTTATGCAGCCATTTCGTAGTTTAATTGATTATCTAAAAGTGATGAAGTGCTTGAATGTTTCTAACATGAATGTTCTTCAGCATCATGAATGAAAGAAGAATAAACACCAACCTCTTTGTTCTTCAGGATCTTCAGTGTGTTTCATTCTGCAGGGTTCTGGATCACTCATGTTCTCACTGTCCTCTTTAATAAACTCAGTCTTTGCAGATTTCAGCTCTTCCTGATGCTCTGATGCTCGTCTTCACTTGTAACTGATGGGAATTTACAGCATTTATTGGAGAATTGCAGTGGGAGGAGCTTCACTGATGATGAATTACAGTGGGAGGAGCTTCACTGATGATGTGACTGCTGTGGGAGGATCTGATCTGGCAAAATCTAAATTCTCCCAAATATAAATAATGATAAGAAAAAGAGTTAACAGAAGTAAATCTACAGATTTGTCACTATCAAATACCCTCAAGTCTGTTGACACCAATGAAATGAGTTTTAAGTGTCAATTTACAGGCGATCTGAAGACATCAGCATAATAAATGAGGTGAAAACAGGAACTATTGTCATGAAATAAAGAGTGTTTTCAGCAGATCTGTTAATATTGATGAGCCTCAGACTATCAACACTCATTCAACAAGCCATTCAGGATCATCAGCAGATCATCTCACTTTATTCTGAGTGTTTGCTGTTAGAAACACATTATTTGAGTCAGGATAGATGATAAAAGCCTGTAAAACTGCTCTATTGATAGACAATATAACATGGATAAATCATCAATAATAAAACAAAATAATTCAATAAATAGGCCTATGTAACCCGTCTTGTCTGTCTGCGTTGTGTTCTGGGTTGTTTTCAAGTAGACACAGGGGCACGGGCTGTCACAATGCAGTTTATTCTCTGCGGTCATAAACAATATGGCAGTGAGTGTTGCGTGGCATCAGGTTAGCATCTCAGTCAAATCCTGCATTGCTCTGACTATACTCATATTAATCATATTTAACCTCTTTCCATAAGGAAAAAACTACATACAATTGTAATCAAAACAAATACCAAAAAAAATATCACAGATATTCCCAATAGGAAAACACATTGTAAATTTCCCCTCAGCCATACATTAATTTCAACATGCATATAAAAACACAGAATTACCTTCCCCTCAGTCATGCATGTAAAACCATTGTGTAAACTACACATATATTCATTCATCTCGAACAAATATGCACATAAAAAAAACATACCTGCGGTCATAAACAATATGGCAGTGAGTGTTGCGTGGCATCAGGTTAGCATCTAAAAAAGATAGCATCACGTCAATGCAATGTTAATGGCCTGCCAGACAGCTAGCTTAACACGTGCTGCGGCAGCTACCGGACTGCAATTAACATATAAAAAACACAATATCGCGGCTCATAGTTCATTAAAACTACTGCAAGATTCACTCGTCATCATAGGCACTCTTACACGGTAATAAATCAACAAATAAATTATAACAGCAACTTATATATCCGTTTTATTATCGGAGAGACCTGACGTGAACTCACCTCAGTCAAATCCTGCTTTGCTCTGACTGAGGTCAGCCTTGCGCTGCACAAATCCCCGTCCGCTGACGTCACACGCACACACACACTGCTCTAACCCGACACGCAGGTAGGATGAACCCAAGACAAAACTCCCAGTAATACAAAAAGGAATATTCTTGGTGGAATTCATAAGTATACAGATAAACCTGCTACACCTATCCTATCTTTATGAACCTCTACAGGCAAATAACTACAACACCATAATATGTGAATGTAAATATAGTTTGACTTTATAAAAACTATTAATTGCAATAAAGTAATTCCATAATTAACATGTTACAGATTTGTGTCTACAGAAACTACAGGGGCAATATGAAGTGTTAGAATAGACATCAATTTTAATAAGTAAATGTAATCTGCCAAAGATAAATGTCGGCACTATTAAAGTGTGAAAGTGACTTTTTCAATCACATTCGCATTCAACCACAGTTACGCTAGCAGTCACTGTCGTTCTGCCTCTGGATATAGTCCAGTCACGTTCTGTGGAGTACCGCCTCTTTTTGGGCGATTTCACTCTGGCCGATAATCGCCCAGTGTTCCCATAGACTTCCCTACAAATATTGTATTTTAATGACTATTTAACTGATCATGTAGAATAATACATCAACGAACATGATAATATATTCAGCACATGGTTTCAAAGGTTATTAAATACAAACATTAAATCAGTTTATGTAATCACTTAACATGCATAATTTAATTGCCTCAAAACCTCAAAGCCATATAAATATTAATATAGGTTTAGGAAGGATGGTTGGAAAACAAGCATGCTCTTAAACATGTTGCATAACAACAATAACAGCAGGAGGTTGGCACAGCTGTACTGTGACTGGACTGGAGATGGAGGAAAGAGATGGAGGAAAGAGATAAGGGGAAAGATGGAAAGGGAAAGAAGGTAGGAAGTAAAAATGAAAATTGTATGAAGAAAAGGAAGTCTAGCACACTAGGTACAAGAAGTAACTCGGATTTGAGTGGTGGGGAGAGTGATATGGGTACATTTGAGGAACAGGATGACAAAGATTATAAAGTAGTTATCAAGTTTAGGGAGGAAGGTGGAGTAGAAGGTATAAATCCGGTTAGACTGACATCAGCTTTAAAAAAAGGCGATTGGTGATATAATTGCAGCAAGGGTGTTAAGAAATGGGAGTTTATTGATTACTTGTAAAGACATGGATCAGAGGGATCGGGCACTCAAGCTGGAAAGAATGGTGCAGTTTCAGGTGGAGAGTGCTGTATCTGATCAGGGAAAGACGAAATGGAGTAAGGGGGTGATTACAGGTATTCCAGTGTGTGTAGGGATGGAAGAGGTGAAGGCTAATATAAGGGGTGGGATAATGATGAGTGAACAAAGACTTCAAACAACAAGAGAAGGAATTAAGGAGGATAGTCAGTCAGTTTTGTTACAGTTTGAGGGAGAGGCCCTCCCAAAGAAAGTAACAATTGGTTATACGAGTTACTTTTTAAGACCTTACGTGCCAAAACTACTGAGATGCTATAACTGTCAGCGGTTTGGACATGTAGCCGTAATGTGCAGGGAGACAAGAAGGTGTGCCAGATGTGGAGGAAATCATAGTTATGGTCAGTGTGGGAAAGGTGTATCACCTAAATGTTGTAACCGTGTAGGTGCTAATATTGTGGCTAATGGAGGATGTGCAGTGATGAAGGAAGCGGTACATGTACAACAAGTGAGAGTATGGCAGAAGGTGTCATATGCAGAAGCAGTTACAATGCTCCGAAACAGACAACAGGAACCAACAGTGTGGATAGTGTATAGAAAGAAACAAATAAAACAGAATGAGGGGAATATGATGCAAGTAAATGTAAGGAAACTAGTGACATTTATAACTGGTATGATTAATGGTACAGCAAATGTAAAATCAAAGACTGAGAGAATACAGTTGATAGTTATGGCAGCAGAGTGACATTTGGATGTAATGGGGCTGACATGGGAAACCGTGAAAGATGACCTCAAACATCAGTCTAGTCAGGAAATATGGGTTGGTTGATATTAACACAATGGAGACATGGTGTTATTAATACAATGGAATGCCGTAAGCTTGGAAGCAAATGGACAACAGTTTAAAAGCTTTATTGATGAAGTGGTACAAAAGCCAGATGTTATTTGTATCCAGGAGACCTGGCTTAGACCAAAACTAGATTTTGTGATACAAGGGTATGTGTCTGTTCGTCGAGATATAAATGAAGGAGGTGGGGGAGGATGTGCTACATTTATTAAATGGGGACTCCCATATAGGATCCTGGGATTGGGAAAGGAGTTGGAATATATGGTGGTGGAAGTGTGGGTAGGACTGGACAGTGTAGCTATAATTAACTATTACAATCCATGTAAGGAATTGTAATTAGACAAAATAGAAGATATTGAGGGACAGGACAGACGAAAGGTAGTGTGGTGTGGGGATTTTAACACTCACAGTCCACTTTGGGGTGGGAAAAAGTTGGATCAAAATGGTCGGGTGATAGAGTTGTTGGATTTGAAAGGATTGGTGTGTCTTAATGATGGTAGAGGAACAAGGAATGATATGGTTTCAGGAAATGAGGCTGCACTAGACCTTACTATTACATCTAATGATATAGCAAGGTTATGTGAAAGGGAGATATGGGAGGGGTCGACAGTAGGAAGTGATCATTTTCCTATATTATGCTCAATTAGAATGCGGGAAGAAAAACATTCTGAAGAGGGAGTAGGGAGATGGGTGTTTGGTCAGGCTAATTGGGCAAAATTCAAGGAGTTATGTGAGGAAAGGTTAACTGGCGAGGTTAGAGATATGGATATTGATAGAGAGTATAGTAGTTTCCTGGGAATTGTTTGAGTGGTGGCAGATGAATCTATTCCCAAGATTTCTGGGAAAAGGAAAAGGAAAGCAGTTCCATGGTGGACAGAGGAATGCAGAGAAGTAGTAGAAAGTAGGAATAGGACTTTCAGGCAATTGAGACGAACCCATAATTATGAGCATTTATTACAGTATAAAAGTCTATTTAACGGATCTTCAATCGCCCTATAATCCATTGCGCTCTTTAAGATCAATAAATTCGAGGCTTTTGGTCATACCTAGGATATCCAGATCAACCAAAGGAGGGAGAGCATTTTCACATTTGGCTCCGAAACTCTGGAATAGCCTTCCTGATACTGTTCATTGCTCAGACTCGCTCTCCCAGTTTAAAACTAGATTAAAGATGCATCTTTTCGGCCAGGCATTCATATAATATTTTTTATCTTACATTTCAAACTACAATCCGGCCTCTAGTTCATAAATGCCAGAGGAGAACTGGCCCCCCGACTGAGCCTGGGTTCTCCCAAGGTTTTTTTTTTTCTCCATTAGGTCACCTGATGGAGTTTTAGGACACCATTAGGTCACTTGATGGAGTTTTTCGGTTCCTTGCCACTGTTGCCTTTGGCTTGCTCAGTTGGGGATATTTTATTTTATTTTATCAATCAATAAATTCCACTAGAAACAAACCTTGTTGTATTATTTTAATTAATACTGTGAAGCTGCTTTGATACAATCTGTATTGTGAAAAGCGCTATACAAATATACTTGACTTGACTTGACTTAAAAGGGCTCAAGCATTAGTAAGAAAGACCATGCGCCAGGCTAAGAGGAATTATTGGCATCAGTTCTGCAGCTCAATAGGCAGAATGACACTGGTGGGAGAAGTATGGGGGGGAGAAGTATGGGGGGGGGGGGGGGGGGGGTGATAAGGAAGATGGGGGGTGTGATGAGGGAATGGGACTACACTGTACTGGTCAGTGAGGAGAAAACCAGGAAGGATCCTACAAAACCTGCTAGCTATAGACCTATTGCATTAACTTCTCATGTAGGTAAAATTATGGAACATATGATTACAGATAGACTGGCTTATTTTTTGGAGAAGAGGAAATTAATTTCATAATTGCATGTGGATTCAGGTAGGGTAGAGGGACAATGGATCCAGTGCTTTGCCTGGAAGATGAAATAAGGAAATCCCAGGTTAATAGGGAAACAGTGGTGGCAGTCTTCTTAGATGTTGAGAAGGCATACAATATAATGTGGAAAGAGGGGTTGTTGATTAATTAGATATTTTGGGAGTAGGAGGAAGGGCCTTTAACTGGGTGAAGGATTTTCTGTATGGACGATCTATTTAGATGAGAAAAGGGAAAGAAATATCTGGTAGCTATCTTGTGGAAAATGGGACCCCTCAGGGTAGTGTTATTAGTCCTTTGCTTTTCAACATCATGATAAATGATGTATTTTCAGATGTAGGGCCTGGGATTGGAAAATTGTTGTTTGCGGATGATGGGGCCTTGTGGAAAAGGGGAAGGAACATAAAATATACAGTAAGTAAGGTCCAGGAAGCAATAGGGCTGGTAGAACTGTGGTCAATGAGATGGGGTTTTAGATTTTCAAAAGAAAAAAAACATAAGTCATTTTCTTTACAAGGAAAAATGTGGGGGAAGATAATAATCTTAAGTTATATGGGCAAGAGTCTTTTGATGCTAGGTTAACATGGGCAGGCCACATAGAGAAAGTTATAGTAAAGTGTAAAAAGGTATTAAATGTAATGAGGTGTCTGGCAGGAGTGGACTGGGGGGTGAGTAGGCAATCACTGAGGGATCAGTCAGACCACCTTGACTCTGCAGTTAAGGAGGGAACAGCTGGCAGTCAATTATTGGGTAAATATACAAGGGAATTATAGGTCTCACCCCTCAAAGGCAGTAATTCAGGCATGCTGGGAGCATGAAGAGATTAAAAGTCAGAGTTTTGGATGGGTGGCTGATGTTATAGGAAAAGAGATGGTGCTGGAGGGAAGGGAATTTAGTTCAACAGTTCCGATGCCAGTCAGACCACCGTGGCTGCTAGTACAACCCAGTGTGGACCTGCAGATACTGATCTGCATCAAGAAAAGAGTACAGGGGGAGTGGATATATGTGAAGTACTTTATAATCATCTGAATAGGGAGTATAATGGATATCTGGATATGTACACAGAGGGATCCAAGGATCCTCAATATGGACAAACTGGGACTGCATTCGGAGTACCAAAGATGGGGATCAAGGTGCAAAAGAGACTGTCTGATCATTTATCCATATTTACGGTGGAGATGTATTTAAATATTGGTATTTGGTTGGCATTACAGTGGGTAGAAGAAGTTAGAGCAGATAAAGTTGTAATTTGCTCCGACTCTAGTGCAGTTCTAAAGAGTTTGCAATCATTCAAGTCACAATCAAGGCAGGACATGGTACTGTATATGAGGCAGCCTACTAGAATGTTACACACGGGTTTGTCAATTGGGATGAGGGTAAAGTTTACAAGGCTTCCAGCACATGTTGGCGTCAAAGGAAATGAAATGGTAGATGGTTTGGCAAAACAAGCCAGTAAAAGGGAAGTTGTTGAAATGTCCATTTCAATTAGTAAAGCAGAAGCTAAAAATCTGGATGAAAATTATGGAAAGTGGCAGAGATGTTGGGATTTTTGGGGGGGATGTTGGGTTTTTATATTTATTAAAATACTTATTTTTTTATTTAATTTTTGGTTGGTCCAGTGAAATATTTTGCAGGGCAAGTAAACATCTGAACCAGAATGAACCTGTAGACAAACTCATTTGTGTTTAGCCCTGCAAATATCAAGACCTGCCACTTTTGTTATAAAATAAAGGTTTGTTACAGGGAAAAAAATAAAGTAATATTAAAACTAGGAATTTCACTTGGCCTGCCCTACAACTCAAAGCTGGAGCTGGTGTTGTTTAAAGTTCATAGTAATTGTTCTGACTTCATGAAGCCTCATGGTGTGAATGAAACATCAGACTGACTAGAACAAACTCTTTGAAATGTATATATGATACTGGATATCAAGGGTGAAAACTGTTAGTAATGTAGACAGACAGCAGTCTCATTCAATGTCAGTCATTTGTGGGTGAAATATAATTTAGTTAGGCATTTAACATTTAAATCATGGAAAGTTTAAAAAGCAATCATATCAGGATACTTAATGACTTTCAGAACTAAAATTATTCCTGATTCAAGCAGAATCAGCAAAAAATAAGTAAATGGACAATAACAATGAGATGTTGATAAATTGAGTAAAGAGTTTAATCAATCATTATATGAAGAAAATACAAACATTAAGTAAAAGTGAAGAAGGAGACAGATCTCTCTCTTTACTGGCTTACAAGAGCCAAAGCATCTCAAGAGAAGAAGAGAAGAAAAGAGTGCAGTTTCAAAGATACATGAAAGTATATATTGCATTTCCAAGAGTAGAAGTAGAAGAGAAACTACATGTTCTGATGAAAAACAATGAAGAACGAGTAAAAAATTTACATCAGATTCATGTCTCTCTTAAAAGTGTTATGGTCTCTTCTTCAGCTCCTGAACTTTGCCTTCAAAAGATTTTTCCAGTGTGAATTTTCTGGTGCTCTTTCAGTTCATCTTCTGTAGTGAAGGACTTCCTGCATTTTGCTTCTTCCCAGTGTGAACTCTCATGTGAATCTTCAGACTTGATTTTCATGTGAAGCGTTTCTTACACTGAGGGCAGGAGACAGATTTTTTGGCATCTGTTTTTCCTTTCTTGTTCACGTCCATCAGATCTATAAGAAACATTAAATCAAGTGAGTTTCAATGGACTATTTTATGCAAACAACTTGCTAATCATGTCTTACTCATGTAGTTAAAGTAGTAGTGGGCGATTACGAAACACTGCTTCACGAAGCTCAGACACCTTTATGAATCTTTGTTTCAAATCATGTTCAGATTTGTGGTGGTTCAGAGCGTGTATCAAACTGCGAAAGTCATGTGATTTCAGTAAACGAGGCTTCTTTGCCTAATAAGCGTTTAGAAACGTCAATGATCTCTGTGAACCCATCATGCAGTTAACCATTGAACAAGTGTCTGGGTTTTGCCTGATCTCTGATCAGTTTTAAACATTTGTATACATTTTAATGAGACTTGTATAATAATAATAAAATATTAGTAGTTGATAGTCTCTTATTCGCCTGTTTAGCTGAGCAATCCATGCAAAAAACAAAAAGAGCCCTGAAAATGTATTAAAACCCCCATTTTATACAGATACTTAATATTTATGATATTAGATGATTTGTTGATTGCATTTGATTGATTAATTACCCTCAATAACACATTTGCAATAGTTTGTAAAAGGTGTTTTTATGCATGAGTTGTTGCATTACACTCTTTTAAAAAAGTTCTATGTCAAAATAATTTAATGTTTAATTTTTATTCTTGACCTGAAACAATGTAAATCTGGTGAGCGTCAGCATGACGAATGAATAAAGAATCAAGAATAAACGGCAATCTCTTTGTTCTTCAGTAGCATGATGTTTCATTTTCTTAAATTGTTTCTGATTATCAAAACAAACTTAAATTAACTAGGGAACTAATTGCTGATATCGATCATGAAAATAAACAATTAGTGAAGCTCAAGGTAATTTCGGGAGGAGTGAACCCATCTAATATTCACCTCGCTCTGGCATCAGCTGTTCTGGCGTCCCTCCACCTCCCCAACTCCACCTGCATAATTTAGGCATCTTGCTACTATACTCATCATCCAAGCAGTATTAGTCCCACTGGGGGGTGTATATAAGCTCCAGTTGAAGCTGCTTCCATAGAAAAACACTTCTATGGCCAAAACGCATCTGGAAATGATTGGTGCATGGTGAGCATGCGAACCATGTTATTGGAAATTATCGGATATTTATTTTAAATGTATTATTAATTTGTGATTAAGTTTCTAAAATTACTTTAATGTCGTTTAGCCAGGCAACAGACAAGTGACCAATCCTGAGTGGCGATGTCACTACACACTAGTGATGTTACATTTGTGAACGAATCGTTCTTTTTGAAAGAATCTTTTAGGTGAACGAATCGTTCTTGTTCACGTAATCCATTGACGTAATCCATCGAGTAGCTCTGTGGACGAGTAGCTAAAATGTTAATTGTGGAAGAAAACCTTGTGCTTTGATTTCAACTTATTTTATTATTTTAATGAGTGAATTAGGCACACATTTTAATAAAGCCAAATAATTTTTTTGTTACAAGTAAATATGTTTGTTGACTTGAGACATAACACATAAGACACTATTTTTCGCCCCCTGCTGGCATATTTATGTAATATGAAGAAATTGTCACTGAATGAATCAATGAACGAATCATTTTGGTGAACGAACTGAACCAACCCTAACGATTCTCTGGAAATAATAAAAATTTCCACCACTAGTACAAACACACACATTACCATCACGGTTCGACACGGTTAGCCAAGTGTGCTGAGAGTTCAGGGCCGAGAACGGTTTGTAATTGTGCCGTGCCGTACCAGCTCAAGTGGAAACACAACTGGAACCTTTTCTGAAGGTGGAAAAGTCGTCAAGTATATTTGTATAGCGCTTTTCACAATACAGATTGTATCAAAGCAGCTTCACAGTATTAATTAAAATAATACAAGGACTGTTTCTAGTGGAATTTATTGATTGATAAAATAAAATAAAATATCCCCAAAATATCCCCAACTGAGCAAGCCAAAGGCAACAGTGGCAAGGAACCGAAAAACTCCATCAAGTGACCTAATGGTGTCCTAAAACTCCATCAGGTGACCTAAGGCCGGATTGTAGTTTGAACTGTAAGATTAAAAGTATTATATGAATGCCTGGCTGAAGAGATGCGACTTTAATCTAGTTTTAAACTGGGAGAGCGAGTCTGAGCAACAAACAGTATCAGGAAGGCTATTCCAGAGTTTTGGAGCTAAATGTGAAAATGCTCTCCCTCCTTTGGTGGATCTGGATATCCTAGGTATGACCAAAAGCCTCGAATTTATTGATCTTAAAGAGCGCGATGGATTATAGGGCAATAGAAGATCCGTTAAATAGACTGGAACTAAGCCGTTTAAGGCTTTATAAGTCAGTAGCAATACCTTGTAAATAATACGGTACTTTATAGGTAACCAATGTAGTGATGATAAAATCGGTGTTATATGATCATATTTTCTTGATCTAGTAAGAACTCTAGCGGCGGCATTTTGGACCAACTGTAGCTTGTTTATTGAGGATGCAGGACAACCAGCTAATAAAGCATTACAGTAATCTAGTCTCGAGGTCATGAATGCATGAACTAGCTTTTCTGTAGCTCAGTGGTAAGAGCATTGCGTTAACAACGCAAGGTTGTGGGTTCGATCCCAGGGGATTGCACACACCTATGTATAAATGCATAGGATAATGCAATGTAAGTCGCTTTGGATAAAAGCGTCTGCCAAATGCATAAATGTAAATGTAAACTAGCTTTTCTGCATCAGAAACTGATAGCATGTTACGTAACTTAGCAATGTTTCTAAGGTGGAAAAAGGCTGTTTTTGTAACATATGAAATATGATTTTCAAAAGACAGGTTACAATCGAGTATAACACCCAGGTCTTTTACTGTAGAGGATAAAGTAACAGGACATCCTACTATGTTAAAGTTGTATTGTAAGAGGTTAAAAGCAGCTTTTGTTTATCAGCACATAAAGATGAACAACTTAACTTACCGTGATCTCAGACTGCGCTGATGTGGTTTCTCCACTGCATGGATCTTCATGTGTCGCCTCAGTTGAGTTATAATAGAGAAACTCTTTCCACACTGATCACACGTGTGCGGCTTCTCTCCAGTGTGGATGCTCTCATGTATTTTCAGAGTTGTTAAATGACTGAATCTCATGTCACAGTGTGAACACTTGTAAGGTTTCTCTCCAGTGTGGATCCTCTCATGTCTTTTCAGAGTTGTTAACTGATTGAATCTATTGTCACAGTGTGAACACTTGTAAGGTTTTTCTCCAGTGTGAATTCTCTGGTGCAGTTTTAAACTGTTTGCTGTAGTAAAAGTTTTCTCACACTCAAAGCACATGTACTCTCTCACGCCAGTATGAATTTTCTCATGTGCATGTAAATGTTGCCGCAGTGAAAAACTCTTTCCACATACAGAACATGAATGTGGTTTCTCCTTCGTATGAACTCTCAGGTGTGTCTTCAGATTTGATGCCCAGAGAAATGTTTTCCCACACTGACCACATGTGAACGGCTTCACTCCGGAGTGGATCCTCGTGTGAACATTAAGGTATGAAGGTCGACTGAAACTTTTCCCACATTGATTGCATGGGAACGGCTTCTCTCCGGTGTGGATCATCATGTGAACATTAAGGAGTGTTGATTGACTGAAACTATTCCCACATTGATTGCATGTGAACGGCTTTTCTCCAGTGTGAACTCTCATGTGAATCTTAAGAGATTTTTTGTTTGAGAATCTCTTTTCACACTGATCACACATGAACGGCTTCTCTCCGGTGTGGATCCTCATGTGACTTTCAAGGTGTGTCGATCGGCTGAAACTATTCCCACACTGATCACATGTGAACGGCTTCTCTCCGGTGTGGATCCTCATGTGACGCTCAAGACTGTGTTTACATTTACATTTTACATTTAGTCATTTAGCAGACGCCCTTATCCAAAGCGACTTACAAATTAGGACTAAGTTCAGCGAGTCATCATAAAGAGGCAAAAGCAACAACAATGCAGGAAGTGCTCAAAATACGAAGTTCTGGTATTATTCAGAGTAGCATAAGCCTGATAAGTGATGTTTCAAAGGGAAAGGATTTTTTTTTTATTTTTTTTTTATTTATTTTTTTTTTATAAGGTTAAGTGCTCACGGAAGAGATTGGTTTTCAGCTTTTTTTTGAATGTTGTCAGGGATTCTGCATTCCGGATGAGGGTGGGGAGAGCGTTCCACCAGCATGGAACTGTAAATGAGAATGTTCTGGAAAGTGATTTTGTGGCTTTCTGTGATGGAACCACGAGACGTCGCTCGTTGACCGATCGTAGGTGTCTGGTAGGGATGTAGACTCGTAGGAGTGAGTGAAAGTAGGAGGGAGCTGAGCCTGTGATAGTTCTGTAAGCAAGCGTCAGAGCCTTGAACTTGATGCGAGCAGCAGCATCATTTTGATTGTGAAACTCTTTCCACACTGATCACATGTGAACGGCTTCTCTCCGGTGTGGATCCTCATGTGACGCTCAAGACTTTGTTTGGTTGTGAAACTCTTTACACACTGAGTGCAGGTTGTAGATTTCTTGGCTCTTCTTTTCTTTAAAAAAATATTTTTAGTCTTTGATCGACTCAAAAGTTTTTCTCCAGGTTTGACATGATGTTCCTCCTCCACTTCACTCAGTTCTTCACTCTCCTCCTCCACTTCACTCAGTTCTTCACTCTCCTCCTCCACTTCACTCAGTTCTTCACTCTCCTCCTTCACTTCACTCAGTTCTTCACTCTCCTTACTCTCTTCCATCGGGTCTGAAATCAAAGAAAAACTAATTTTCTGATTTTCTAAATAATCAAAATAATTAAAAGAGAGAAATATGGAGTGAATGGAGATAGAAATTATCCCAGATGTAACAGTTTTATAAATTAAACGTCCCTGAAACTTTCCATGAGTGAGGTACACTGATCTTCTAGTTATTGTTTTTTAAACATTATAGGCACAAATCCCATGTTTCTGTCGTGAGAACTATTAAATATGTTTGATCAATGACACAATTACCTAACATGAAATGAACATTAAAATACACAATACTGACATATTTTGACACTAACTTTTACATTTATATATAGTTATGTTAAAAACTACTAAAACGTTTTAATTATTAAGGGCTATTATCACACTAAACTTCTACTTCCATTGACTTTACACACATGTAAAAATTGTGACACAAGAAACACAAGATCAAGTGAATTTCACTGCGAGAAAGAACACAAATGTTTGCAGTAAAGCAGAGTAGATTGTAAATTTGTACATTTTGGAATTATTATTATTTGTTATATACAGTGCTATGCATAAGTTTAGACACCCATACTAAAGTTGACTAAAAAGAGGAATAAAAAATCATCTTTTGGAAACTGAACTTAATGCCTTAATTTAAAAAAATAGGAAAAATCCAACCTTTAAGGAAACCAATTTTCTTTGTGAATGAATAATGTATCGTAAATAAATAAATATTCTTCCTTAAAATACAGAGTGCATAAGTTTGGACACCCCTATGTTAAATTCCCATAGAGGCAGGCAGATTTTTATTTTTAAAGGCCAGTTACTTCATGGATCCAGGATACTATGCATCCTGAGAAAGTTCCCTTAGCCTTTGGAATTAAAATAGCCCCACATTATCACATAGCCTTCACCATACCTAGAGATTGGCATGGTTTTATTTCAGTTAGCCTAATAGCTGGTTTGATTTGCATTGAGAGATGATCTTATGGAAAGTACTCCATGCCAATCTCTAGGTATGGTGAAGGCTATGTGATGATGTGGGGCTATTTTAATTCCAAAGGCCAAGGGAACTTTATCAGAATGCATAGTACCCTGGATCCATGAAGTAACTGGCCTTTAAAAATAAAAATCTGCCTGGCTCTATGGGAATTTAACATAGGGGTGTCCAAACTTATGCACCCTGTATTTTAAGGAAGAACATTTATTTATGATACATTATTCATTCACAAAGAAAATTGGTGTCCTTAAAGGTTGGATTTTTCCAAATTTTTTTAATTAAGGCATTAAGTTCAATTTCCAAAAGAAGATTTTTTATTCCTCTTTTTAGTCAACTTTAGCATGGGTGTCTAAACTTATGCATAGCACTGTATGTTTGTAAAAATACGCACAAAATTCAGGTCAAATTCTGGTAAAATTGTTACAAATTGTAAACCATATAAAATAAATGTAAAATAAAACAGTTCAAATATTTAAATGGAGTTTGACCTGATGTTGACAATCAAAATGAAACCTCCCTTTACTGACCATTTGAATAAACTTTTGCAGTCATTTCATAGTTGAACTGTTTATCTAAAAGTGAAGAAGTGCTTGAATGTTTCTAACATGAATGTTCTTCAGCATCATGAATGAATGAAGAATAAACACCAACCTCTTTGTTCTTCAGGATCTTCAGTGTGTTTCATTCTGCAGGGTTCTGGATCACTCATGTTCTCACTGTCCTCTTTAATAAACTCAGTCTTTGCAGATTTCAGCTCTTCCTGATGCTCTGATGCTCGTCTTCACTTGTAGCTGATGGGAATTTACAGCATTTATTGGAGAATTGCAGTGGGAGGAGCTTCACTGATGATGAATTACAGTGGGAGGAGCTTCACTGATGATGTGACTGCTGTGGGAGGAGCTGATCTGGCAAAATCTAAAATATATCAGTTACTGAGTTTTTTTGTTTTGTTTTTTTGCTCATGGACAACAGAATATAATAATGTAAATTCTCCCAAATATTAATAATGATAAGAAAAAGAGTTATAAGCATAAACAGAAGTAAATCTACAGATTTGTCACTATCAAATACCCTCAGTCTGTTGACACCAATGAAATGAGCTTTAAGTGTCAATTTACAGGAGATCTGAATACATCAGCATAATAAATGAGGTGAAAACAGGAACTATTGTCATGAAATAAAGAGTGTTTTCAGCAGATCTGTTAATATTGATGAGCCTCAGACTATCAACACTCATTCAACAAGCCATTCAGGATCATCAGCAGATCATCTCACTTTATTCTGAGTGTTTGCTGTTAGAAATACATTATTTGAGTCAGGATACATGATAAAAGTCTGTAAAACTGCTCTATTGATAGACAATATAACATGGATAAATCATCAATAATAAAACAAAATAATTAAATAAATAGGCCTATCCTATCTTTATGAACCTCTACAGGCAAATAACTACAACACCATAATATGTGAATGTAAATATAGTTTGACTTTATAAAAACTATTAATTGCAATATAGTAATTCCATCATTAACATGTTACAGATTTGTGTCTACAGAAACTACAGGGGCAATATAAAGTGTTATAATAGACATCAAGTTTAATAAGTAAATGTAATCTGCCAAAGATAAATGTCGGCACTATTAAAGGGGGGGTGAAATGCTCATTTTCACTCAATCTCCTGTTAATCTTGAGTACCTATAGAGTAGTATTGCATCCTTCATATCTCCAAAAAGTCTTTAGTTTTATTATATTTATAAAAGAAAGATAGGCTGTACTGAGTCTTTCCGGAAAAAAAAACGAGCGTCTGGAGGCGGGCCGTGTGGGCGAAGCTAAAGATGTGTGCTAACCGAGCTAACAACACACAGAGACATTTGAAGCAGTTTTACTCACCGCCTGCGACCGCAAATCTTTATCATTGTGACTGCTCGATCCTTAAGCATTAGACGATCTGAAAATCCGTCGATCTGGGCTTTGTTTATAAAACAATCATCGTCGAAATGAAGGGAACAAAACAAAAACAAACAGTCTTGCACAAAAACAAACAGTCTCTGAAAAAAACAAACTCCATCCACTGGTCCCTTAGCACTGGGTTCTTTAGGAATCTGTGCAGGGTTGGCTTGCCCTGGCAACCAAAAACACACTTCTTTGGTGACATTTACCTCCCAAAAGCCGAGCAGAGCGCTTTGATGAGGTACTGCTTTCGCTCTCTTCTCTCTCTGTCTGGTCTACGAGTGCGCGCGCGCCCGCGGAGAAGTGCCCTTATGACCCATATAAGGAAATTCCGCCCCAGCTGACGTCACACAGACCCATACTCGAAAAAAACTTTCCGAAACTTGTGACAAACCGGAAGGACAATTTTTGGCACAGAAATACTCCTTCAAACGTACAATTAAATGTTTTAAACTTTGTCCATGTTTAGCATGGGAATCCAACTCTTTAACAGTGTAAAAAACTCAGTATGCATGAAATAGCATTTCACCCTCCCTTTAAAGTGTGAAAGTGACTTTTTCCAACATGACATCATGACTTTGCTTAAAAATACACGTCACTTGACTTGACTTGACTTGTTATCTATACGCATTTTGAGCTATCCGCGTGTATGTTCACGCCGAAACGAACCGTCATCTTCCCCCTGTATGTCTACGCCGTTAAATGTCCGAGCTGTTATGGAAAATTTTATATTTTCTTTGCATTTTATTTTCAATGATTTAATTTTGAACGCCATGCGTTCTTTTGCTGTATTTTGGGATTCTTTTGTGATGTTGATACAGCTGCAGGGTGTGTGTGTGTGGGACTTCAGAGGTGAGAGAATTCCAGTGCTGGGGAGGGGGGTCAAGGGGGGTCCCTTTTGTTCCTTGTGCTGTAGTGGGTGACAAGAGATAACACTATAAAAATGCTGGCCAACCTCTGCTCTGAGTCTCACTCTGCCTGCAGCTGGACTGTGGGTAGACTGGGAACATTTCTTGCAAGAAATAAATATCTTTTAAGGACAATTTGAATCCTGATGTCTCTTATGCCTGATGCTGTTTTGTTAGTTATTGTTTTTGCTATAACAATTGGTGTCAGAATGGGACTCCTTGAGGTTTTCGTCTGGTCCTGACAGCGGATTTGACGAACTGATCATCTCAAAGCACAGGCTTTGATCTTACCTCGCTGAATTTAAGAGAGAAGAGCCAAAGCTGCTATCAGGGCCAGGGAGAAACATCACTGGATTCAGAAAGAACTCGCAGCAGTAAAAGCATCTCGGGTAAGAGACAGTTAAATTATTTTAATTTGTGTGGTGCAATTTGATATTCTGTGAGTGAACCATGGTGGCTGGAACTATCTCTTTGGTACGGGCAGAGAAGGTTTTTGATGGGGAGATTGTAACCTGAGGAAGTCAAGTCAATTTCCTCACGTAATAACCTAGAATACGGTCTAAAACTTGATGGCTGCTCGGTCAAGTCTTCGTCGTTGGTTAGGAACCTGGGTGTGCTCTTTGATACCAATCTTTCATTTGAAAGTCACGTGTCTAGTATCTGTAAAACCGCATTTTTCCATCTTAAAAATATATCTAAATTATGCCATATGCTCTCATTAACAAATGCGGAACAATTACTCCATGCGTTCATGACCTCAAGGCTAGATTATTGTAATGCTCTACTGGGTGGTTGCCCTGCACGCTTAATAAACAAACTACAGCTAGTTCAAAACGCAGCAGCCAAGTTCTTACCAGAACCAGAAAGTATGACCATATTAGCCCGGTTCTGTTAACACTGCATTGGCTGCCTATTAACCCTCTGAGGTCGACAAACGCGGATTTGCTGGATTTTCTCCACATTGTAGCACTATAAACATAAATTACTCCGTCATTTATGATCATACAGAAAAAAGAAATATAAAAAAAAGAATCTGTGATATTTGAGAAGATATGTCCACTTACAATCAAATCAAAACATTGTGCTTTTGTAAAATAAAGAAAATAAACAGGGTGTGCGTTCTGCCTCTCCGTCGCGGTGAACTTTTTTTTCTTGAGCACGTCTATAAACAGAAACAAAACTCAGCGAATACTTGTCACACATTTATGAGCCATATACCTTTATAAACATTTAAGTGTGTACTTTTAAATGATCTGATTCAAACTGAAAACAAATATTCTCTGTTTAAGTAATTTGTATAAAACCAACAAGATGTCCAGCTTCTCAAACGCTTGCTCATTAAATTAAATTTGGCCACGCCCACTCGCGCAAAAGAGATTGACATGCAAATCTCCACATGGAACGCGATCGCGCTCATTACCTCAACAACAAAACACTTCACTTCACTTTTCGTCGAGTTTGAAAGACGCGCCTGAGCTTACATTGGATTTAGGCTACCTCAGAAGAAGAAGAACGCGATTTGAAGACAAGAAAGATGTAAGTAGGTAAGAAATTTTAAATATTAGTTTGTTATTGTTGCATAAATGTCACGTTGCAGTTGAACTGTTGCTAGATATATGGGGGAATATTATAATATTTAGACCCGTGTTTACTGTTACTGTGTTTGTGGATATCTGCTCAAACGTAGATCTGTATATGGTAACCATAATGTTTTATATTTGAGCGCGATCGCGTTTGAATGTATCATATTTTGGATCGCGATCGCGTTTGAATGTATCATATTTTGCAGCGCAATCGCGTTTGAATGTATCATATTTTGGATGAAAGCAAAACGCACCAAACGGCTTCATGTTTTTACTATTATCTCATTTCATATCATCATAACGAATGGAAACATTTGAAGTAACATGATAATCAATATATTTTTCTCTAGCTTAGTTGTTACTGAAATCTATTGGAAGATTTATACTGCTAGGTTATTGTTATTATTATTTTATCCAGCACTGTGCATAGCTTATGCCTACAAGGCACAACAAACCTGGTGTTCATTATATTATATATTGTTGGAAACATTTGTGTGTGTGTGTGTGTGTGTATTCTGTGAATTTTAAAACGCAATTTTAACCAGAAAAATCTAATATTTATTTACAAAATCGTGCAGGCCTTTCTCTTGATATCAGTATGTTCACTTTTTTTTTTTTTCAGTCCTTCTTACTTCAACATCCACATGAGTCTATGTACATGAACATGGTAAAGTGAAAATCAAACACCTTGGAAATGAAAGGTATGTACAATGTTTTTAGGAATGGCACAAAGGTCTCTGTCTTTGGATCATTGTTTTCAATAAGTGCTTTTTTGGCATTTGTGTATCTTTGGATTATGTTGTGTTGTAAATAAATCCAAACAATTTAAAAGCCATTCTTTTTTAAATCTCCTCATTTACAGTATTGTGCAAGTTTGCTCAGAATGACAGGGCCTGATAGCTCCTAATAGGGGAGGGTCTTTGTCTTTCTCAGGTGTGAAAAGCTTACATATTAATGACCTCCGCATAAAGCTTTTTCACACAAAACACGTCGTAAATTTTTTAAATCAATATATTGTCTTATCTGAATGAGCAGTCAGGGTGATTTTCACATAGTTTTAGAGCAAATATTCTAGGCTACGTCATACAATTTTCAAAAGTCTTGTGAATAAATAATCAGTATGGGTTTCCTGGCCTTATTTCAGTGAGATTTTTTTTTTTGTATTTTCACAAACCACGCATAAATGTCATTATCTCAAAACTACAAACTTTTACATACATGCTGCTGATATATAATTGTAGCAGAGTTTGTGCTGAATACAGTGTAATTAGACTTTAGCCATGAAAATGTCACAAGTAACAGAAATAACCAGAAATGTCAGAGCATGTCAGAACACCTCCAGGGCCCAGAAAACAGCTCAGACCTCAGAGGGTTAAACTATTTAAAAAAAAATTAAAATATTGCTGATTACTTACAAAGCACTAAATGGTTTAGCTCCACAGTATTTGAGCGAGCTCTTAACGCATTATAGTCCTTCACATCTATTGCGATCTCAAAATTCCGGCCAGTTGATAATACCTAAAATATCAAAATCGACTGCAGGTGGTAGATCCTTTTCCTATTTAGCGCCAACATTTTGGAACAGTCTTCCTACCACTGTCCGGGAAGCAGACACACTCTGTCAGTTCAAAGCTAAAGACACATCTCTTTGACCTAGCATAAACATAACACATTATAGACTTCTTCAATTCAATGATTAGGCTGCATAGATTAGATCAGCCGGAACCGGGAACACTTCCCATAAATCCTGATGTACTCGTTACATCATAAGAAGAATGGTATCTACGCTAATTTTAGTGTCTTTGTTTATCCCGAGGTTTTCCTGCAGCCTGCCGGATCCAGGCCGTATCCAGATCTGAAGAAGGACCTTCGCCTGGACCCGATGACAACGCAGTGCTGAAGTGCCAACTAGTCTCTCCCTATGGAGGATCCCTTTACCACGCTACAGATAAAGTGTTTTCGGGAAATTCATTTTGCGTACCTACCCCGAAGTAACAAAATAAAATACAATTCTGTATCAAAATTTTATAAGGTACAAGTACTTTGTTTAGGCTTGGTTTGTAGGGAATTACAAACCTGCATACATACTGTATATTCAAACGCACATAACTATAGAACCAATTCTTAATGTGCATGTGAACGCCATCAGCGTTTCTCACAGGTTTGCATTTAAAGTCTGTGTAGAGAGAATGGTGTCGTCTTAGCGGCCCCTAATTTAATAACAAATGATCGTTGCGACAGAAGCGAATCAATCAAAAATAACTTTATTAAAGAACCAAACAAGCTATACAAGCTATAAAGCCAAAACAATCTCTGTTTCCATAAATTGTACGCTTATCTCTGTAAAGCTGGTTTGAAACAAGCTACATGGTTAAAAGCACTATATAAATGAGGATGACTTGACTTATTGCATGCAAATAGCTTTCATCTGCCATGGCTTATTGATAACATACCCTTTGGACAGATTCAGAGACTAAGGCGTATATGTGACTCAGATCAGGATTTCTAAAATCAATCGATGGATATGCAGCAGCGTTTTCGACAAAGAGGATATCGAACACAAACTCTTGTTCAAGCTCATAATCAGAGCCGGATTAATGCAAAGGCAAACTAGGCACGTGCCTAGGGCCTGATTGGCGGGATGGGGCCCAGACAAAAAAAATAATATATATATATATATATATATATATATATATATATATATATTGTACAAATGTCCTATCTACAATTTATTTCAATATTTATTAATTAACTAAAAATAGTGACAATGTTTATCTTAACCATAGACTGTTACATTACTGCAGTTAAACCAATGAATGTGTCCGTTACAAAGCGGGTGCCGGCTTCTGAAAGTATGTGTAACGAACGCATCCATCAGGTGCTGCGAGGCAATAGCCTAATAAGCACACAAAGAAGCACAGCTCATAATGCAGGTGTGTGAGTTGTCGTCATCTATTGTGGAGTTATTATGTATTCTAAATTTAAACTTGTACTGTAGATCAGCGTCATTTCTGGAAAAATCATTCACCGCTTTATTACGAGTTTAAAAGAGCGCAAGCGTCATTAACGTGCCCAGACGCGACGCTTTGAATTTGCGCGTACAATGAATAACATCGCGTCGGGAGCTGACTAGTAAAAAAGCTACAAAATTAAAAGACAAGACTTCTGTATTCTAAGTTAAAAAGCCAACACACTACAACATTTTTAAATGTTTCAAATAAAGGATCTCATATCTATGGGTCTATCTTCTAAATTCTGCTGATGATTAAATTATACCCTGACATTACGCCAATAATATCAGTTTATATATTTTTTTCTGCTCAGTAGCGATCGTGTCTTTCTCTTCCACTTGATTTGTGTATAGCATATTTAAGGTAGCAATGCAATATAAAAGCACTTATGCTCATCTACTGAAGTGGGATTCTGGAACTTTGAATAAATTGAATAAAACAGCAAAATAACAACAACAACAATAACATTTTCATTAAACAAAAAAGAGATTACCTTAGATAAAGTTTGATTATTATGTACATACAGTACCGGTAAAAGTCTGGACCCATTACTATTTTTTATGTTTTTGAAAGAAGTTTATTATTATGCTCTACAAGCCTGCATTTATTTGATCAAAAATACAGAAAAAAACATGAATATTCAGAAAGGATGTGTTAAATATATAAAAAGTGATAGTGAAGACTTTTTTAAAACAACTTTTTAATAATCAAAAATCCTGAAAAAAAGTATCACAGGTTATAAAATAAATATTAAGCACCATTTCTAACATTTGATAATAAATCAGAATATTATAAAGTTTTCTGAAGGATCACGTGACACTAAATTCAGCTTTGCATCCCAGAAATATAAAGTAGAGTAAAATAGAAAACCATTATTTTAAATTTTAATAATATTTCGCTATATTATTTTTCTGTATTTTTGATCCAATAAATCCAGGCTTGATGAGCATAAGAGACTTCTTTCAAAAACATTAAAAATAGTAATGTGTCCAAACTTATGTACTGTGTAAGTAAAAATATACTGCTTTTAAAATTAAATGTTGTATAAATAAAAAGGTTAGGAATCATATTTGTTTCAAGTGTTTTTTTTATTGGGGGTGGGGGGCCTCCAACATGAATTTTGCCTAGGGTCTCCTAATGTCTAGAACCGGCCCTGCTCATAATAGAGCACAATCACTTGAAAGGAAGAGCCTGCTTAAGTCTAGACCCAAAAGAGCGTCAACTCAGAAACCCTACTTTGTCACTCATTATAGCACGGAGGCTGTCCAGATTAAATACATTATTAAGAAAAACTGTAACATTAATGAATGTGACTCGACTTTACAGGAAATATTCATGGAACCCCCTGGGATCAGCTTTAGGAGGGCCCCCACAATTAAAGACAAGTTAGTAAGAAGTTACCCCCCCTGCTCATAAACGTGAAACTTGGCTTGGTCAACCTAAGGGAAACTTTCCTTGTGGTAATTGTAATTATTGTGAGAATATGGCTAAACCTGCTACATTTATGGATGTTTTCAGTAATAAGACTTACACTATTAACAGTTTTATAAATTGCAATACTACCCATGTTGTCTATTGATTAGAGTGTACTTGTGGCTGCTTTTACGTAGGCCTCACTATAAGGAGACTGAGAGACAGGGTAGCTGAGCATAGGTATGCCATCCGGACTAGAAATATGAATTATCCAATGGCCAAACATTATATAGAGGCAAAACATGGGAGGGATTCGACCTTACGAGTAGTGGGCATTGAGGCTATTCGCCTTGATGCTAGGGGTGGGGATATAATCAAACACCTTAAACAGAGGGAGACATATTGGATTTATTCCTTGAGGGCCACTAGTCATCCAGGTCTCAATGAAGATGTTGACCTTTCTCCCTTTTTATAATTGTTGTGTCTCTATAGGGACAGTATATTGCTGTAAGTAAATGATGACTAGTTTTTGAATGTAATAGACCCAATTGCCATTTTTGTACACTATTCATGTTGTTTTAGAACCATCTTGACTATGAATTAAGAATTATGATGTGTAACTGGTTTATTGACTTTTGGTGCATATTGTGTGGAGTACACTGGATGTTTGCAGTAGTGTTACTCCTGTTCTTCCACTTGGAGATGTCTCATTTGGTCTTCTTTTGTTTAACCTCTGGTATTAGACATGACCTGAACTATTGCATCTATTGCAACTATTGCATTGCATCTGAATCTAGGTGGCAAAGAAATTGTGTAGCAAGTGCCAGAGTGGCACACCTGAAATCAATGCAACTATAAGTATGGCTTAATTCTGTTTGTTTGTGACCAACACCCTGATGAAGGCTAGTTGGCCGATACGCGTTGCTGTTTTAATGCTTTAGCCCTTTAAAATAATAAAGGCTTTTGCATCCTACTTTTGCATCCTACTGAGTGCCTGAACCTGGATTTTTTTCCAAATTCTTTTTTATGAACATTTAACCCTTCCATGAGCACCAGACCAGAGGATACAAGGGATACCAGCAGCACTCCAGATCCCCTTTATAAAGTACAGACATGATCTTAATTCCATAATGTCCTTAAACATAAAAATATTGCTGGCCATAAAGCCTCACAATCTGAATTGAAAACAACGTTTACAAGCAAACACATTTACAAAAAAACAATGCCCATAACAGGTTCGAATAAAGGCTGCCTAATATTCGTTCAAATATCATTATTATTTAAATATTTGAATAAAGTTCGGCGTCAAAGCCCTAATCTGAACTGACTAATTAGATATTCCTGCTGGTTGAACACGAGTTAATAAATGCCAACACGAGTTAATAAATCAATCAACAAAATGTCCTGTGCTCACCACACACCAGCTATAGGTGGAGATGGTCACCGTGATTTTGCCAAGTAAGACATGTTCCTGGATCAACATATTTTGTTGATCCTAGATTAACGTTCCTGCCCCAAAATTTAGTCCTAACCCTATCCCTACCCCTAAACCCCTACCAAACTTTTCCCTAAAGTCTGAGGGAAATGACAGGTGAATAACACTGATGTTTAAGCACCTCACCCTGGTTTTAAGCCTAAACTTGACATAAACTGTAAACTTGTTCCTCAAATCTGATTGGTTGATTGGAAAGTTGTTCCAGGATCAACAAAGATGTTAATCCAGGAACATGTGGTACTTAGTGAAATCACGTTCACCAGGTGGAGATGGGAGATTTGGCTATAGAGTTATGTGAGACTTTGATGCTCAGGACATAAAGATTAACTACTTACTATTAACTACGGTGTTGATGTGGTTTCTCCACTGCATGGATCTTCATGTGTCGCTTCAGGTAAGTTTTAAAAGAGAAACTTGTTCCGCACTGATCACACGTGTATGGCTTCTCTCCAGTGTGAATCCTCTCATGTTTTTTAAGATCTGCTGACTGAATGAATCTCTTGTCGCAGTGTGAACACTTGTAAGGTTTTTCTCCAGTGTGGATCCTCTCATGTTTTTTAAGATCTGCTAACTGAATGAATCTCTTGTCGCAGTGTGAACACTTGTAAGGTTTTTCTCCAGTGTGAATCCTCTCATGAGTTTTCAGACATGCTGAATGACTGAATCTCTTGTCACAGTGTGAACACTTGTAAGGTTTTTCTCCAGAGTGAATTCCTTCATGTGCTTTCAGATTTGCAGACTGATTGAATCTCTTGTCGCAGTGTGAACACTTGTAAGGTTTTTCTCCAGTGTGAATTCTCTGGTGCAGTTTCAAACAGTTCGCTGTAGTAAAAGTCTTCTCACACTCAAAAAACACATACTCTCTCACACCAGTATGAATTTTCTGATGTGCATGTAAATATGGAAGCAGTGAAAAACTCTTCCCACACACAGAACATGAATGCGGCTTCTCCTTCGTATGAACTGCCATGTGTGTCTTCAGCTCTGATGCCCTAAGAAAAGTTTTGCCGCATTGATCACATGTGGACGGCTTCACTCCGGTGTGGACCCTCATGTGTAATTTAATCGTTTCTGATCGGGTGAAACTCTTCCCACATTGATGGCATACATGCGGCTTCTCTCCAGTGTGGATCCTCATGTGACGCTCAAGAATTTGTTTGTTTGTGAAACTGTTTCCACACTGAGTGCAGGTGAAAGATTTCTTGCCTCTTCTTTTCTTTAAAAATGTCTTTTTAGTCTTTGAACGACTCAAATGTTTTTCTCCAGGTTTGACATGATGTTCCTCCTTCACTTCACTCAGTTCTTCACTCTCCTCCTTCACTTCACTCAGTTCTTCACTCTCCTCCTTCACTTCCATCAGGTCTGACATGAAAGAAAATTATTAAATGTAATTTTTAGTACATCAAAATAATTAAAAGAGAGAAATACAAAGTGAAAGGATATGAAAGTGAGCCCTGATGTAATGGTAGAAAGTAGACAACAGTTATAAAATATTATGATAATTTGATTCCTTTTTATAAATGGATTATATGTCCTTGAAACTTCCATGAATGAGGTAAATGTATCTTCCAATTATTTTTAAAACATTATTAGACACAAATCCCATGTTTCTTTAGCAAGAAATATTAAATATATTTGATCAATGACACAATTATCTAACATGATATTAACACTAAAATATACAATACTGCCATATTTTGTCACCAACTTTGAGATTGATATTTATTTTACTAAAAGCGTTTGAATTATTAATGACCGTTCACACATACGCATGTGAAAGTGGGACACCAGAAACACAAGCTCAAGTGAATAACTCTGTGAGAAATAACACAAACGTTTAGCATTCAAGTGGTGTGGATTGTTTATTTTAAAATTTTGAATTATTATTATTTGTTATGTTAAATTTATGTTTGTAAAAAGCTGCCACAGAGTGTGACATCATTTCACAACCATTGCAGTGTGTGTAGAAATTTCACACGCTCAAAGTGTAGAGCGGCCTCGGCTTTAACTAGTTTTAAATTAACAATTTTTATTAGCATTAACTGTGTCCTACATGTTTCACTCAACCCTGTTACTCTTGACATAATTTTCTTCCTTTTAAAAACAGAGAATTTCTTAAAACTGTGACACAGGAAGTGACATCATCTGGGCTCTTTCTGCAGCATGATGGGAGGACAAGAAAATAATCTCAATCCATTGTCACTGGCTGCATTCGAAACCGCATACTTCCCTACTATATACGTACAGTAGTAAAAAAAAATAAAATAAAAAAAGAGTAGGCGAGCGAAAAAGTATTTTTAAGAGAATTACCTGGGTGACGTAATAATTATCGCGAGATTCGGACGTACGTATACTTAGTGTGTTCGAATATGCCTACTTTCCTACTACATAGTTGGCGAAAACAGTACGTGAAAGAAAAAGTATGTTCGAAACATTCATAAAAGAGTATGCGAGAAGTTCCCAGATGGCTTACTGCTTCCGGACAGATTTTGGATTTTTTGGATACTCTTCTATCCCAGGAGGCCACGCGAGAGGATACGTCATTATCGAACATCGTGGAGATCAGCGACGCAGGTGCTCTCAAATGTGAGTAAACACGGTTCCTTGTGTTAAAATTGCGTGTTGAACTACTGTGCAGAGTAAACTGTTGAATTGTTGAAGGTTTAAAGATGTTACACAGTATAGTATAGTTGTGTTGCTGTAAAAACACGTTTTATTATGTATAGCTAACAGGGGAGCTCCAGTAAGGACACGCGTAAGTTACATCTCTAAAGTGTATTTACATAAACCATATACATCTTAAAGACGCTTATTTTAAATGTCTATTTACATATGACAGGAAAATCTTCAGTAAGTATTGCAGAAGAGCACATCACAACATGAAATAGACATCTGAGTGATGAATGTGTGCTATTATGTAGAACAAATCTATAAAGTAACTAAACATAAGTTATCTATTTTATTTGTCCATTGTGAATATAATGTGAATCTCGTCTGGATGTCACAGGGACAGATGAACAGATGTGTGTTTATCCGGTGGAGAGTGGCTCATGAATCTGAATGCTGCCATCAAAGGCTTTGAGTGAGTATAATACAGAAATGAATAACAACAACTATTTATATTAAGTTGTAGTTTATTTAATTATTGTAATTTCAAACAGAGCTATTACAGCACTTTTCTGATTCTTGATTTCTGTGCATTTGCTGCACAGCATCCATCACTCCACCTGCCCTTACGAGACCCTCCATCCCTCCACCGGTCCTTACGAGACCCTCCATCACTCCACATGCCCTCACGAGACCCTCCATCCCTCCACCTGCCCTTACGAGACCCTCCATCACTCCACCTGTCCTCACGAGACCCTCCATCCCTCCACCTGCCCTTACGAGACCCTCCATCACTCCACCTGTCCTCACAATACCCTCCATCACTCCACCTGCCCTCACGAGACCCTCCATCACTCCACCTGCCCTCACGAGACCCTCCATCACTCCACCTGCCCTCATGAGACCCTCCATCACTCTACCTGTCCTCATGAGACCCTCCATCACTCCACCTGCCCTCACAAGACCCTCCATCATTCCACCGGTTCTTACGGGACCCTCCATCACTCCACCTGCCCTCACAAGACCCTCCATCACTCCACTGGTTCTTATGGGACCCTCCATCACTCCACCTGCTCTTACGAGACCCTTCATCACTCCACCTTCACTCCACCTGCCCTTATGGGACCCTCCATCACTCCACCTGCCCTCATGAGACCCTCCATCACTCCACCGGTTCTTACGGGACCCTCCATCACTCCACCTGCCCTTACAAGACCCTTCATCACTCCACCTGCCCTTACGGGACCCTCCATCACTCCACCTGCCCTCATGAGACCCTCCATCACTCCACCGGTTCTTACGGAACCCTCCATCACTCCACCTGCCCTTACGAGACCCTCCATCACTCCACCTGCCCTTACAGGACCCTCCATCACTCCACCTGCCCTCACGAGACCCTCCATCACTCCACCTGCCCTCATGAGACCCTCCATCACTCCACCTGCCCTTACGGGACCCTCCATCACTCCACCTGCCCTCACGGGACCCTCCATCACTGCACCGGTTCTTACGGGATCCTCCATCACCATATATATATATATATATGCAGGGCTCCAGACTGCGACCAAAAATTGACCAAAAAATTTTTTTTTAACACATTAAACATGGAATGAATCCGTAATGTGTGGCAGGCCAATGATGACGAGTGTGAGAAGAATAGGGAATGGCCACTGTAACTGGCTAATGTGTGGAGGGGGAGGGTCCTAGAGATAATCGAGCGCGTGTAAACGTCTGTGGGAAGGAAACGGAGACTAATATCAATGTCACAGACACAGTCGGATGAGGATTCAGAGTCAGAGGTTTGTGAGGTGTTAAAGGCCCGAACCCACCATTTTCGGGAAGACTGGCTGAGAGAATTCAGCTGGTTGAGGTACTGTAAGGAAACAAACTCCATGAAATGTGATTGTTGCAGTCGCTACCCCAGAACTGCAGGGAACACGAAGTTTGCAGACAGCGCAGGCACTTCGCAGTTTAAACACAATATGCTAATTAGACACAATCTCAGCCTCAAGCATAGAGTATGCCGTGACATGTTAATAAATCAAAACAAAATGAAACCGGAAAAAAACTGCGCTACTCATTTCTGCTTCACGGACCATTTAATAGTTTGAACCAATAATAGACAGTTCAGAGCTTCGCTCGCCAGTCGCGGGCGGATCTCGATCACGCAACAACGTTACATCGTGGAGATCCAGTGAAGAAATCCATTGAGTTCGCGACAGAATTAATAACTGTGGCGAGGGGGGCGTGGTTTTGCGAAGTCTGTAGCGGGAGAGAGAGGACGGAGCCGAGCGGTGAGTAAGTAGGTCAAGTGCAAATGATAAACACCTGTGTCTGATTGCAGTAATTGGCGTGGAGAGACCGGATATAAGCCGGCGGGAATGAGGGAGAGAGAGAGAGAGCTAGACTGGGACCTCGTCTGCTGCCTACCTTTACAAAGAGACTGACACGAGAATCTGGACGTTTTATTTTTGCTTTGTGCTGTGCCTGTGTGTACGGTGAAGGCGCTCTGTGCGCAACCTTTTATTTATTTTGAAAACCTGCTAATAAAACGAGTGTCCCAGTATTCGCCGACCCCTGTCTTCTTCCTTCCCTGACCTACAACCTTGAACCACATCACAATAACATTGCTGCGAGATCCAGTGAGAAACATTCAGATTCGACGCAGAATTCTCTGTTATAAACCATATCAGATCAAACAGCATTGACGTGGAAACCAGGAGAAACATTGTGCCATGAACGAACAAGTTATACTATTGCCGCGTTTACACCAAAATTACCCGGAACAATTTGTCCCAGGAACTTTTTTACTAGGAACTTTTTTTTTTGCCCCAGACCGGTTGCTTACTTCGTTTATACCGCGGTTTAAAGTACCGGGAGATTATGCTAATTAGTCTGGTGACGTTGAACTACGCGCGACTGCTCCTCTCTGTCTGCGACGGACAGTAATCAGTTTTGAGCGCCTTTTGAGTTTCAAGTTTTAAATTATGGAGGAGATTCAAGCTGTGCTGCTTTTGTGTGTGATGTATTGGTTTACTAACGAGGTAATTAACAAAATGGCAGAAAAGAGACGAGCACTGATACTACAGCATATCCAGAAAGCTTGTAATGCTAGATATAAAATTAAAAGCTATTGCGGACATTGACCGTGAGATGGCTGGGACGAAAGCTCCATCGGGCAGAAAGAACAAGATTGGTACGAAATGAATCCATCAAAATAAACCAAGTTGTGAATAATGTTATTATCGATTACATCAACTTATGTTTGCCTCTTTTGTGTGTTTTAGATATGCAAGTACTATCAAATGCGTCGTGTTCACGATCGGTTTGGATACACACTAGAACAACGGGATGGTGGGACAGCGTGGTTTCAACTTTCACTGAAGCCCAGTGGATAAAGAATTTCCGGATGTCTAAGGATACTTTTCTGTACCTCTGTCGTCGATTGCAACCCCAACTGCAGAGACATGACACAAACTAAGCCATAATCATCAAAATTATAACAAATAAAGGTTTTAAATATCTCACTTTGCATGTAATGTTAGTCTATATAATATATTAGTTTCACATTTTAAGTTGAATTACTGAATTAAATTAACTTTTGCATGATATTCTAATTTGTTTAACAACCTGATAAGTCACTTATGAAATTACATTTTGTATTTATGACAGAGCCAACTATACCTGTATATTTGTAGTATATTTGGCTCTGTCATAAATATAAAATTTCATTTCATAAGTGACTTATGAGGTTGTTAAATGATCTACACTTTGCTTATTTTAACCTGTGCACTTTCACCTGAAATGTTTTAACATCTAACCAGCACCTTACCGTAAGAGCTAAAATTACCATGGAAATTAAAAGGCACTTGATCTCAAGAAAGTGACATTTTACAAACTTTATTTGACACAAGGCAAGTACTACTTACAAAATTATAAATAGTATAATAAACAGTAAAATAATGTGCAAATAAAAACAAATACAAATGTATTTTGAACAACTGGACAAACTCCAAGAACAGAAACCCGGCCTAAAAGTCCCTTTGCAGGAATGGAAACAATACAAATTATAAATGCTTATAAATTGTGCAAAGAAAAAAAGTAAAAAAACTAATGTGCAATTTCAAGTGCAAACTCAGAGAAAGTGCAAACTTGTGTTAAATCAGGTGGCTGGGCATTGTGGCTACTTTTTGAATGACTGGGCAAACTGTCCACGAACAGACAGAAACCCAGCCTGAAAGTTGTCTTGCTTTCTTCAGCTTCCGACTGCAGGAATGGCAACTCCTGCCTCCTCATCTCTCTTTCCTCAGCCTGGCTCTCAAGTAACAGCTGCATGTATTTGTCACATTGTTCTTGTCCAAGCTGCAGGGCGGCCCAGTTAGCATCTTCCATGTCCCTCAGCGGATCAAGGAAGTCACAATCCCTTTTCCTCTTCCCTAAGTGAAGAAACACATGATAATAAATACACAAGCCCATCCTGAAACAATAAAACACTTATTTTAACATAAAACACTTGTTTTCTCTACAAAATCTTACATTTTAAACTTGTGTTGGGCCATCATGCACCATTCAAGTTTGCAATATAAAAATAACACAATGACCCAAAACCATTAGGATTACAATTAGGTCAGTTTTGAAGTATAATTTGTCAACAGACAACGTTGTTTTATACCTCGGCATGTGGGCGTTTCAGCGGGAGACATGGGACGAGGGCTACTGGTGATTGCAGGGGAAAACACGCTGGTCTCCATTGGCTGCAAATCATTGGGGCCATTCATTTCATCTGTAAAAACACGTTGAAAAAAGTTAGTTTGTTTTATCACCGCAACGAGTTTAAGACGATATCATATAACTGTTATATGTGATATTTACCTTCAACCGACTGCTCCTCAGATTCCTAAAGTGATTCCAACAACGCAATTGCCGAGTCTTTTGTCACCGTTGCTCCTGAAACGGCCGGCCTGTGTCCCAGCAACGCGCCCAGGCGGTCAAACCACTTGTTGGTACGTCGATCGGCAGGCACGTGCACACATAGACATCAAAGGGGGCTTGAGCACCTGCCCTTTTTATTCCTGGAGAGAAAGTGCCCTTTTTTCTGGGGTGCTTTTTATTTTATTTATTTTTTTAAATAATATATATTCCTGTTTGCGCACAGCTTCCCTGTCAAACAAATATATTTATTGAAGAATAGTATATCTAAATATCAGGTCAGGAGTTCTGAAGAACTCCTTCAGAAGGGAGTTTATTGATTTAAACCCGATTGTATTGCTTCCGCTAAAGAAAATAGTCCGCTCCGTCTCTACGGTTAGAATCCTGTGAGTCCATAGCAACGCTCTGTTTTTCATGGCAACGGTGTGTTATACTCCGCACAGCGGTCTGTTATGTAAGGAATAATTGACGACAGGCCGTTGAATTATTAGAAAAATAATGCACACCCGAGGTGGTAATGCGGTCACGACGCGAAGCGGAGTGGCCGTTACACCTCGGGTGTGCATTATTTTTCTAATAATTCAACGGCCTGAAGTCAATTATTCCGCTTATACTACAGTTACCACACCTCGAAACATTGTTCAGATTATGTATTTCAAGACGTTTGTAAAGTTTTTGTCATTAAAACGCTCTTGTATGTAGGACTAATTTCTTACGCATCTAATCCCATGCCTCCGTTGCTAATTCCAAAACGTTATTTCAGAGTTAGTAACGGAGGTTTGAGCCGCTGATAGCAGACTAATGCTGGGGACACACGACTCGCTGACACATTCTCTGACTGTTTTCATCGACTGCAGCAGATTTTAAACACCGACTTTGAACACAGACTGAACGCGCTGAACACGCGTTTGGGCATGATCAGTCATAAGTATCAAATTACATTCATAACCGGCCTTAAAGTGTGTTCCCGGCTTTATGCAGTTATTAATGCAGTTATTAGAGAGAGATGTTGCAATAATGAGACAGAAAAGCATGTGCGTCATTATTATTATTTATTAATTAATTCAATCGTTTTAATTAATTCGTTAATTCTTTTTTTTCCCTATTATTGACAGATGACAGACTAGCCAAATAAATGAAACACAAAGCCCTTTTAACAAGTAGGCCAATCAATAATTATTTATTTGTTAAATTATCTGCAATAAAAATCCGTGCTGCAGGACTATCCATTTATTTAGCCTATATTCAGTTTAATTTTCTATTGATTATAGATAGGACTTTATAGTTTATTTATTCAGATTAAACTGCATGTTTCTATTGATTGTGAAGCTAGACATTGAAAATTGCAGATCAAGCGCACGGGGCGAAATGCTTTTTCTTGTTATGAATTGTATCCTATTTTCCGTTATTACAGTTGACTACGCGAAGTGATATGGAACTGTAATGCGGTCGAGACCTGCCTAGAACTACTTTAGCCGTGCGTTTCCCTGAAAATAATGCACACCTTAGAACGTTCGTCAACCAATCAGATTCAAGCATTCAACGGCCCTGTAGTATAACAAGAAATAACACACCGCATTCTACATTGGAATTCAACCAAGCCATGTAATAAAATAAGTTAGTAATACAATTTATTTTTGTATTTTGTCAATCATTTTTGCAGTGATTTTTTCAGTAAAGTTAACAAAATAGCAGCAACAGCCCTCTTCAGTTTAGAGTGAATATTTGTGTTGATTTTAAAGTGTTATGTATTCTGATAACACCAAAATAATTAAAATGATGTAGTGCCTTGTGCAAAAATAAACAAGTTATTAGTAAAACACGCCCCTCTGCTTGATGCAGTTATTTAGGTTATTCATAAATATATACTTGAAACTAGTAGCATAGAAAATGTTTTCAAAACATGCACATTGTGGAATGGTTTCCTTTGCTGCTCTATAATAGTGAATACTATGGAGACCATGGTTTCTGTGTGAACTGATTATTTGTAGACATCTTTTGAAAATGAAACAATTGCGTGAGTTTGAGGAAGATCAAATTAATTAACTTTTTTAATAAATTTTTTAAAAAGGAAGTCAGAGTTGCGTTAATATATATAGGCCTACTTTTTTGTAAAAAAAAAAACACACAAAAAACGTAATTATGAGAAGTGCCCTTTATTTCACTTGAGCCCCTGCCCCTCAAAATGTCTGTGCACGTCCCTGTCGATCGGATCCGCTTCTATTGTTGTGATCCTTTAACTTCTTGTAATCTTGTTTTAATTTTTTTTTTTACTTCTCTCTGCACTGTTTTCCAGTGTGAACAATGCCCAGCTCGCATAACCGACTCGATATTTTCAGGTATACCTTTTCACTGCGGATTGCCGTTTCCGGCTGGATTTCCTCTTCCGCAAATATGCTTATTAAAGCCTGGACCTCGTCGTCGGTCCAGCGATCATATTTTTTATTAAATTCCATGTTGACAACATATACTATGGTTATAACAGTAGCCTACACTTATCTTTTTTTAGCACTTCAAACCTTTAATATCATATTTAAATGTTATTTTTAATGAGTTGACCAAAACATTTTTTGTTCATCCTTTAAAGATTGTCCCCATTTATAAAACTAAAAGTTTCAAGAAGTAGGAAAACTCACTTATTTTAAAAAAGAGAAGACTAAATTACCATTGTAAACATAGAGGACGCTTATTGGCTTTTTTCACTCCCTAATAGCTATTTTGTCACTCATTTTAAGAATAATTCATTATAATACATTTAAAAAATATATATATATTTTGTTATTTATAGGTCTAGGCCTAAGGGATGAAACGGGAGTTAAATTCAACAAGAAAAAGAGGAAAACATAATGCAGTAAGCCACTTTTGCTTTTGGATGAACATTTTTGGATATAAAATAAAGAAAGTAACATATTCAAGAGATGACAATTTAGGGATTCCATAATAAAAATAAATAATATCGTTAAGGATAAAACGGTGGGTCACATTAGTAGGGTTAAATATATTAACTTAAATCAACCCTAAATGTATTCACAAAATAAAGGGGCAGCAGTTTCTTCAAAAAGCACACAAAATCGCTCAGGTCTGAATGAACTCAACATATTCTCCTCATGCTCGCTGCTGCTGCACTAAATGTTTATTTCAGTAGGAAGACGCCAGAAAAGACGCACAAGTATCGCTGTGATCGATGAAAACAATACAGAAATGAGCCTGTCGCTTAATCAAACTGTATGTGTGTGTGATGGTTGTGTAAGTATGAGAAATACCGTGAACTGCTCTCCTCATCTCAGAAGACTAGAGTGGAGTAGACGCTGAAACTCTTCTTCTTTTTCTTCTTCTATTGGCGGCTCGAATTAGCGCCATCTGTTGTGGGTTTTGGATCAGAGACGCATTTTACTTTTTTTTTTACTTTTTTTGTGATGCATGATAACGAGGAAGCAAGCATTTTTTTAATTTCAAAAAGTACAGAGATGACATGATTATGATATACAGCTTTGTATACCAAATGTAACAATGTCATCAGAATACAAATGAGAAAATAAGAGTTAAGGGTGATCAGCTGAAAACTGAAAAAGAAAAGAAAACAGAAGATGAGAGAAAGAACATGATGGGTAAGAAAATAAAATATCAATTACATTGTGCATATTAAAATTCTTATAAATACTTGCTTTCATATATTGAAGTTGTAGGCATAATTGTAGTAAGATGTATTTAAAATTCTTTCAAAAACAGAAAAAAATGGTTTGTTAATGGTAAACTTACATTTATTTGGCAAGAAGATGAATTAAATTTATAACAAAGCAAGTCAAATATTTCTGAGCTGACGTCACGAGATCATCCGAAACAACAGTCAAATATGAAATGTAAATATTAAACCTCTGGTAGCCTAAGTCTTAATCTTACTGAAAATGTCCTCATAGCAATATCAATGATTGAAGCATCAGATCTGCTCTACAATACTTGATTTACACATGCAGCTGTAAACGCACAGACTTTATTATTTTATTTTAGTAGAAGCAACTGTTTCCAGTTGAACTCCTATAGCTGGTGTTTCACTTTTAAACACAGAAACATGTTTAATTGTTCAAGAACAGAACAACTCATGTCAATACAACACATGATTCTAAACCTCATCAACATGAGATTCATCAGTTACTTTAGACAAAATTGTCAATTAAAGACAAATATTCATTTTTATGGTAACGCCGGTAAAACAAACGATTATCAGTTTACACTAAGATTGGACTCGATGTAGTGCTACTTACAACTTACCAAAGATCCAGTGATCATGGATATTGACATGCAGCAGGAATCACGTTTGCTGACATTTATATGAGCCTGATGTCAATGCCGGGAAATACATGAAGCAAATTTGCATGTGAACGCTTTATTTAAATACAATACAAGTCTAATTCCCAGTAATCACTTATATAAATGTTATATATAGGCCTATATATATATATATATATGTATATATATGCTGGAAATGATCATTGTAACAATGCATTGGAAGTATACTTTAAAATACATTATAATATACAATAGAATTAAGTCTATTAATGTGCATTTAGCCGCACGATAGCCTCTTGGACAAGTGCAAGTACATGTAGCTCCGCTGTGCTTTAGGAGACCTGAGTTCGAGTCCTGGGGCCTGTTTCAATAAGGAGGTTCAACCAACTCTGAGTTAAAACTTGAACTCTGCGTTGATTTACCCTGAGATGGGAAACTGAGTTTTCTGTGTCATAAGAGCTGAATGGAGTTAGTTTAATCAACTCTGAGTAGGTTGACTCTGAGTTAAGCGCGTACACCACGACTGTGAAAAGCCATGATCAATGGAGCTCCGAAATTACGATTCACCATGACAACAGCACCCGACAAAAATATGCCGCATCAGAGTCTATACACAAGTATAATTCTCAATCACTGTTATATTATCAGGTGAAAACTGACAGAAAGGTAAGTTATTGAACTAATACTCATTTTCATGGTATCCCACAGGCAAAAAGAAAAAGAACGTGGCAGCAACTTAAATTTAACAATAAAACCATAATTCAATCAGTTAAATCTTTAAGCATAAAAGGTTCATGGCTGAGGCTACATGACTTTACAAATATTTGACATATTACATAAATATAATTAAGTGTCTATTTCAATGTGCCGCTGTTTCCATGTAGTATAATGCTCTTTTCACATAATTAATGGTTCTCTAATCCCTCCTGTTACATTTTTTAATAAGGCTAATGAAATTAACATTTAACTTCTCCTCCGCCAACAGAGGCTGGTCCTGCACCACCACTGACAGATGAAGAGCAGAGACACAATACTGGAAGAATATTACAGGAAAATAATTACTGTTGCTTTTGTATTTGTAGTAAATAAAAATGACCAAATAAATTGTGAATAATTATTGTGTATTTAACAGCTGTGGTGGTTATGGTATCTCTCTCTACCCTTCCATCTGGCATCCTCCCATCCCATACACTAATCTCTGGCTCATTTTCGTCAGGACCGATGATGGGAATGTGTGTCATCAATGCATCCAACCACACTGGAAATCATAAAGGAAATTCTAATTATTAGGTTACTTTCAGAGGTCACAGCAAGATGTTATCAAGTGAACATAATTTATCAAATTAGCCTAATTTAAACTGATTTCTACACCATGATACAGTGGCCTTACTAATGTGCTCTGCATCTCCAGTGTTCTCTGATTTCTCTGGTTTGACAGACCTCCCATTCTGAAACAAAAAACCCAGAGTTTCCCTCATTTCAGGGTTAACATACTCAGAGTTTTCACTTAACCTCCTTTCTGGAACAGGCCCCTGGTTTGAGTCCTATCCTAATAAAAGGCAAAACACCAGAAAAAAACAACAACAACAACACTCATGGTATTATAATAAGATTTGTGTGTGCTCTTTTACTGTCACATGATGTTCGCACACATCTTAAAGATACAATTTCTTCCACAAAAGCAATGCATCAGATTGTGTATGATATTGAGTTTTGTGAAGGCGTTTGCTGTAGAATCTGAAGTTCAGCTGGATTCAGCAAAACTGGAGGTAGAATAGCAGAAGAGACGAGAGCAGGAGGAAGCTTTCCTTATACACTCCATCTAAACAAGACAGTAACGAAATTAGCATTAATTACTACTACTAAAAACATGCATGTTCATTGTTGATCACACATTTTTCAAAACAACAAAAACTCTCTGAAAGTGTCACACACTCTAAAAAGAGATGTGTTATGACACATGTTGTCAGTTACAAAACGTTAGTGGACGAAAAGAACGAACAACTTAAACCCGAAGACTCGAGAGGTGAACTAATTATTTGTGTTTCCTCTAGATCTGAGTTGTTAGTTCAACACATCATATCCCCATAAGCTGAAGCTATCCAGCCTGTACATGTTAAAACGACAACACATCAAAACACAACAACAAAGCAACACAAATAAGGGTTACTAATGTAGACAAACAGCCGTCTCATTCTATCTCAGTCATGTGTGGTGTAAAGTATAGTTTATTAGGCAATTAAAGAGCATTGAGTGATTCAAAACAGAGAACCCACAAAGCAAACATAATACTTCATGGTTTTCAGATATTATCACAGTAATATCATGATGGTATGATATTATATTTTGCATCTGGGTTTTCTAAATGAATCATAAGTGGAATTATAATTATAATTTTATAACAATGAAGAACTTCATTTATTACAATGAAGAAAATAAAAATAAATGTGTGTTACAGCCTCTTCTTCAGCTTCCTGAACAAGAACGATTACCTTTTACTTTCCTTCATGAAAGAGTGTAACAGTGTTAGCTGTTACCCATTGTATTTAAATAAAGTAAAACATTTTTTATTTTTTATTAAGCGTTCACATGCAAATTTGCTTCATGTATTTCCCAGACGTCGACATCAGGCTCATAAATATCAGCAAACGTGATTCCTGCTGCATGTCAATATTCATGATCACTGGATCTTTGGTAAGTTGTAAGGAATAATTTTAACAAAGTCTGTGCGTTTACATCTGCATGTGTAAATCAAATGCTATGAGGACATTTTCAGTATGATTAAAATAGTTCATCTTTTGTTTTGTCTTTATTTCAGACTTAGACTACTAGGTTTAATATTTACATTTCATATTTGACTGTTGTTTCGGATGATCTTGTGACTTCAGCTCAGAAATATTTGACTTGCTTTGTTATAAATTTAATTGATCTTCTTGCCAAATAAATGTAAGTTTACCATTAACAAACAAATTTTTTTTCTGTGTTTTTGAAAGAATTTCAAATACATCTTACTACAACTACAACTACTAGGACTCTTCAGTAGCCTACATATGAAAGCAAGTATTTGTAAGAATTTTAATGTACAATGTAATTGATGTATATTTAATTTTCTTACCCTCATGTTCTTTCTCTCTATCTTCTTTTTTGTCTTTTATTTTTCAGTTTTCAGCTAATCACCATTAACTCTTATTTTCTCATTTGTATTCTTATTTTCCGAGGGGTGGTGGTGGCAATGGATAAGACACATGCCTTTGGTGTGAGAGACCCGGGTTCGAATCCACTGTGAGACAACAATGTGTCCCTGAGCAAGACACTTAACCCCTAGTTGCTCCAGAGGCATGCGACCTCTGACATATATAGCAATTGTAAGTCGCTTTGGATAAAAGCGTCAGCTAAATGAATAAATGTAAATGTCAATGTATTCTGATGACATTGAACACGTTGTTAATACATCAGGAAGAGCTGAAATCTGCAAAGACTGAGTTTATTAAAGAGGACAGTGAGAACATGAGTGATCCAGAACCCTGCAGAATGAAACACACTGAAGATCCTGAAGAACAAAGAGGTTGGTGTTTATTCTTCATTCATTCATGATGCTGAAGAACATTCATGTTAGAAACATTCAAGCACTTCATCACTTTTAGATAAACAGTTAAACTATGAAATGGGTACAGATGTTTTTTGTTTGTTTTCAACAAATGGTGAGTAAAGGGAGGTTTGAGAAACTTGAGCAAAACCAGATTTGAAAGTATCGTTGTATTAACGTTTTATCGATTCGTATGTCATAAATAACAGAAGTTCCCATTCGAATGGGAGCTCGTACTGCATCCTCTAGTGCAGTGGTTCTCAAAGTGGGGTCCGCCAAATAATTTATAACAGCCTAATGTTTTCTCCAGACTGTAAGTCGTGTTTTCTTTATCATCTGAAAAAATGCTATTTATTCTGACTTGGTGACTTATATAATGCATTTAACGCTAAATAATAAAAAAGTAGACACTTAAAGGTTTCCATAGATAGATAATATATCTATATTTCTCAAGTCTGTGGGTCAAGTAGTTTATTCGCTGTGTTTTGGTTGATTTTGGGGGACGTGCGCCAGAAAGGAGACAGAGACGGCAGAACCCGCATCCTGTTGTTTTCTTTATTTTTAAAAGGCATGACATTTTGTAGTCATTTTTAATACACAAATAAAAAATAGACACTTTACCGTTTTGAATGATGTACTCTTATCTGTATGGCCATAAATAAGATTATTCATTTGTATCCACTGCTGAGGAATGTTCGCGCAAGAGTCTCACGTGCGCACACAATATGCCAGTTCTAGCACCGCTAATTTTGACATCGCAGCCTGGTCATTATCAAAATAAAATACAGTCAACCGAACTAATAAAAAGTTAATCTGCTTAATTTATTTGTCTGTTGAAGACTATGAAGGCAATGCCGGTCAATCATTTTACTGTCGACTTGCTGTTATTCCAATTTCATTTCTCCGCATGTGACGATACGTGTAGACCAGTGTTGAGCATGAACGCGTTCATTGAACGATAGTTCATGAACTCGTTCATATTTTGGGCGAACGTGAACTGAACGTACTCTGTTACTGCCTGATGAACGTTACTGTGAACTCGTTCATTCTGGTGTCTGTGAACGGCACGCTCTCTCAGTTTAACTTCGTTCAAAAGGGTGCAAGATTTCTATAGAAATGTATTTGTCCCGTTCGGAACCTCCGTTGTCCCGTTTATTGACGCTGATCTAACCACTGATGTATGACTGAATCTGATACAACAGCAACACTTGATCACGACACCGGTCATCATCCAATCACAGTCCACACTCACGCGCATCAGACCCAGAGATCAGACCATACGAATAACAAACTCTAAATTGAGAATTAATTATTATTTTGGGACAAATCATTGTTTGATTTGCGCACAGAATCCTCCGCTGTCGGGTCGCTTCGATCCGGACTCGCGCTAACGGCAAATCCCTTTCACTGTCCGACTGGGTTTTGATTTCGGCAAATCAGTTTTAACGAATTCAAACAACGTGATTATTGTGAGTCCAACATACATCCAGCCACGCAAGAAAGCATGAAATCGTCCTGAGGGAATAATATACTGATGTGATTTGCTGACCAAGAAACATTTCTGATTATTATTAATGTAAAAAAAATTATTTGATGAATAAAAGGTTCAAAGTAAATTTATCCGAAATAAAAAAAACGTAACATTATAAATGTACTTGCTGAATAAAAGTAGGCTATTAATTTCTTTAAAAGTAGTGTATAATTACAAAAGCTTTCTATTTCAGATAAAAGCTATTATTTTGAACTATGGTTTGTGTGTAATATGACTTTAATCAAAACAAATGTGTTGTCTGAAAACCTTTTAAACGCATACGAACCTGAAATGACATATAGGCCTACTGTGTTATGTTGGCCTAGCCTATAGCCTACAAATATTTTGAGTGTCCCTCATTTTCCTGTAAAGAACCATGCACGATTGTCCCACATTTGTTTAGTTGGCAACCCTACCCTCAATGCTATGTAAACCCTGGTTGGATAAGGATTTTAAAATTGGATATGAAGATGAAATCTGACGCATAGTTTCAGTGTTAAAACTGATAACATAATTGCTGTCTGTGGTTTTATATGGGCTGTGGCAATAATTTTGAAAAATAATAGCTCGCAGCAACATATGGAAAAAAAGAACTGAACTAGTTAATTTTTTGGAACTGTGAACTTTAGTTCAAAATTTTGAAGTTTGAACTATGAACTGAACTAGTTCATTTAAAAATTTGTTAACTGAACTTTGAACTAGTTCATGTAGAAAGTGAACTTTCCCAACACTGGTGTAGACCTATATTGGGACTGAAGCATGAAGCTTTCTTAACATAAGTAGTTAAGCATCCAAACGTTAGGCTACATCGCAAATATGGAAACTTTGGACCGAATGAGAGATGCACGAGCCCAACGTCTGTGTTGTTTCAGTTTCGATTAAACTTAATTAGGTTAGAATTGATGTTTAAAATAAATGTCTGTGCCAGAGCATATGAGCGGAGTGGAGCGGTGAGAATCTCAGCTCATCGCTCACAGAACTGTTCACCCCTCCGCTCCCCCGCTCTAAGCTACATCAGGCCGCTTTTTGCTGTGGAGTGAGGGGAAGTAGGCTAATAGGCTACGCCTAAACAACGCAACAAAGTATTAGGCCTACACACTTAGGTGCAACTTATTTTCTGAAAAATACGGTAAATTATAAAATTGTGCTGTATTATTAAAAAGTGCATAGGGACAGGGCCGTACCCACAATTGACGCTTCAATTAACGGTCATGAAGTGCGAGATAAGATGCAAATAGCAAAAACTAAACGGCTGTTTTAGATAGAAGTTTTAAACGAACGACAGAAACAATCAAAGTATCAACCAAAGAAATATAGCTACAGGTCAAGAGAAGCATACTGTGCCCAGGATGAGATTAAAGGAGAACTCCGTTCAATTTTAACATTGAGCTCATTTTTTTTGTACATTTGGAGTGCTGTCAATACAGAGAACAACGACAAAAATCGGTGTTGCCAACACCATGTTATCCTCTTTTTAAAATTTGCACCCTGTTGACTTCAATAGGGCAAGTTTTAAACTTGCTTTTACCCTCTTAACATCCTTGATGTGTCATTACAAGTGCACAGCCATGTGAGTGATTCCTTCAGAGTGAACACGGGTGAATCTGACTGCAGTAGATGTGAAAGATATGAATAAAAATGAAGTTAATTCGGCCAGCGCTCATACCTGTATTTACATCCTGTTTTTGGTCGAAGGCCATAGTAATCGATTGTCGAGTTCACGCGCGTGATCATAGGTACTAAACCTATGCGCGTGAACTCGACAATCGATTACTATGGACTTCGAGAGCAGGGTGGCCGATATAGAGCAGATATTCATATTTATATAAAGAAATATAAATATTTATTTATATAAATCTAATATTTTGGTTGCATTTATAACTCACAAATGCAACCAAAATATATAACATGAACGTTTAAACAAACTCTTTGAAAATTGCACACCCTCTCCCAATTGGAACATTGACAACAGAAGAGGACATTTGCAAATACTCCGTTCTTGTTCATTTTCATAAATCATGTTTTTATTATTATTGTGCATTCCAAGTAATATCAATCAAACTGCAACTGGGTTGTTTTGATTAATGATAATAATAACTTTAACTTTTTATAACTTTAAAAAATAACTTTTTTTTTTTGCAGAGCGATACATTCTCATTTCATCTTTCTAAGTCAAACAAAACCAAGTAATTGCTATGATATACAATACAACCCTCGGTTAATCTTTATAACGTTAATCTCCTCAGCTGACGCCTGACAAACTTTGTTGTTGTGATTAACGTACACGCAATACAGTGAGCTTTTCCCTCAACACTGTAACGTGCTGCTTTAGTGGTGTGAGTGCTTGTCTGTTTCTGCTGTAAAACATGAACTCGCGGTCCTTGGCAGCGGAAAAATACCGGCTTTTGTGAAAATTTTTTTAGGGTTCAGTCAGTCTTGTCAGGCGTCTATTTCAGATGAGGAGATTAATGTTATAAAGACACACCGGCAGACAGTATGGTTACGAAAACGAAAATGTGCGCATTGGCGGAAGGATGTTACGTGAGAATGTGGAGAGTGTCAAAATAAGTGTATATCGACATTTTACGTGTGGAACCGATGCATCGTATATATCGATGCATCAATCCAAATCGATATATATCATTACACCCCTACTTATAAGACATGACCTGAATGAACCATCAATCATTAATTTAACCCCTCTATCGTTTCTTAGGCGGGTTATTAAATTTATGTCAATGCACCAGTTCAGCTTAAGAGTCTGGAGGCTACTTGCTTGTCTTTGCTTTCCTTTTGGGGATTCCCTTTGTCGATGTGAAAGGGGTTTCCCGGGTTCATTGGTTGGCGTCTCCTCGTGCGGGGATAGATGTCTGGGGCGGCCAATCACGTGGTGTGCTGGCGGATGGATGGAAAGTCTTTGAAGTTGGAAGCGGGCTTTGCAGTCGAATCGTGGACCGAAACTTCGCCACAAAACTTAACTTAGAACCGAGACTCACAACGGAAAACTAGAATAAGAAAGAAATTTGAGACAAGAGTAGATGGATAGCTTAAATGAAGCTGATTAACCCATGTTCTTCTGATCTTGATTTGGGTTCTTTCGTCTGCTCGTCTACATGGTTACTCGTCTGTCTGGTTACTCCGTCATGGCTTCTCCATGATTGTTTTTGAATCTACTTTTCTTTCTCAAACTTTGTTCGGGTCCTAAGATTTTAAACTCAAATGTTTGTCCACCCTTCTGGATGAGTTCTGACCAATTAGACACTGTCTTTATTTGAGAGATGGCATTTTCTTCACTTCTCATTGTAAATCATGCGTTATCTGTGATCTCTTTACTCTCCAGCTCTAGCAGAGAGAACAGAGGCCACAGTTTATTACTATTCACATCATTACTATTATAAGAATACAAAACATTTTACACAGATTTCAATCAAGCCATCTTTTGAATCAAGAAAATATGATCGTACTGATAGGAACCGAGACACACTTTCATTCAAACATCTAATAGTTATAACAATTACATAACTTATATGGGATCTAAGCATAATACACACACATATAGGTTGTAGACACAATATAGAATTATGTAGTTGCACGATGTTTGATTATAAGTCCAATGAGAATTGTTTTGGGATGATTTTATGTATTTCTATAGGTAAAGTCTCAGTCTCTGTGGTTTTAAGAGATTCCAACCCTGGGGTCGTTCAGAGGTCCTAAAGAAGAAGGAGGTCTGTTCTGTATATCTGTCGTGGGATCAAGCGACCTCTGCCGTTATCTTGATTGGGCTCTGAGCTTTGCCATCTCTGAACAAATCAGTCTTTTCCATACTATCTAACATTGACAATGTTCTTCCTTTAGTTGGACTATGGCAAGCCGTTTTAACATTTAATCATTTAAACCGACTAGTCTCTATTTTCATGCTACTAGTACTTATTTTTTAGATACTAGTATCTATTCCATTAAGTACTAGTACTTATTCATTAGCTACTAGTGTTCATTCTTTAGGTACTAGTGCCTATTCTTTAGATACTAGTGCTTATTCTTTAGGTACTAGTACTTATTCAATAGATACTAGTACTTATTCATTAGATACTAGTACTTATTCATTAAATACTAGTACTTATTCATTAGATACTAGTTCTTATTTATTAGATACTAGTACTTATTCATTAGTTACTAGTCCATATTATTAGATACTAGTACTTATTCATTAGATACTAGTACCTATTAAATATATACTAGTACTTATTCATTAGATACTAGTACTTATTCATTAGATACTAGTACCTATTAATTAGATACTAGTACTTATAAATTAGCTACTAGTACTTATTCAATAGATACTAGTAACTATTTATTAGATACTAGTATTTATTCCAAATGTTACTAGTAAGATTTTTTATTTTACTAGTACGATTTTTAATTGAACTATCCAGTGGCCGTTCTGACTAGTCATAACATAAGACGAGTAAAAAAGCAGTTGTGACTAGTAAAATAAAAAATCTTACTAGTAACATTCGGAATAAATACTAGTATCTAATAAATAGGTACTAGTATCCTAACCCTAACCCTAACCCTACAGACAACTTCATTATAAAGAAAAACAACAACAAATATATGATCATAATCGGACATAAATGCTATTATAAACTAGATTAGTGGATCATTCAGCAGTAAAATTTAGTCTAGAAAAATCACGAGTGCACAATAATTGTATAAAATCTGAACGTTTAGTGAAAAAAAACGTTTAGTGGGGAACAAATTAGAGACATTAAGTGTAACACTAAACCTGGTAAAACATTACACATTGCTCTTTGTATTGTTGTAAAATACATTCATGAAAAACAAGATAACAAAAATCAAAAATATCAATTATATATAGCCTACTATAAAATTGAGACATTTTTTAAATGTATAGCACAGCTGTTTAATGAGGTAGCAACATGATAGATAGGACAGAACAAGAACGGCTATCAATAATCTTTCACTGTATTATATGAAAGGCTCCAATTCGCTCCATGGACGGCGACCGTTGACTTTCCAACTGGAGTGTGTGGGCCAAATTTTTAAATGCATACCAAATTTTTAAATGCATATCATATTCAGTGTTTTTCACCTGTGTGTTTCTATGCTTTCTATTACTGCATTTATTTTGTGCAAGTGAGATGAGTAAAGATCTGTTTCATAAATCTTTATCTGTCTGGTGTTTATAAGCAGCACATACAGTATTGTACTATGTGTAAAATATACACAAACTTACCTATATTAAATTGCATGTGGTACCTACAGCTAAAAATGTAAATGTAAAATATGTGATTATAATATTGATCGAGCAATTGATGCAAGTAAGTAAAAATATATGTGCAGAATTGAGAAAATAGTATTTATGGAGATAAATTGTAGCCTATCACAGTGCAAACATGTGAATGTTCACGGTGCATTTTATGCAAACAACTCTAATCGTAGTTGTAACTCCATATTTACAGTAGGAATAATTGTCATTGCATATTATGTGTATGCAGCATGAGTCAAATCTTCTGTTCGTGAACAGTTGTATTTCATTCATTAATCTGACTATGCATCCGTGCATTTAATTGCCATTGGCTCGTGTGATAGTAATATGGATCTTAGTAGTATTTTAAGTGGTAATTGATTCTATAAACAACTATAAAAGATCATTTTCGGCTTTCTCCGGCACCCTGCGTACCAGGCGTAATTCCTGAATGTGTACAACCTAAACACGGGTACCAGGAGGTGTCTTAAATGTCCCCACAAACAACAAGAAGGCCCAAGAAGCGATGTAACGTTCAGCTAACTTTTCTCCTCACCCCTCACCGTCTTCCCCTCTTTTCCCCTTTTTCGTCTTTAGCCTCTCCCTCTCAACTATTTCCCTCCCGGACACCTCCCCCCAACAGCAGGTTGTAGAATAAATCTGCGATGCTACTATACACCCATTTCTAATGGATGAAGCCTTGGCCTGGGAGAGAGGTCATCAGGTGGTCTCCAACCTTCACTGGGTGTTTCTACCCTTAACCACAACACCCTCCAGTTGGCAGGTCAGCAGTGACTGGCCAGGTCACTGCCCCTCTCATCCAGGCTTCCAGCTTGTGCCCTCTCTCTTGTGCCAGAACCAACAGGAGGCCCTCTCTGATGCTTCTCACAGCCTACGAACGACTACTTTCCTCAAGTGGCCTCTCAGTCCAACCTTTGTCAATGGATTCCACACAGATTGAGCTGGGAATCCTCGACATCTGACTTCCACCGTCATGAGCCATGTTGTCCACCCCTTGTCCGGGCAGTCTTGGACGTACTTGCTGGTATTTGGGGTTTTTCCTCTCTGGAGCTTCCTCACAGCCCTCCTCCCACGGCACCGTCAACTCCACCAGAATGCTCTTCTTTCCCTCTGGAGACCACATTATAATGTCGGGCCTTAGAGTTGTGGACAATACCGCCTCGGGGAAGTGGAGTTTCCTCAAGAGATCAACCTCCATTTCCCATCCCTAGGCTGACTGCAGGAGATTCTGCCTGGCTTGGCTGTGGACGACAGGTCTTTGGCCCTCTTTCACAAAGGCGATGGTGCTCAGCATTGGTCTTTGCCTGGTTGTTTCTTCCTCCTTTCTTGCTTCAGGATGTCTGCGAGCCCTGCCAACACCTTGTCATGGCGCCACCTGTATCTGTGTCAATGCAATCTTACACGCTGACAGAATGTGCGCCATTGTTCCTTTCCCACCACACAACCTGCACAGTGGGTCCTCCCTCATCCCCCACCTGTGCAAATTGACTGGGGTTGGTAAGGTGTCATACACTGCTCGGAGTAGAAAGGATATACGGAAGGGCTCCAGCCGCCACAGTGCACTCCATGTGATCGTTCTCTTGGGGAGGTTCCACCTCATCCAGGCACCTTGCGTTGCGAGCCCGATGGATTTTGCTCTTCTCCCTTCTTCCTCAAGATTTCGAACTTCATCCTGGATCATGGTTCTCTTCTCCCTAAGGGTGGACTTTGACCACTGCTGGAAATGTGCTGTTCCTAGACCCTGTCTTCCAGTGCAAGGGTTTCTGAGGATATCTTTGGTTATGAGAGAACATTCTGCCTGGTTAATTGCCGTGCTGGCGGCCCACTTACGGCCAGATCTTGTTCTGACTCCTGCTTCCCTGGTGAGTTGGTCTTGAGAGTCCTTATATGTCAGGGACAGTCTGCATTTGGCGACTTTAATCTCCTCCACCACTGAAGACAGGGGAAACTGGAGCTGGCCTGACCTTATGTAGAGCCCCAAGGATGTAAAGCTCGGGGGTATTCCCAACCATCTTCTAAGATGCCTGTTGAACTTCCTCTCCATTTCTTTAACAGTTGATAGAAGCACCTCATATACCGTGAAAAGCCACATGAGTCTCGGGAGCAAGCCATGTTGGTAGATCCAGCACTTGTATTTCCCAGGCAGACCAGACTTGTCAATCTTTTTCAGCCATTCTTCAACTTGTTTTCCAGTGCTGGAGATGCTGTTCCTGTCGGACAGGGAATCATCATACCACTTTCCAAGGCATCTAATTGGGTTCCCCTGGATGTTCGGGATCACTTCCCCTTGAACAAGTAGCATGAACCTTCCAGTTGTTTTGCCCTTTTGGATCACCAAATCATCTTGAGGTGAATCAAGTAAGCATATTTACAACAGAGAATAAACAGTGTCAGGGCCACAATATGAATAGCGTTTTACTCTTGGAACAATAGTGCTTTGTGGTGCTCTTATTTTTAAAAGTTTTATGATCATTTTCAGTTTCTGCACATATAAAATGTTATTTTAATGATCTAATGAAATCTCATGATTTGATGAAATGAGTGTCATTAGTGATTGTTTTTGTATTATTGATGTTTTATCCATGTCATGTTGAGAGAATTAACAGTATTGTCTTTCAATGGAGCAGTTTAATAGTTCCTATACCTTTATCATGTATCCTGACTCAAATAATGTGTTTCTAACAGCAAACACTCAGAATAAAGTGAGATGATCTGCTGATGATCCTGAATGGCTTGTTGAATGAGTGTTGATAGTCTGAGGCTCATCAATATTAACAGATCTGCTGAAAACACTCTTTATTTCATGACAATAGTTCCTGTTTTCACCTCATTTATTATGCTGATGTCTTCAGATCTCCTGTGAATTGACACTTAAAGCTCATTTCATTGGTGTCAGCAGACTGAGGGGATTTGTTGGCTACTATGTTTATTTCTGTGTTTATGATTTTAACTGTTTTTCTTATCATTATTTATATTTTGAAGAATTTAAATTATTTATATTCTTTTCTATATTTCTTGATACCTATATTTTAATGAAGCAGCAGAATAATGTTAGGATTAGCAAAACATTTTTTTTTTAAATAATCAGTTACTGTACGATGAATAGATGGACAGACATACACGTTTAGAAGTGTCATTTATTATAAAAACAAACTCAGTAATTTATATTTTTGATTTTGGCAGATCAGCTCCTCCCACTGCAATCACATCATCAGTGAAGCTCCTCCCACTGCAATTACATCATCAGTGAAGCTCCTCCCACAGCAGTTCACCAATAAAGTATTAAAGAGGACAGTGAGAACATGAGTGATCCAGAACCCTGCAGAATGAAACACACTGAAGATACTGAAGAACAAAGAGGTTGGTGTTTATTCTTGTTCAACATCAGATCAAGCTAAATACTATTTTAACTGTTTTATTTTACATTTATTTGATATCTGGTTCCCAATTTGCAACAACTTTACCAGAATTTTCAACATAGTTTACATTTTTTAAAAAAGAATAATCAGTAAATACCAAGTTACTGATAAAGTTGTATTTGTCAAATATCATACAAGTTATTCATAGTTACAGAGATTCTTCTTACAGTGACTTTGGTAACAGGGTTGATGAATGTGATCAACATGTAGGACACAGATGATGCTAATAAAAATAGTTAATTTAAAACTAGTTAAAGCCACGGTCGCTCTACACTTTGATCATGTGAAATTTCTACACGCACTGCAACTGTCGTGAAATGACGTCATACTCTGTGGCAGTTTTTTTACAAACATTAATTTAACATATAACAAATAATAATTTGAATTAAAAATCTATTTAAATTATAAATTATAATACATTTAAATAAAAAAATTTAAAATAAGCACTCACTCCACCTGAATGCTAAACGCTTGTGTTATTTCTCACAGGGTTATTCAATTGAGCTTGTGTTTCTGGTGTCCCATTTTCACACGCGTATGAATGGAAGTCAGTGCAAGAAAAAGTCTAGTGTGAACAGCCATTAATAATTAAAACGTGTTTAGTAAAATAAATATCAATCTCAAAGTTGGTGTCGCAACATGGCAGTATTGTATATTTTAGTGTAAATATCATGTTAGATAATTGTGTCATTGATCAAATTAATATTTCTTACTAAAGAAACATGGGATTTGTGTCTAAAATGTTTTAAAAATAATAATTGGAAGATAAATTTACCTCATTCATGGAAAGTTTCATTTTTTTTAAAAGGCATCAGATTATCAGAACTGTTGTCTACTTTCTACTATTACATTAGGGCTCACTTTCATGTCCTTTCACTTTATATTTCTCTCTTTGAATTATTTTGATGTTCTGAAAATTAAATGTAATATTTATTTATTTCATGTCAGACCTGATGGAAGTGAAGGAGGAGAGTGAAGAACTGAGTGAAGTGAAGGAGGAGAGTGAAGAACTGAGTGAAGTGGAGGAGGAGAGTGAAGAACTGAGTGAAGTGGAGGAGGAACATCATGTCAAACCTGGAGACAAACCTTTGAGTCGCTCAAAGACTAAACAGACATTTTTAAAGAAAAGAATAGGCAAGAAATCTTTCACCTGCACTCAGTGTGGAAAGAGTTACACATCCAAACAAAATCTTGATATTCACATGAGAGTTCACACCGGAGAGAAGCCGTTCTCATGCAATCAGTGTGGGAAAGATTTCAGTCATCCTTCACACTTTAATGTTCACATGAAGATCCACACCGGAGAGAAGCCGTTCACATGTGATCAGTGCGGCAAAACATTTCTTTGTGCATCAGACCTGAAGAAACACCTGAGAGTTCATACGAAGGAGAAGCCACATTCATGTTCTGTGTGTGGAAAGAGTTTTTCACTGTTGCAATATTTACATGCACATCAGAAAATCCACACTGGTGTGAGAGAGTACATGTGCTTTGAGTGTGAGAAGACTTTTACTACAGCGAGCAATTTAAAAGTGCACCAGAGAATTCACACTGGAGAAAAACCTTACAAGTGTTTACACTGTGACAAGAGATTCAGTCGATCAGAAAATTTGAAAACACTTGAGAGGATCCACAGCAGAGAGAAGCCGCACACGTGTGATCAGTGTGGAACGAGTTTCTCTTTTAAAACTCCCCTGAAGCGACACATGAAGATCCATTCAGTGGAGAAACCACATCACCGCAGTCTGAGATCACGGTAGTTTATTTTCATGCTGAGCAACAAAGTCTCTTCTGTGTAACTGTGGGATTACAAATTTTAGAATCTGTTTAAGATCTGCTGATCTTATGTCCTTACATAACATAACATGAAAAAACAAGGTAGAGTAAATTGAATTTAGCATTTAAGGTTATGCCAGTCCTGTTCTCTCTATTGTAAGGTAAATAAGTCAGATTACTGAAACTCTCACCCTTTGTCTTTAATGGCTCTTGGAGCCCCTGGCCCAGTCTTTGAATATACAGGCTAGAGTCCTGCACGGGTGCGGGTACCCGCGGGTACCCGACGGATGACCCGCAAATTTTGCTCAAACGGGTGAAAAATATCCAACTGTGTCGGATACGGGTGCGGGTCGGGTCGGACACGGGGGAAACACGGGTCTAAACACGGGTTTAAAACAATCACATGCAAACGTAAAAATATATGCATATTTTTAGAAACACATCTACAAAAATATTCCTGTATTTCAAGTTGATAAAATAATTTAAAATCCACATCAGTTTATTTGTAGGCTACCCACGCGCCACGCCCTCCCAGGATCTATAACGTTACCTAGGCTACTTTCACTTTTAAAAATTCCTCATAACCGCGCGCGCGATCTGCTTGCAGTCGTCGAGATGGATGCTGAGGAGTTGAAGAAAAGAATAGCTAGTGGAGATTGTAAAGTTGTCGACAATACGTCATCAAAAGTCAAGTCCAGTCCAGTGTGTGGGAGAAATTTGGAGTTATCTGAAGAAGACAATATTGTGAAAGGCTTTGCTGCATTTTCGTGTCGGATAGCCGCAAATGTGGAACTTCATCGCCGAGGAAGCACGCAGATAACAGTGGTAACAAACCAAGCAGTTCTAGCGAACAGTATTTTTCAAATGTAACACTGTTCAGTATGTGTGGTGTGCAGGGCATGTTTGAACCCAAAATTGTCAGATGTAGGCTAGACGAAATTGCGTGGCAGATATAGTGTTGTAGCCGCGTCTGTTAGGCTACTCAATTTTGTGGTAACGTTAGCCATGTTCTTCATGTACCGGCCTTTTGACAGCTTCGGCTGAAGTTGTCCTTGTGTTAATTGTCGTTATTAACTTCTGTATGACCTGGCAATAAACATTTTTGTAATTGTGTCTATAATGTGATTGGCTAAACTGATTTTATTTCGGGTGCGGGTCGGGTGTCGGTTCTATTTTAAGCGGGTCGGGTCGGGTGCGGATTTTAATTAGTCCTGTTGACGGATAACGGGTCGGATGCGGTTTGAAGCACTGCGGGTACGGGCGGGTGCGGGTTTACAAAATCGGACCCGTGCAGGACTCTGATACAGGCTGATTGGATTAGATACTGATCTATGCATCTGAATGACACTGTTATGCTGATGAGATCAGGGCTGGGGAAATTCCGGTGACGGGCTGACTCCTGTACTTCATTTACATGCTTTGTTCAGAGTGTCTACACCTCCATGTAATCCCTCCCCCTTTGAGAGGTATAAACTCTACACTGTCTGAGTTAGACTTGGATGACTACAGCGACGCACAGCGAGTTCTCAATAAAGAGTAATTTCTGCTTGAAAGATATCCCAACGTCTCCTGGGGCCTGTTTCAATAAGGAGGTTCAACCAACTCTGAGTTAAATGAAGGAAAATGTTCCTTGTGGGCAATTCCAGAGAGTCAGGAGAATTTGTGATCAAGACAATTCATTTGAGTGTAAAGCAAAAGAGATGACATCACATTTTAAGGAATGGGGTTATAAAAACACAACTCTCCAGAAAGCATATAGCAGGCCAAATTTGCAAATAGAGTATCACTTCTACAAAGAAACCCACCTAAGCCAACAAAATATAGACCGATTTTTGTTACTACATATAGAACAGAGGCAGGACAAATTAAGAGAATAATAAGAAAAAAATGGGGTATTATTGAAAGTGATGATGTGCTTGGCCAGCCGTTTCCTGAGCCACCTCTGGTCACTTTTAGGAGAAGTCCTACAATTCGAGATAAACTGGCCTGGAGCCTTTGGAAACCAGAAGGCCAAAAACTGTGGTTGGGATCGAAGCTCAAAGGGTCTTACAAATGTCAACACTGTAATCATTGTACAAATGTATTACAGACTAAAACCTTTGGAGATACTGTATCCCAAAAACAATTTTAACCATTTCATAAGCTGTAAAACTGTATTTGTAGAGAGCCCCAAGAATAAGAAGAGAGCCCCCAAGAAAGGGACCCAGAGAAGAAGAGAGCCAGAGCATCAAAGAGACAGAGCAACAATTACAATCTTCTTTTATCCTTTCCTTGACCATGTGACTAAAACCCAAATGTGAGACATTCAAACTGACCAATCAGATAACCACACTTCCCCCACTGTACTAAAGGAGTGACAATTCCTCGACCCCCCAAAGTACAAACATGTTGGCCTACAGGCAAGGCCTAGATCACTATCAGCCCCATCTGTGCCTTTAGGAACTCCAAATGGTCATTGTGGTAGAAAGAGAGGGTAGAAAAACAGTCAAGCAAATATCTTTGTTCAATTTAAAATATCTTGGATTATTTTCAATTCTACATCTCCTTGGTATACATCGGAGTTGTGCAAATTGAAGGCGATAGGCAGGCAGTAGGAGCGGAAATATAAAAAATCTGGTCTAACAGTTCATAGATTAATATTTAATCAGCATCAGATTGAGTATCATAATGCTCTCAAAGCTGCAAAAGTGGCATATTATTTTACTATTATTAGTAGTGACATCTAGAAGAGTCAATAATCTAATTAGACCTCCCAGTGACTTTAACTGTTCCACCATTGAGCAGTGTGATGCATTTCTCATTTATTGTTAAACTAAAATTGAGAATATTTATAACACCGTTGCCTGTGAGGATGCTTCTGCGCCTGTTGAGGTGCATTTTCCTAATCTCTCAGGTCTCGCTTTTTCAAGTTTCAGTACTGTTGATTTTGATTTTATTTCTAAACTTGTTTTGTCAATGAATTCTACTACTTGCATACTTGATCCACTCCCTACGACTGTTTTGAAAAAATGTCTGCCTGTTATTGTCCCCCACATCACTGCTATTGTAAATGCTTCACTCAATACAGGGAATGTCTCTTCTGCTCTAAAAATGGCTGCAGTTACGCCAGTTCTTAAAAACCCTGGGAGTGATATCACCGATATGTCAAATTATTGACCCATCTCCAATTTACCTTTTCTGACAAAAGTGCTTGAGCGTGTGGTTGTTGGCCAACTCCATACTCATCTCTGTATGAATAGCCTACTAGAAACTTTTCAGTCTGGGTTTAGATCTGGACACAGTACAGAGACTGCTCTAGTCGGGGTCCTGAATGACCTCCTTGTTATAGCCAACTCTGGGGCTTGTGGCATTTTGGTTCTGTTAGACCTCAATGCTGCATTCGATACCATATGTCACAGCATATTATTGGACAGATTGCACAGCAGACACGCCCCTTAAAACAGAGCGTTCAAATTGGCTAAAATCAGGCTTGGAAAGATGCCTTTTATTTCTAAATGATGGCAACTTTTGATGTTAAAATCATACTAACATTATAAGGGCACCCTAGAAAACATTATGAAATAATACAATAATCTAGTCTATGACCCCTTTAATCTGAAGACTCCACAAAAATGGAATAATAATTACTGAAGAATTTTGCACATTTTTTTTGTAACATTTTGACCATTAAAGACAATTTATGACAAAAAATCAGTCAAGGCAAATTAAACACAGAGACAAACATAAGAACTGTATATTTATGGTTTTTAATGTCTTATTCTGACCCTAAATTTCTCTCTCTCTCTGTCTTTCTGTATCTTTTTAATGGACATCTCTGCCTCCTCAAACACGCTGTTAGTGAAGTATCGACCCTCATTAATATTTTTCAGCTCTTCTATAATGTTTAACAGTCGGGACACTTGAGTTTTGTCATGTTTTTCACTGTTATTAAAAACCAGAAATCTGTTTACAGTTACTTGCACATATTTTTTAATAGACTTATTTTTCAGGTTATCTCCTCCAGTGAACAGAACGATGCTGAACTGAGCAGCTCTTGGACTAAATATCTTCTTTATCAGATCTACTGTGTCCATCTCCTCTCTTGTAAATCTTCCCAAACTCAACACAAAGACAAACACATCAACTCTCAACTCTTCCCAGAATACTGTTTCTTGTTGCACTCTTCCCATTTCCTGTCTTCCCGATCAGAACAATCCGCAAGACACTCCTGATCATCTTGTTCATCTTCAGCACCTGAAAATCAGTGGTAGAAAGAAAACTTAGTGAAATGCAGCTCAGAACTTTAACATTGTTATGTTGGATTGTAGAAGTTGCAGCTGAATGCTAATTTATTATGAACTAAAAAATATAATATAATAATAATAATAATAATAATAATAAACTCAATGGATGGATACCCAGCTGACAAATTTGTTCTAAAATGTTTTCCAAATGTTCAGTATGGTTAAGAGGGTGGTCTGGTTATGGGAAAGTTTAGTTTCCTTAATTTTAATAGAACGTAATTTAAAGGCGTCACGTTGAGTGTGTTTGCTATGATTTGAGTTTGCTTTTGATCCGTTTCCCGTTCTGTGATTGTCTGTTTCAAGGTTTAAAACTGAAAACTTCATGAACTTGTTCGGTCATGGCACAATGTTTCTCCTGGCTTCCAAGTCAGTGCTGTTTGATCTGATATACAGCATATGGTTAATGTAGGGGCCAGGTATGGTTCTATTATTCTGAACACCTGGTGGCGGAGGAAGTAAGAGCATATCATCTGTTCACCTGTGTAGTTCTTGAGGGAGAGAGGGGTTGAGATGATGAACATTTATGAAATAAATGTTTTTCTCCAAAACACGTTGGCCACAATTATTGGTACCCTTTTATTAAATACCTTTTTGCAATCTCCTTTTGACAAGATAACTGCTCTGAGTTTTCTTCTATAATGCCTGATGAGTTTGGAAAACACCTGACAAGATATCAGAGACCATTCCTCCATACAGAATCTCTCCAGATCCTTCAGATTCCCAGATCCATGTCGGTGCTTCTTCTCGACGGTCATGGCAGAAGCATCATTTTGTGCTCCCCAACACATTTTTGTGTTGATTTTGATGTTTGTTTTGGATCGTTGTCCTGATGGAAGATCCAACCACGGCCCATTATAAGATTTATAGCAGAAGGGTCAGGTTTTGATTTTTTATCTGTTGATATTTGATAGAATCCACAATGCCATGTATCTGAACAAGAAGTCCAGGACCTCCAGCAGAAAAATATAGCCACAACATTATCACCACCAACCATTGTCCTTAATACTGGCGCCCCTCAGCGGCGCGTACTTGGCCCATTCCTTTTTATTCTCTACACAAATGACTGTCAAAGTCCATGTACAACTACTCATTACTTTAAATATGCAGATGATATAGCCATTCTTGCTCTGCTTAATGAGGACAATGACTCTTTTTTGGACTATCAACGTTCTACAGCACATTTTAGTACGTGGTGTGAGGATAACTTTCTGCACCTCAATATTTTAAAGACTAAGGAACTGGGGCCTCATGTACAAAGACTTGCGTTGAATTCATACTAAAACATTGCGTACGGACAAAGCTGTAAATGTGCGTACGCACAAAAAAACCCAGATGTATGAATCTCTGCGTACGAAGGATCCCACGCATATTCTCTTTGTACATCCCAGTTAACGTAAAATTGAGCGCACATGCACGAGCACAACGCCCCACCCAGTCTCCTCCCTTAATTACATTAATTTAAATATGGTAATGAGTCCACTTTGGCTAAATAAAGCAGTAAGAAAATGGGGGCAAGAAACGAAACTTTACAGAGAGTGAATTGGAGGTGCTACTATCGGAGGTAGAAACGAAAAAAAAAAATTATTTGGAATTTTGTCCTCCGGAATTTAATTACGGCGTTTAAACTGTTATCATAACACTGAACAACTAAACAATGTGTTTCCTAATAGAACTCTATCGGGGGTACAGTAGATATGTGTCTCAACTATCCCCCGCTGGACACCTCGCACATTTCTCTAGATTTTGCAATTACCTTGCATGACACAATACCATGAAATACAGAATAACGTTTGTGGAGATACCAGTTACGTTTAACAGTCACATAAGGATAATAAGCTATATTCATTGTGGAGAGTGCATGGTGAAGTGAACGTCATATCTTAGAGAAAAAAAACAAACGTTCCCCGATATCTTCGGATCGGAGATGCGTCCGTTGTTCAAATTTCCCACGATCAAAGAGGACACAAATACGCACGTGCACAGCAAAAATCACAACTTGTGCTTGCTGCGAACGCAAGTTATTTAAGGTGTCTCAACTGTACACATGTCTCAACTGTACACAGTCTACCCTAAATGACCTTAAAAAGAAATGGTCTGATATAAAGGTGGACATTACACCAAAGCTGCCATTGCCATAGACTAAGGGTTGTATCAATTTGCATCATGCTTTTATATGTTCTTACTTAATTGCAAAATTGATAGAATATTCCCATAAGGCTCGACAATATATGTCAATTATTTTATAAATTGCAAATTAATAGCAATGCTTCCCACAGGTGGTGGTGCGGTAGACTTGTAGAACAATTCGTTGTGTAATGTTTGCAACTTCACTTCATTGCCTGTAAGAGTCGCCAACGGACAAAAACAATGAGAAATGTACGTACGCCAGACATGAAATTGGCGTGGAGGAACGCACATTCTCGCGTTAATTTCACTGTTAGTACATACGACCGTAAGCGTGAAAGCTGGCGTACGCAACGTTTTTGTGCGTACGCAAGATTGATACATGAGGCCCCTGGTCTTTAGCACCTCAAAAACACAGATCCATGCTTCTAGCATTAGGGACCGTTCGGTATTTATGGAAGGGGCCACCGGAGGAAAATAGGGGAGGGTCATGTCTTTTTATTCTTTGTTGAGGGGGGGGTCATCCAACTTTTTTTAGTCTAGGGGGAGGGTCACCCAACTTTTATATTCATGAAAACAGCAACATTTCAAAGTGGCTTGTTTGGTGTTATTTTTTTTCCATTTAGCTCCATGTTGATCTTGCGTTATCAGCCCCCCTTCGATATCAGATGGGTCTGACCCAACAAAAATCCAGTTTGGCGCTGTTTGACAGTGCACACGCACTTCAGTTCGCGCTTAGAAAAAGTGCATCATGCCAGAACAGAATGCCAAAGAAATGTTTACCCGGCAAAGCTTTAAAGCACGAGCAAATAATGAACTTTTGTTAAGTGCACAGTGTCCTGTGAGTGTAACTCTACTGCTGCATTAACATGTGATGTGAATGTACGTAGAATTTTACAGTATTGGGACTGAGGCGCCAGAACTGCAGCTGATAGAATGTGCGCTGTAGCGCGATACTACCATATTTTAGTTTCCATTCTTATTTTGTTTCCACGATGTGTAAGATGTAGGGCTACAACATCTTTAAATTACTATCAGTATTATTTAAGTTAACATAAAATACGTAGACCTACACCACAAAAAGTAGTTGAGGATAAATTCGTTAAAATTGGGCGATTCCAGTCTTATGGACGTGACATTTGCAGTCAAAACTTGCATTAAATGCATTTAATACCAATATTTTGAAACGTCTGAAAGGAGTCAAGACATTAGAAAAATATCAGTCTACACATGCGTTTTATATTTAATATGAGGGAAATACACGTGATGTGACACAAAAAATCTTTAACTTTTAGGTGGCAAAATATTTTTTAGTAATTCTATAAATTACACTGTGCAAACCAAAAGATATATGTGATGCGATCTGGGAAAACCCACCACATGGTGAAATTTGACCTATTACAGGTTTTGATATCATATGGAAGCTGGTATCAAGCCCTTTCCAAATCTGTTTTTATTTTTATCATAGCTTGTTGGTAGCAAAAGTTATGTTTATCTGAAGTCAGCCGATCGCTATGATTTTCTGGAACGGAATTTTGAGAAAAACAGGTTTTATAACTGTCACCGTCGGGACGCTTGGCACTCTTTTTTTTAAACAGGATTGGCGCGAAATGCGCACTAATACGCATTCACTGTACATGTTATGTGGTTCATTTTATAGGTAAACTATCTTTGTAGTGTTAAGAGACGGACAGGTGTATGGGATATACGGCGATTGTTTTTTTTGTTGTTTTTTTTACCTCTGCCGGGCGTTAGAGAAAATGGTCGCATAATGCATTAGAGAGAGTATTTTCAGCTTGACACTATCGCATTTATGTGAAAAAAACAAAAAAACAATGTTACGGGCGTGACAGTTCTCCATTATGGACATGACTGCTCTGAAAGCGACTTTCAAAATTTCACAGAGACCTCAAACAGAAAGCACAAAGCCTTTCTTTAAAGTGAATTTCGTTTTTTTTATTAATTGTATCTTAATTTTAATCAATGTTTCATCTGGATTTAATAAATAAGAAGTAAATATAGTAGATAATCATGACACGGAGGCGCGGGCGAGTGAACTGGACTCTTGTCTCATAAATGAACCGAAACTCAGCGTAAGGTATGCCTATTCTACTTGCCTCACAGACCTGAGAAATATATAGAAAGCTTGAAATGTCTACTTTTAAACAGAACAATTCAAAACGAAGGAAAACAGACTGCTTTCTGCTTATGAAATGTGCATTTCTCTCTGGCGCGTTCTGAGAAGATTGCGACGCATCGTCAACTTCATCTTTGCAGTTGACTCAGAAAACACTTGTTTATTAATAAACAATTAAAATGTCTCCTTGCTATATTTGACATATTAATAATCATTACTTTTGCCGGTTGTTTGTGACAGCTTTTAGATGCTTTGTTGGCAGCGCCACCCACATGTTGATCGAGTCACACCGCATCAGCACCGAAAACATGATTTTTTTCAAATCTAAAATCAAAAATCGTGATACGAACCGAATCGTAGGTTTGGTCTATCGTTACAGCCCTAGTAAGATGAGAAAGCAAGAGTTTATGGTTTAAAAAACAAACAAACAATGGCTATCTGAACATCTTTGCCAAGCGCAAACCAGTACAGAAGTAGGCTAATCAATAAATTATTGGGAAGGGGCATGCCTTTTTTCACAATCATTTTGGAGGGTCATAGAAAAATGTATTGCTGGCGAAGGGAGGGTCATGTCTTTTTTGACAACAGATCTCAAAACTCCTCCGGTGGCCCCTTAAATGAAAAACGAACAGTCCCTTATCATTAACGGTCGACCGATATTGTTTTTTTGATTGCCGATGCCGATATCTTAGAGAGCAGGGTGGCCGATGGCCGATATTTTTATATATATATTTATTTTAATCAATATTTAATAAATTATAAATAAATTATAAAACAAATCTTTCAAATAAACATGCTTTTATACTTTAGATGGCAACTTCTTGAATCTGCAATCCTATTACAGTATTTTTCACAAAGAAATTGTTTAGAAATATGCATATGTGAATAAAAAGAAAGTAAACACTAACAGGGCACTCAGTAATTTCGTGCTGGTAATCATATTTTTTCAAATAAAGACAAGGTAATGCTAATTTTACATACAACACAGTGGAAACGATATGAATATGACACAGTTGGCAACAGGATATATCACAGATATGAATATGACACAGTTGGCAATTATTTTAAAATGAATTATTTAAAGTTTTTCAATCGCGTCTACCGTGAAGCTGATCTTCTGTTCGCATTCACTCGCTTCGCACGGACTAACCATCACTTGCAGACAGTAGCCTAATGCAAACTTCACAAGACATCACAGCTGGATTCGATTAAATCTGCAAGGTTTGTGAAATTAAATGTTTATTACATTCAGAGATTTGTTTAAATGATGTAGATGCGCATTTGCTGAATGTTGACGGCAAATGAGAAAGTATTTTAGCCTGATTGTTTGCCTCTTCTGTTACAAATAATTTAAAAGCAAACGCTTTACTTTACTTACTTCGCATACCATTTACTTTCTTTGTTTACCAAAGTTTTCTGTCTAACAAAGTATTATATATGACTGACAGAGATCGTAAATTAATGAAGACGGAGAATGTGAGTGAGCACTCTGTGATGTGTGAGGAGCTGTTGCTGGCGCTGGTGTTCTCAGCGCTGCCTGTCAAAATAAAAGACTGAAAGCTATTTGTAAACTTAGGCACTTGTCTGTTCAGCCACGTCTTCTTCTGCTTCTGTATCGCAGTATTATTGAGCCAGTCCTTACTTTCATATGCTTAGAGTTACCAACAAGAACAAATTCTTAAAGATAACTCATTTAGCAAGTATAATTATTGGTATCCCTATCCCCAATTTATCGGATAGTGTCTCGACATTCATGTTGCGAAAGGCACAAAAAATCTTGAATGACTCAGAACACCCACTTTACAAATATTTTATCCTTCTGCCTTTCCAAAAAAAAAATTTCCTCTCGAGGACTGTTACGTCCTACAGTGTAATTTTATTTAATTTAATTTTTTTAATGTATGTTGTGTTTCAGAACACTAGGTGGCAGTAGTGGCCGTTTCTCCCATGCCTTTTTCTGTGCAGGTAAAACCAGATGACGGTGATCTCCTCCACTGATGACTGCTCATTTGGGGATTGGTTTTCTCCTCAGGAAAAAGAGTATAAAGCCCCACTGATCTCCAATTAAAAGAGGCCGGTTGTTTACTGCTGGTTGAATTTGTTGTTTCTAAACATCGCTGTTGTTCAGTTGTGACTGATTTAAAAACTTTCAAAAAATTTTTTGTTGGTTGTTGTTACCTTGTCTAAATAATGCTACGTTGAAGTAGACACCGTTTTCTGTGTTGTGAAACCAACTGTTAACCTTCTTTTTTTTTTTTTTTTTTGTATATTATAAATATTATAAATATATTTAACTTGGATGTTCTAGGCAGTTCTACCCTTTTTTATTTTTGTAATTATTTTCTCCTGTTTACACTAGAGGTAAGTACAGTGTAATACATTTACACCGTAGGACGTAACAGTCCTCGAGAGGAAATTTGTTTCCACCATAGATGCGTACATTTTGGTGTAACTTTTGGAGCAATTTTTTTTTGTTAAAATTTAAGTTACTTTAATGTTGCTTTCCCCTTATCCTAGACTGGGTGGATCGTAACAAGGACAAATAAAAATCAATCTATCTCTATCTATCTATCTATCTATAAAGATCCAACGGTATATTCAATTGTACACATGGGGTACTTTTTAAAAGCGTGTTTACTGCCACAAAAGCTCTTTGTTTAGTTTAATCTGACCACAGAAACCTGTGCCGTTTTAAGTTCCAGTCGTGTCTGACAACTGAATATGCTGGAGTTTGTTTTTTGATGAGAGAGGAGGATTTTTCTTGAAAACCTCCCAAACAACATGTGGGGATGTAGGGGTTGTTTGATATTCTTTATAGGCTTTCTGACCCCAAGATTCAACTAATGTCTGCAATTCTCCATCTATGATTATTGAAGAGTCTTTTGCCACTTAAACCATCCTCCTCACGGTGCATTAAGACAATATATAGACATTTATAGACACGTCCTCTTCCAGGCAGATTCGTAACATCTTTATTTGATTGGAACTTCTTAATTATTGCCCTGATGGTCAAAATGGGTATTTTCAATTTTTTTGATGTTTTCTTACAGCCACTTTCTATTTTGTGAAGCTCAACAATCTTTTGCTGCACATCAGAACTATATTCTTTGGTTTTACTCATTGTGATGGATGATTCAGGGAATTTGGCCTTTGTGTTTCCTCATATTTAAACTCCTGTGAAACAAGAAGTCATGGCTGGACAATTTCATGTTCCTAGTCACCCTGGTGTGCTAAAAAAAGGTGAATATTAATGGGAATATACTTCAGAGATATCTTACTCAAAAAAACATTCTAGGGGTATCAATAATTGTGGCCAACGTGTTTTGGAGAAAACATTTATTTCACAATGTGATTTCCCTCCCACTTCAATTATGTTACTTCAACGAAAGGTTAGATTTTTGCCTCTTTTTTTTTTGAATGAAAGATCAAAAGGATAAACGATACAATTATATAATATTTAAATCGCAATTTTACCCAGAAAAATCTAAAATGTATTCCCAAAATTGTGCAGCCCTATAGTTTCTCTTGATATCAGCATGGTCACAATTGTTTCCTTTCCTTTTTTTTTTTTTTACAGGAACCAGATGCCACTGATGAGTCCTGCTGACTTAAACATTCACATGAGACTCTGTACATGAACATGGTAAAATAAATCAAACACCATGGAAATGACAGTACTATGTTTCAGGAATAGCACAAAGTTATGTGACTGTTCAAGTCTCTGTGTCTTTGGATCATTGTTTTCAATAATGTGCTTTTTTGTCCTTTGTTGTGTATCTTTGGATTATGTTGTGTAGTAAATAAATCCAAACAATCAAAAAGACATTCTTTCTAAAATCATCAACTCATTCTTTGTGCATGATTTGTCAATGTTAGGGCCTGATAGCTCCTGATAGGGCCATTATGGGAGGGTCTTTGTCTTTCTCAAGTGTGAAACGTATCAATATTTAGGATGATGTAAGAAATTAATGATTTATGCCTCCTTGCATACAGCTTTCTTACGCAAAACATGTCTTACCAATTTTAAATCAATATATTGTTTTACTCATTCAGATAAAACAATATATTGATTTAAAATTGGTAAGACATGTTACGTTTCACACTTGAGAAAGACAAAGACCCTCCCATAATGGCCCTATCAGGAGCTATCAGGCCCTAACATTGACAAATCATGCACAAAGAATGAGTTGATGATTTTAGAAAGAATGTCTTTTTGATTGTTTGGATTTATTTACTACACAACATAATCCTAGTAAGCTATGGCTTGTTTAACCTGTTTGTTATAGTTAATTTGACTATCATTAAATCTAGAGAATATTGGTCAAAACAGCATGCCTCTTTATACACAATTATGTTTTCAAATGTAGCTTAATGTTGTCAATATTCAAATGATAATTAATGATGGCATATGTTTTGTATTTGCCACATTTCTTTCCAATCATGCTTTAAAGCCAAATATGTCGTTGTTTCCAATGACAAAAAACAACATAGAAAACTGTTAATGTTTTGTCGTGTTTTGTCAGATGTTATCAGGGGGTTGGGGGCAAAATGCCAGCAGAATTAATATGCACCCAAAATTCAAAATGTGGTGGAAAAATTGCCCTAGTATGAGTTATTTTTATAATTAACATGATATTAAAAAAATATTTCCAGAATATTGGCGCTATTGCAAATGTGATAATGATTTTATAAAACAGCTCAGTAAACAAAGAGTGAATATTGTGATGTGACATTTTAGACATAATATTCCAACTATTCTCTGTTTTTGCTCTATTTCTCCAATGACACTAGTTCCAAACAAGCCACAGAAAGAGTTATGCGTATTTGTGATTCAGTGATCTAGTTGCTTAGTTCCAGAACGAATCTGCCGTTTTGAACAAATCAGTTGAATGAATGCTTCTATGACTCGTACATTAAGACGGTGATTTGGGTGAAGTCGGTTTGAGTACCCGAACGACCCTAGGAGCTATATGCCCCTGGTAGGGTCTCCCAAGGCAAACAGGTCCTAGGTGACGGGTCAGACTAAGGGGCCGATCACACCAGACGCGTTTTTTGCAGTGAGAGGCGCCTATTTTCAATTGGTTTCCTGTGGCAGCGAGCGTGCTGCGCGCTGTTTATGCGCCTCACGTTTTTGAAGTTGAAAAAAAAAGCAACTCCGTGCGGAAAAAGCGTCCGACGTCATCGCATTTTTTCCCACTGTCCAATCGAATGAAGCGAGAGGCGGGCCTTCCGTTTAAGTGATGAAAGCTACAGTTGCTTGAACGCCCGGAGAGTGCGATGATAGAGGATAAACTTGTGGTGCTCTCGCGGGTTACCAGGAGCTTAACGACTTCACGAACCGTAACTACCACAAAGTTAACAGAAAGTAAATAAAGGTAATAAAAGGCTGATTTAACATTTACTTGACTGACAGGACAGCTGTTTCATTAGTTGCCTAGCAACATAAAAAAACGCAGTGCACTGCTCGTTCTGTGTAATGTAAAGTGCTGTGCACCTCGCGTTTTCGAACCTGAACAAAAAAAACATTTATGAGTAAAATTAAATGGAGGACCATGACGTCGCCCGGCATGGCGCAGCCGGGGCCCCACCCTGGAGCCAGGCCCGGCGTTGGGGCTTGTATGCGAGCGCCTGGTGGTCGGGCCTTCCCCATGGGGTCCGGCCGGGCTCAGCCCGAAGGAGCGACGTAGGGCTGCCCTCCCGTGGACCCACCACCTGCAGGAGGGACCGTAAGGGGCCGGGGTGCTTAGTGGATCGGGCGGCAGTGGAAGGCGGAGGCCTCGACAACCCGATCTCTGGACGCGAAATCTAGCTCTAGGGACATGAAATGTCACCTCTCTGGCAGGGAAGGAGCCTGAGATTGTGCGTGAGGTTCAGAGATTCTGACTAGAGATAGTCGGAATCACCTCCACACACGGCTTGGGCTCTGGAACCACACTCCTGGAGAGAGGATGGACTCTTCACCACTCTGGAGTTGCTCATGGTGAGAGGCGGCGTGCTGGTGTGGGTTTGCTTATAGCCCCCCAGCTCAGCCACCATGTGTTGGAGTTCACCCTGATGAACGAGAGGGTCGCTTCCCTGCGCCTTCGGGTCGGGGATAGGTCTCTCACTGTCGTGTGCGCCTATGGGCCAAACGACAGTGTAGAGTAACCGGCCTTCTTGGAGACTCTGGGAGGGGTGCTGGAAAGTGCTCAGACTGGGGACTCCGTCGTTCTACTGGGGGACTTCAACGCCCACGTGGGCAGCGACAGTGACACCTGGAGGGGCGTGATTGGGAGGAACGGCCCCCCTGATCTGAACCCGAGTGGTGTTCTGTTATTGGACTTTTGTGCTAGTTACAGCTTGTCCATAATGAACACCATGTTCAAGCATAAGGGTGTCCATCAGTGCACATGGCACCAAGACACCCTAGACTGGAGGTTGATGATTGACTTTGTGGTTATTTCATCTGACCTCCGGCCGTATGTCTTGGACACTCGGGTGAAGAGAGGGGCGGAGCTGTCAACTGATCACCACCTGGTGGTAAGTTGGATCCGATGGCGGGGGAGGAAGCTGGACAGACTCAGCAGACCTAAACATACTGTGAGGGTCTGTTGGGAACGTTTGGCCGAATCCCCTGTCAGAGAGATCTTCAACTTCCACCTCAGGCAGAGCTTCGACCAGATCCCGAGGGAGTCTGGAGATATTGAGTCCGAGTGGACCATGTTCTCCACCTCCATTGTCAATGCAGCCACTTGGAGCTGTGGCCGTAAGGTCTCCAGTGCCTGTCGAGGCGGCAATCCCCGAACCCAGTGGTGGACACTGGAAGTAAGGGATGCCAACAAGTTGAAGAAGGAGTCCTATCGGGCCTGGCTGGCTTGTGGGACTCCTGAGGCAGCTGACGGGTACTGACAGGCCAAGCGGACTGCAGCCCGGGTGGTTGTGGAGGCAAAAACTCGGGCCTGGGAGGAGTTCGGTGAGGCCATGGAGAAGGACTATCGGTCGGCCTCGAAGAGGTTCTGGCAAACCATCTGGCGCCTCAGAAGGGGGAAGCAGTGCCCTACCAACGCTGTTTACAGTGGAGGTGGGTGGCTGTTGACCTCGACTGAGGATGTCATTGGACGGTGGAAGGAATACTTCGAGGATCTCCTCAATCCCGCCATCACATCTTCCATTGAGGAAACAGAGGCTGAGGACTCAGAGGTGGACTCATCCATCACCCGGGCTGAAGTCACCGAGGTAGTCAAGAAACTCCTCGGTGGCAAGGTACCGGGGGTGGATGAGATCCGCCCTGAGTACCTCAAGTCTCTGGGTGTTGTGGGGCAGACACGCCTCTGCAGCATCGCGTGGCGGTCGGGAACAGTACCTTTGGACTGGCAGACTGGGGTGGTGGTTCCTCTTTTTAAGAAGGGGGACAGGAGGGTGTGCTCCAACTATAGGGGGGTCACACTTCTCAGCCTCCCCGAAAAAAAGTCTATGCCAGGGTACTGGAGAGGAGAATACAGCCGATTTTAGAACCTCGGATTCAGGAGGAACAGTGTGGTTTTCGTCCTGGTCGTGGAACACTGGACCAGCTCTATACCCTCTCCAGGGTGCTGGAGGGTTCATGGGAGTTTGCCCAACCAATCCACATGTGCTTTGTAGATTTGGAGAAGGCATTCGACTGTGTCCCTCGCGGCATCTTGTGGAGGGTGCTCTGGGAGTATGGGGTCCGGGGCCCTTTGCTAAGGGCTGTCCGGCTGACAGAATTTCTAGGCGCAGCCAGGGGCCGGAGGGTGTCAGGTTTGGGGACTACACGATTTCACCTCTGCTCTTTGCTGATTATGCTGTCGTGCTGGCCCCATCAGACCAGGACCTTCAGCATGCACTGGGACGGTTTGCAGCTGAGTGTGAAGCGGCTGGGATGGGAAACAGCACCTCCAAATCTGAGGCCATGGTTCTCAGTCGGAAAAGGGTGCTTTGCCCGCTTCAGGTTGGTGGAGAGTTCCTGCCTCAAGTGGAGGAGTTCAAGTATCTTGGGGTCTTGTTCACGAGTGAGGGAAAGATGGAACGGAAGATTGACAGACGGATCGGTGCAGCTTCTGCAGTAATGCGGTCGCTGTACCGGTCTGTCGTGGTGAAGAAGGAGCTGAGCCGCAATTTTTGCAAAATTTACCGGTCAATCTACGTTCCTACTCTCACTTATGGTCATGAGCTGTGGGTCATGACCGAAAGTACAAGATCCTGGATACAGGCGGCCGAAAAGAGCTTTCTCCGCAGGGTGGCTGGGTGATCCCTTAGAGATGGTCACTCAGGAGGAGCTCAGAGTAGAGCCGCTGCTCCTCCACATCGAGAGGGGCCAGCTGAGGTGGCTCAGGCATCTTTTACAGATACCTCCTGGACACCTTCCTGGGAAGGTGTTCCGGGCATGTTCCACTGGGAGGATACCCCGGGGAAGACCTAGGACACGCTGGAGGGACTATGTCTCCCGGCTGGCCTGGGAACGCCTCGGTGTCCCCCCGGAAGAGCTGGAGGAAGTGTCTAGAGAGAGGGAAGTCTGGGCATCCCTGCTTAGACTGCTGCCCCGTGACTCGGCCCCAGATAAGTGGAAGATGGATGGATGCATTCAACTGAAAGAGGAATGTCATACACACCTAGGATGAGTTGAGGGTGAGTAAATCATGGGTTAATTTACCTATCCCTTTTTTAGGAACTATTTTGCATTTTTATAACTATCCCTTTAAAATGCTTCCTCAATGGATGTCCCAGCGCTGCGTAGTAACGCTGTTGCGTGATCGAGATCGGCCCACGAGTAAACCACTGTCTGGCTCCGAGCTGATAAGCTGTTTTTGCTGCGCAGCTCAAACGAGTAGCGGGGTTTCATTCTTGCCTTGTGATGTTTCTCGCATGCAGCAGAAATGACAGCTCTCTCACACTGGCAGGAAAAGGGTGCAAAATAGTGCAAAATATGGCCATTTATTCACAGTCTAGAGCCCTGTATTGTGCTGTAGTTCTAGCCTAGAAATCTAGACGCACCCTAGCGGCAGCAAAATTATTTTGCAGCCAGGGTCAGTCTAGCAACTCTCAATAGACCTTTTTGCTGCAAAAACCTAAATTGGGTCAGGCCAATCACGTCGTGTATAGAGTAGGCGGGGGCGGGCTTAACATATGACGACAGAGTTGTGACGGTTCCCTGCTACTTGAATACAAAGAATGACGGCTGCTGCGGATGGAGAACAGCGGTCTTTCGAATCGGCTTTGGCCGCAACTCTGGAGGACTTGGAGTTAAGTTTTTCTTTGAGAAAAGAACAAAGAACGGCACTTAAGTCATTCTTAAAAAAAGGAAGATGTGTTCGTAGTTTTGTCGGCCAGATTTAAAAGTTGAATCTATCAACTAACGTTAGCTCGGCTGTTGGGAAAACGCTCTGGTTGGTTGAAGCGCTGTCCTATTGTGTGCAGAGGGAATTTGAAAGACAGCCGTTTATCCCACCCATCAGATTGACCGTGTCTATGGTGAGTTGCCAGACTAAACATCTTGATGTACGTCTGGCTTGCCAGGCTACTGTAGTTCTGCTTGTACATTAGCACTACTGTCAGAGAGCGAATTTGTGTTGTTTTTTTGCATTGATCTGAACTGACAAATTAGACATTCCTGTTGGTTGAACACAAGTTAATAGATGGTCAATCAACAAAGTGTCCTGTGCTCACCACACACCGGCTATAGGTGGAGAGGAGAGATTTGGCTATAGGGAGATGTGTGGCTAACATACACAGAAGAGACTTTGTTGCTCAGCACATGAAAACAAACTACTTACTGTGATTTCAGACTGTGGTGATGTGGTTTCTACACTGTATGAATCTTCATGTGTAGCTTCAGGTCACTTTTTAAAGAGAAACTTGTTCTGCACTGATCACACGTGTGCGGCTTCTCTCCGCTGTGGATCCTCTCATGTCTTTTCAGATTTGATGATGCACTGAATCCCTCGTCACAGTGTGAACACTTGTAAGGTTTTTCTCCAGTGTGGATCCTCTCATGGGTTTTCAGAGATGATGATGCAATGAATCTCTTGTCGCAGTGTGAACACTTGTAAGGTTTTTCTCCAGTGTGGATCCTCTCATGGATTTTCAGAGATGATGATCGACTGAATCTATTGTCACAGTGTGAACACTTGTAAGGTTTCTCTCCAGTGTGGATCCTCTCATGTGTTTTTAGATATGATGAGTGATTGAATCTCTTGTCACAGTGTGAACACTTGTAAGGTTTTTCTCCAGTGTGGATCCTCTCATGTGTTTTCAGTTCTGCTGACTGACTGAATCTCTTGTCACAGTGTGAACACTTGTAAGGTTTTTCTCCAGTGTGAATAATCTGGTGCAGTTTTAAATGTTCAGCTGTAATAAAAGTCTTTTCACACTCAAAGCACATGTACTCTCTCACACCAGTGTGAATTTTCTCATGTTTAAGTAAATATGGCAGCTGTGAAAAACTCTTTCCACACACAGAACATGAATGTGGCTTCTCCTTCGTATGAACTCTCAGGTGTCTCTTCAGCTCTGATGCTCTAAGAAATGATTTGTCACATTGATCACATCTGAACGCCTTCTCTCCGGTGTGGGTCCTCATGTGTTCTTTAAGGTGTGGAGATCCAATGAAATCTTTCCCGCATTGATCACACTTAAAAGGCTTCTCTCCAGTGTGGATCCTCATGTGTATCTTCAGGTGACTTTTAAAAGTAAAACTCTTCCCGCACAGATCACACGTGTGCGGCTTCTCTCCAGTGTGGATCATCTCGTGTGTTTTCAGATTTGATGATCGACTGAATCTCTTGTCACAGTGTGTACACATGTAAGGTTTTTCTCCAGTGTGAATACTCTGGTGCAGTTTTAAATTGTTTGCTGTAGTAAAAGTCTTCTCACACTCGAAGCACATGTACTCTCTCACACCAGTGTGAATTTTCTCATGTCCACGTAAATATTGCAGCCGTGAAAAACTCTTTCCACACACAGAACATGAATGCGGCTTCTCCTTCATATGAACTGTCAGGTGTTTCTTCAGGTCTGATGCACAGACAAATTTTTTGCTGCACTGATCACATGAGAACGGCTTCTCTCCAGTGTGGATCCTCATGTGACCATTAAGGTTTGCTGATATTGTGAAACTCTTCCCACACTGATCACAAGAGAACGGCTTCTCTCCAGTATGAACTCTCATGTGAATCTGAAGACTACAGTTGCTTGTGAAACTCTTTCCACACTGAGTGCAGGTGAATGATTTCTTGGCTCTTCTTTTCTTTAAAAATATATTTTTAGTCTTTGAGCGACTCAAAGGTTTTTCTCCAGGTTTGACATGATGTTCCTCCTCCACTTCACTCAGTTTTTCACTCTCCTCGCTCTCTTCTATCAGGTCTGACATGAAAGAAAAAAATATTAAATAAAATTTTTAGTGCATCATAATAAATCAAAGAGAGAAATATAAAGTGAAAGGCCCTGATGTAATGGTAGAAAGTAGACAACTGTTATAAAATATTATAATTTCATGCCTTTTTATAAATTGATTATGTGTCCTTGAAACTTTCCATGAATTATGTCAATTTATCTTCCAATTAGGGCTGCAACAACGAATCGATGAAATCAATAAAAATCGATTAATAAAAGTTGGCAACGAACTTCTTTATCAATTTGTTGTGTCACGCCAGTCAATAATTCGCGGAGATGTTGGAGTATAAATAAATTTGAGTTGAGCGCGGAGCAGAGCTATGAGGCGCCGGACTGGACAAAAGCGAAGCGAACTCTGCACGTGAGCGACGCTGCAAAAGAAGAGAGACCGAGTATGTCCGAGAGAGCGCACGCACGAGAGAGACCGAGTGTGTCCGAGAGAGAGAGACCGAGTGTGTCCGAGAGAGAGAGACCGAGTGTGTCCGAGAGAGAGAGGCCGATTGTGTCCAAAAGCGAGCGAGAGAGGCCGAGTGTGTCCGAGAACGCACGAGAGAGGCCGAGTGTCAAGTCAAGTCAAGTTTATTTGTATAGCGCTTTTCACAATACAGATTGTATCAAAGCAGCTTCACAGTATTAAATTAAAATAATACAACAAAGTTTGTTTCAAGAGGAATTTATTGATTGATAAAATTAAATTAAATATCCCCAAAATATCCCCAACTGAGCAAGCCAAAGGCAACAGTGGCAAGGAACCGAAAAACTCCATCAAGTGACCTAATGGTGTCCTAAAACTCCATCAGGTGACCTAATGGAGAAAAAAAACCTTGGGAGAACCCAGGCTCAGTCGGGGGCCAGTTCTCCTCTGAGCTAGAGGCCGGATTGTAGTTTGAACTGTAGGATTATATGAATGCCTGGCTGAAGAGATGCGACTTTAATCTAGTTTTAAACTGGGAGAGCGAGTCTGAGCAACGAACAGTATCAGGAAGACTATTCCAGAGTTTTGGAGCCAAATGTGAAAATGCTCTCCCTCCTTTGGTGGTTTTGGATATCCTAGGTATGACCAAAAGCCTTGAATTTAGTGATCTTAAAGAGCGCGATGGATTATAGGGTGATAGAAGATCCGTTAAATAGACTGGAGCTAAGCCGTTTAGGGCTTTATAAGTCAGTAGCAATATCTTATAATTAATACGGAGCTTTATAGGTAACCAATGCAGTGATGATAAAATCGGTGTTATATGATCATATTTTCTTGATCTCGTAAGAACTCTAGCGGCGGCATTTTGGACTAACTGTAGCTTGTTTATTGAGGATGCAGGACAACCAGCTAATAAAGCATTACAGTAATCCAGTCTCGAGGTCATGAATGCATGAACTAACTTTTCTGCATCAGAAACTGATAGCATATTACGTAGCTTAGCAATGTTTCTAAGGTGGAAAAAGGCTGTTTTTGTAACATGAAATATGATTTTCAAAAGACAGGTTGCAATCGAGTATAACACCCAGGTCTTTTACTGTGTAGAGGATAAAGTAACAGGACATCCTATGATGTTAAAGTTGTATTGTGCGAGGTTTTGTGGGCGGTTTTTTTAACCGATAAGTATTACCTCTGTCTTGTCTGGATTTAATAAAAGAAAATTACGCATCATCGCTTTTATATCTTTAACACACTTTGTCAATTTGGAAAATTTAGCGTTTTCATCCGGCCGTGATGAAATATATATTTGAGTGTCATCAGCATAACAATGGAAACTAATTCCATGTTTCCTTATAATATTTCCAAGTGGCATCATATATATTGAAAATAACAGAGGGCCTAATACAGATCCCTGCGGCACTCCATAGTTTACTGGAGTTATGATCGATTTTTCTCCATTTAAATAGACAAAATGGTAGCGGTCAGATAGGTATGATTTGAACCAGCTTAATGCTTGTCCTTGAACACCAGTATAATTTTGTAGTCGATCTAAGAGTAATGTGTGATCTATAGTATCGAACGCAGCACTAAGATCATGTAAAACTAGTATTGAGATACAGCCTTGGTCAGAAGCTAAAAGTAAATAATTTGTGATTTTAACGAGCGCAGTTTCAGTGCTATGATGCGGTCTGAATCCAGACTGAAACTTTTCATAGATATCATTTTGTTGCAAGAAAGAGCCCAGTTGAGCGGACACCACTTTTTCTAATATTTTAGACATAAATGGAAGATTTGAAATGGGTCTATAATTTGCTAGATTATTATGATCTAATTGTGGTTTCTTAATGAGAGGTTTTATAACTGCCAGTTTAAATGTTCTTGGAACATGACCTAAAGATAAAGACGAGTTAATAATATTGAGGAGAGGCTCTTCCACTACAGGTAACACTTCTTTCAGTAGTTTAGTTGGTATAGGATCTAATAAACATGTTGTTGTTTTAGATGAAGTGATAAGTTTATTTAACTCTTTTTGTTCTATAGTTGTAAAGCACTGTAATTGTTCTTGCGGGGTGATAATTGTTCTTGCGGGGTGATAATTGAAGCTGAATTATAAGGCGCGATTGAAGATTGAACGTTTACAATTGTAGTTCTGATGCTTTCTATTTTCTCAGTGAAGAAGTTCATGAAATCATTACTACTGAACTGTAACGAGATATTTTGTTCGGGTGACGTCTGTTTATTTGTTAGTCTAGCCACGGTGTTAAATAAAAATAAACGTTCAAACGGTGTTAAATGTGTCCGAGAGCGCGCGAGATACCAAGTGTGTCCGAGAGCGCGCAAGAGAGGCCAAGTGTGTCCGAGAGCGCGCGAGAGAGGCAGAGTGTGTCCGAGAGCGCGTGAGAGGCAGAGTGTGTCCGAGAGCGCGCGATAGGCAGAGTGCGTCCGAGAGCGCGCGAGATACCAAGTGTGTCCGAGAGCGCGAGAGAGGCCGAGAGCACGCGAGATACCATGTGTGTCCGAGAGCGCGAGAGAGGCCGAGTGTGTCCGAGAGCACGAGAGAGGCCGAGTGTGTCCGTGAGCAAGCGAGAGAGGCCGAGTGTGTCCGAGAGGCCGAGTGTGTCCGAGAGCGAGCGAGAGAGGCCGAGTTTGTCCGACAGCACGCGAGAGAGCAGAGAGCGCGCGAGAGAGACAGAGTGTGTCCGAGAGCGAACGAGAGAGGCCGAGTGTGTCCGAGAGCACGCGAGATACCATGTGTGTCCGAGAGCGCGAGACAGACCGAGTGTGTCCGAGAGCGCGCGAGAGAGGCCGAGTGTGTCCGAGAGCGCGCGAGAGGCAGAGTGTGTCCGAGACCGCGCGAGATACCAAGTGTGTCCGAGAGCGCGCGAGATACCAAGTGTGTCCGAGAGCGCGAGAGAGGCCGAGTGTGTCCGAGAGCACGCGAGATACCATGTGTGTCCGAGAGCGCGAGAGAGACCGAGTGTGTCCGAGAGCACGAGAGAGGCCGAGTGTGTCCGTGAGCAAGCGAGAGAGGCCGAGTGTGTCCGAGAGGCCGAGTGTGTCCGAGAGCGAGCGAGAGAGGCCGAGTGTGTCCGACAGCACGCGAGAGAGCAGAGAGCGCGCGAGAGAGACAGAGTGTGTCCGAGAGAGACCGAGTGTGTCCGAGAGAGACCGAGTGTGTCCGAGAGCGAGCGAGAGAGGCCGAGTGTGTCCGAGAGAGACCGAGTGTGTCCGAGAGAGACCGAGTGTGTCCGAGAGCGAGCGAGAGAGGCCGAGTGTGTCCGACAGCGCGCGAGAGAGACAGAGAGAGCGCGAGAGAGACCGAGTGTGTCCGAGAGCGCGCGAAAGAGACCGAGTGTGTCCGAGAGCGAGCGAGAGAGACCGAGTGTGTCCGAGAGCGAGCGAGAGAGGCCGAGTGTGTCCGAGAGCGTGCGAGAGAGGCCGAGTGTGTCCGAGAGCGCGCGAGAGAGGCCGAGTGTGTCCGACAGCGAGCGAGAGAGGCCGAGTGTGTCCGACAGCGAGCGAGAGGCCGAGTGTGTCCGAGAGGCCGCGAGAGAGACCGAGTGTGTCCGAGAGCGCGCAAGAGAGAGACCGAGTGTGTCTGGGCATTAGTAAATTGGTACATAGTAATATATAATTACTATATAAGAGGCATGGAAGCTCGATAAATAGACAACAATATAAATAAAAACAACAATTGAATTATTACCACTGAACTAGCATACTGTGAACAGAAGATGAAAACACTTTCTTGTCTGTCCCAAGTAGTGTTGTCACGATACTAGAATTTCTAACTTCGATACGATACCTTGAAAAATATCGATATTCGATACCATTTTCGATACCACGGAGAAAAAAACTGCCACAATATTAAGTTTTTTTTTTTTATTATTTAAAGCTAAATATAACAAGTCTAGAACATGACAATGAGGGATATTTTACATGAACAAAAATGTCCTGAAGTAGTGCACTTGTTCAAAAGCATTAATGCTGGTTAATACATTAACGTTATTTGATGAACAGATTTAAACACAAACGTGTGTGCATTATATGCGATAAATATACTATTAGTGCTTTTAACAATACAGATTGTGTCAAAGCACTTAACAGTATCAAATTGGAGGATATAGTGTCAGTAATGTATAATAATAAGATAAAACATAACATTTTCAGTTAAAGGCATTTTATTATTGAATTCAAAGATGTCATTCAATAGCTCAGTTTAGTTTAATTAGTATCTGTGTAATCAAATTGATGATAAGATATGAAGGCAAATTGCAGAATAAAATACTAATTTTTGAATAAAGTTAAATAAGCACAAGTTAATTTACATTTGACCACAGTTAAAATATTTAACGTTACTTGTCTAAGATTTCTCAGTCAGATTATATTAACTTTAAGAATTACGGTGAAAAAACGAGACAACACACACACATATCAACAACAATACTAGGCCATCTTGGTTAATGTTTCAGAAATGTTAAAATGAGAAGAGTTACCAACCTCTCGAAATTATTTATATAGATCCCGATGTCGGTCTTTCAGGTGCTTAGCTATATTAGGCCCCGATCACACTAACGCGTTTTTCAGGTTCGAAAACGCGAGGCACACAGCTGCACTTACCATCACACAGAACGAGCAGTGCGCTGCGTTTGTTATGTTGCTCGGCAACCACTGAAACAGCTGTCCTGTCAGTCAAGTAAACGTCAAATCAGCCTTTTATTAACTTTATTTACTTTCTGTTAACATTGTGGTAGTTACGGTTCGTGAAGTCGTTATAAGCTCCTGGTAACCCGCGAGAGCACCACAAGTTTATCCTCCATCATCGCACTCTCCGGGCGTTCAAGCAACTAGCTTTCATCATTAAAACGGAAGGCCCGCGAGGCGCAGCAGGCACATAAACAGCGCGCAGAACGCTCGCTGGAAACCAATTGAAAATAGGCGCCTCTCACTGCAAAAAACACGTCAAGTGTGATCGGCCCCATTCACTTCACTTTTGCTATTTAATCAGAGCGAATGAGACGAGTGCGTGTGTGGTGTTTATCAACGCGCCTTTGGAGAGAAGTGAAAGTGACAGCTCGGCTAGTATCGATACTTCAGGAAATTAGTATTGGTATCGTTCAGATATTTCAGTATCGATATTTATCGAAATATCGATATTTTTGACAACACTAGTCCCAAGTACCACAACAAGGGGAATATTTATTCCACAATTTGCAGCTCTGAATTTTTCATTCTTTATTCTGGAAACTTCACTATATGCTTGGAAAGGATTAGCTGCAAAATACCTTACGCGCCATACCAGGTGGTCAATCCATTGTATTTGTTTTTAATATTGTATACATTTTATTTATAATTAATATTAGGATAGACTAGAGATATTATCTTTTGTGTTATAATTATTATTAATGCTATTATTACCTATTATCCATGCACAAGACTTGTCTTTTGTGTACATGTGTTCGTCAAACATTGTAAAAGATTACAACATCTTTGACAAAAAAACAAAACAAGTTTGTAAGTGTAGTGTAGAGAACAAGTTCTGACATTCAAACAAATCCTGTTAAGTTTTCTGATTTTTATTTTTATTTATTTTTTATAAATTATTTATTGTTCTGACAGCTAAGGTCCCTTTAAACAGAAATATAAAAAATTTTGTGCACTTTATTTAAAAGAAAAAACTTTGGCAGATGTAAAGCATACATGTATATGTTTTTTTGTGTTAGTCCATTTTTTTTATCATCACTTTAACAGTTCAGGGATGGTCAAGGAGCAACCTCTGTTTGTGCACTTTCTGAAGATTTTTTGCACCGTCAGTTCAGTTTTTGAATAAAGGGTTGGAAACACGACCTTTGCAGTGTCCATAGAAATCTCACATGCTCAAGGTGTAAAGCCGCCGCAGCTTCAAGTAGTTTTAACAATTTTAATTATCATTATCTGTGTCCTACATGTTTCACTCAACCCTGATACTCCTGACATGATTTCCCTCCTTTCAAAAACAGAGCATTACTTAAAGCTACACTGTGTAGGATTTTCTCCCATCTAGTGATGAAATTTTATGACTACCAACTGAATATTAATTTCTAGCCCCTACCATTCTGAGGACATTTTAACTCCTACAGTGGACGCATTATTGCAAGATTAAAATGGCTTCCAGTTCGACTTTGTCCATGAGTGTTCCTTCAAGTGATGAGGTTACTTTAGAAAACAATTACAAATTGCATTTAGTCAGTTAACATGTAGGTTATGACATCTATGTAAACCGAATAATAGTTTTACGTTTTCATTATTTTGGTACCATTTCATTGCTAACATCAGCTATCGGGTTCCTACACAAAAACCTCCACAGTACAGCTTTAAAAATGTGACACTCATGAAATGACATCATCTGGGCTCTTTCTGCAGCATGATGGGAAGACAACAGAATAATCTCAATCCAATGTCTCAGTTTTTACACAAACTGTAGCATTGACTATTCATCAACCCTGTTACCAAAGTCACTGTAAGAAGAATCTCTTACAACTATGAATAACGTGTATGATATTTGACAAATACAACTTTATCAGTAACTTTACTGTTTACTGATTATTCCTAAAAAATTATAATTTTGTAAACTATGTTAAAAATAACAAAAAATCTTGTAATGTTGTTGCAAATTGGGAACCAGATATAAAATAAATGTAAAATAAAACAGTTAAAATAGTATTTAGTTTGAACTCCCTTTACAGACCATTTGTTGAAAAACCCCAGAGCATTCTGTACCATTTCATAGTTTAACTGCATATCTAAGTGTGATGAAGTGCTTGAATGTTTCTAGCATGAATGTTCTTCAGCATCATGAATGAATGAAGAATAAACACCAACCTCTTTGTTCTTCAGGATCTTCAGTGTGTTTCATTCTGCAGGGTTCTGGATCACTCATGTTCTCACTGTCCTCTTTAAAGGGACACTCCACCTCTGGAAAGATGAATGTGTATTTAAATTGGGTCATTTATGTAGAAAAAATTTGTAATTATTTTTGAATTTGGAGCTTTCTAGACTGAGAAAAGCCAGAAAATGTATTTTTGGCTCATGTGGATGAAAGACAACAACTCCCAGAATGCAATTGCTTCGCTGCTCTACGAGGTCACTCCCAAGCCACGCCTACCGGTTAGAGAGCAGTTGTAAACAATAAAGCTAAGCTAAGTTACTAGTAGTCTAGTAGTCTAGTGACTAGTAGTCACAAAATGTCCGGGATTCGGCTTTTGCGTTCTACAGTCGCCATTCATTGTGTTTACTGTGGCGAGCAGGACGAGACTAGGGCCGCGGGAGAATGACGCGAGGCCGGTGGCGTGATTACTGATGACCGACACCTGTGAGGCACTGGTCTCGTATCTCTCACGGAGGAGCGGGTATTTTCTTAGCAATGGTAAAACGCACATCAACCGATCACGCCACCGGCCTCGCGTCTTTCTCCCGCGGCCCTAGCCTCGTTCTGCTCGCCACAGTAAACATGATGAATGGCGACTGTAGAACGCAAAAGCCGGTGGCGTGATTACTGATGAGCGCCGCCTGTGAGACGCACCGGTCTCGTGGGCTATCTCTCATTGAGGAGAGGGTATTTTCTTAGCAATGGTAAAACGCACATTAACCGATCACTTAGCGTTCATGTAAACACTATATTCAGATTCACCAATCGGAATGAATTCAGTTAGATTGAAACAAAAGGTGTGCATGTAAACAATGAATGGCGACCGTAGAAAGCAAAGCCGAATCCCGGACATTTTGGACGATCTCGATGGCCGGACATGCAGGTTTCTGCCGGTGAAATCAAACGCACTGGCACTGATCTGTGATAGGTCTGTTAGCGCATTAGGTCCAACCCCCTATGGGCGGGTTTGAAAGGGTGGGAACTAGTGCTTGTAGTCTCAACAGAAAATCCCCCCCTCTTACACTTCCTCCTACAATGACGCAAAATGACGATTTTTGCGTCATTGTAGGAGGAAGTGTAAAGAGGTAAATACAGATTTCTCTCGTCTCAGGGGAAAATGAGAAAATGTTGCACGACCATTCAATAGTATGACTATAGGGTTTCTAACATTGCAAAGCTTAATCCAAATGGGTGGAGTGTTCCTTTAATAAACTTAATTTCAGCTCTTCTGATGCTTTTGTGCTCATCTTCACTTGTAGCTAGGGCTGGGACGGTTACCGCATTACCGCAATACCGCGGTCACGTGACGCGTGACGTCTGAGCTCGTCACCATCATCACCGCAAAAATCAAATAAAAAATCAAATAAAAATAAATACTGGCCTTCACATGTGTTCACGTTGTGTCTAATGCAGGCATGAAAACAGGTCAGGGGTAAAAAAGGTGAGAAGGATGCGGCAGCAAAAAATCCAATCCAATCAACACACACATATATATATATATATATATATATATATATAGTGCTTTTTAATGTTAAATTCATCAATCTGGTGAAAATTAAACAAAGAAAAATTACTTTAGTTACAGTGTCTGTCTACATTACTACTAGGCCTACATAATAATAGTTATGAAATTAATAATTGTATTAATCCCATGATAGTAATAGCCATATATTGTAAAACAAATGCACTGAAAAATAAAGGAAACTTTCATAATTAGTTTTGTACTAATTTCTATACTTGAAAGAGTATATTTCTATACTTCACATTAAAGGTGTGATTGGGCTAGCCCAGTGTCAATCAAGAAAAGAACCAAATGGGCCGCTGATCTACGTGTTACATGGGGTGTCAGGAAAAAAAAACTAACGCTGACTTTTTATTGACCAATGCATTACACACTAATTACGCACTAACCCAGCGCCGCCAATTAAGCAAAACAAAACGAATGGGCCGCCGATTTACGAGTTTTATGGGCCGTTAAGACAAAAAACGAAACAAAAAAGTATGAGATGTATCGGCCCAAAAAGCACGTCGGCCCACCGGGAATCTCCCGGTAGTCCCGATGGCATTAGACTACATGCCATTGCCTGGACGTGTGTGACACAAAACAAAATCCTACCTGTAGCCCTTCAACATCCACTTATTTAGCTGCTGTCGCATCAGTTGACATGCCATCTCCTTTCCCCTCTTTCTTTTTCTATGTTTAGCCCCCGACAGCTTTTTTGCGTTATCCATCTTTTTCGACGACAACTCACTAACTGTTACTTGTTCCTGCTCGCTCAGCGCTCACGGCGCCCGCGCCCACTCGCGATATTATCCCGCCCTCTTCTATGTCAAAATAATGACATTGGCAACATCGCTGTCTGTATCTGACAGGACAGTTAACATTGTAAGCTAACTTACCTCAGGCTTGCTTTCCGACGTGCGGTTCTTTGTTCGGCAGTGTGTCATCAGACTCGCAGTGTTAAAGACTTTGAAAACAATTCTGCCCTACTCTGACTCGGATTGGCTGTCAGGTTTCGGCATTAGGAATGATGATTGGTTTTTTAAAGCTGCGGGTAAATGCTGGCCACGACCACGACCCCCCCTCCCCCCATAAACATCTTCTCATCGGATCTGCACAAATCACGTAGGTGACCCATTTTGGTTTTAAAACGGCGAATTTCACCGAAAGGTGAGGAGTTTTCATGCCTGCTAATGACATGGATTCATTGATTCTAATGACATGGATTGTGTCTAATAACATTGTGTCTTACATGGATTCAAGGTTTTCTAAACAAAACTTATCATCAAAAGATGGAGCAAATCCGACCTTTCGCAAGTTCGCAAGTTGTTCCATGACACATAATAACATTCCATCTATTGACTATAACCCCTTATTTACACTCTGTGGCGCGTTACGGCTGCGACGCGGCTACCGGAGCTGATCGCGCCCACTCTAGTCAATGCTTGTGTTTACAACAGCCACGACACGGCGCGTTTCAGAAGCGTCTCTCCGCGCCGCTTCGCTAAAGATAGGCGCCTGGTCTATTTTCGAAGGACGCGGCTTCCAAGCCGCACCGTAAATAAAAAAAAAGTAAAAGCAGGACCTCAGCTTTTAATTGCACGTGCTTATTTAACACAATTCTCTCACGTGAAGACCGCATTTGTCAACCCTCGCGGAGTCGCGGCAAGTGCACACTCACAGCACCAGAGAGTAATCTTGACGGCACTTGCAAGAAAATGGATAAGTAGGCTACATAATCAAATTCACAAATATTACACCATTTAAACATTATTAAAAATACATAGGCTACTGAGTTACTAAAACAATATTTGTCAAAGAATACACTTGTATGTTCACAGTTTGAACGTTCTTGTTTCCATTTGTTTAATTTCAAGATCTGAGGTGAATTATCCATTGTTGCTTTTACAGCTACAAAGCTGGAGCACTAAACGATATTCAAAGTCACATTGCATGCTTTTAACATTAAATAAAGCACATAAACACTACCTGAGATTATCATTGCCACACTTTGTTTGTTGTTCCAGCCGCAACGTCGCAGAAAAAAAAAAAACTGGGGGTGGGGGGGGTGGGGAGGGGAGTTGAGGTTTAAAGCGGTTTACCGCAATACCGCAGGAATTTCTTGCTTTTCAACCGCGGTAAGAAAAAAATCCATACCGTCCCAGCCCTACTGGTAGCTGATGGGAATTTACAGCATTTATTGGAGAATTGATGAGGCCAAAATCTAAATCAAAAATATCAATTACTGAGTTTGTTTTTATAATAAATGACACTTCTAAGTGTAGCTGGCGCGGTCTGACTACTGTGTTGTGTTCTGGTGCACTGACGACAGGGTCGTATCTAGCGAAACAATCAGTAATTGAAAAAAAATGTATACTTTTAACCACAATTGTTCATCTTGTGCTGGTCTGCGACTCGCAAGGCATTACATCATCACATTGGAAACAAGCGTGCCGCACAAGCCCTGAAAAGTGAAGCCAAAACGTCTCGATCGCCCCCCAGTGACTGATCCTAGTATAGGTCATAAGCCCCGCCCCCCCATGTTATTCAATGGGACATGAGACCAACTAAACAATTAAATTACACTTCAGATATCTTTTTTCCAAAGGTGGTTTCTTTCATTTGCTGTGTTTTTATCACGCTGATGTAAGTTCAAGTGTCTGTTTCAAAAATAAGTTGGTTTTTAGTTAGTTACGTGATGCGGTGGTGTAACGTCATGATTGACAACTGTGATTGACAGGTTCTCGAGTGAAGTAGTCACTGAAGCACCAACGGACATTTTTTTCGGGATCTTCGGAGGACTGAGGAGATTGTATTCAGACCTGCCAACCTTGCAAATTTTTTTTGTGTATCGACGACGACGGGGGGGGGGAATATTTATTTGGATATTTATTTTCCAATATCCAAATATGATACTAAATACCACAGGGAAAAGGGCTTCTATTTGTGACGTGCTGTCTTTGCATTTAAACATTGCACATTTTAAACAGGACACGCATTAACTGAATAAATGTAAGCCAATACAAACATATTTATAGAAAACAGTTGGCAATGTATAGACAGGAGTCCAATAATAGAATAACGAATCACTTATTCTAAAAATAACGTTATAAGTTCCGAATCCGACATATAATAAGGGCTGTGTTAACAGTAAACGTCCGTCATTTAACGAATTTTAAAAGCAGGGATGGATAATACAAAATGCTTTTTGACAGAAAAAAAACAAAACAAGCAAGAACAAAATTTTAATTTAGCCCGTCAATTTTAATTTTACAATGATCTTCTCTCTCTGTGTGCGCGCGTCCGTGTTTGTGAGAGAGCTCGCGCAGCACTGATACAACGGTACTTTTTAATCCATAAGTAACTAACGCGCTAGTTTTCATACAAAATAAATATGTAACATAATTAGGTAGGCTACTTTAGATGTAATTAAGACAATAACGTAACACATACGTTTCTCAACACTGAGAATGAATGAATAAATAAACGCCTGTTTCTCCAGACTCGCGCTTATCAGTAGGCTAACGTTAATCCACAAATCACAACACTTTCATAATCACTAAGCCATAGCGATTTCAAGATTTATAGTTCAGCATTACTTGAGCATTTTATTATTTGCATGACTGAATGATGTCTTCCTCTTTTCTGAGTGACCATGAATAACTTAACGGAGTATTTTAAGATAATCCATGCGATCTGTGTGATCATCGAATCCATAAGATTAAGTTAACTCAACAATCATCTTTCCACATCGACCCCAGGCCGTTTACCTTCAGGAGTCAGAAGTACTGTGACTACTGTACTGTCCTCGCTTATGACATCAGTCAGACGGCGGCCGCGAGAGTGGAAGGGGGATCGAGCGGGAATCTTTATTGGTGTCGATTTTCAGTCTCTTTTTAATGATAGGCCTTACGCATCTGTCAATCATCCCCGCTTGCTATTTGGGGAATGAACCCAGCGCTATGATTGGTCGAACTTTTCTTCTTTTGCTGTAGCTTGATTTGAGGCAGGGCGTGCACTGTGCACAGAGGCGTTACCAGGTTTTTGCGTAGTTTAGAGTGACAAATCGTACCAGCGTACTTTTAAGTCAAAATGTGTATCCGTTACGCAAAATGCGTACAGGTTGGCAGGTCTGTTGTATTTACTTTATTTTAACAAGCGTCTTTTCGTACTGCAATCAATTTTTTAAAAAGTGTGCAGAATCCACTCTCCCTCAGTGCATTCTGCGAGAGTGAGGGCGGAGCGTTGATTTCGCGGCTTTACTTCCTGCTCACTACTGCGCAGGTCTGGTCCCGAGATCGCTACTGCGCAGACTCAAGTTCCAATATGTCAGCGCCATATCGGGACTCTGGCGGCTTCATTTCTCATCAATGGAAGACAGCGAAGGGGCGTCGTCCATCTTTTTTTACAGTCTATGGTTGGAAAGGTCAAGCTAGAGTGAGCGGATGTACCGCCCCATTGTTAATAGCGCGGTTTTCAAGCTAGAAAAAGTTTTTTTTTCTAGCTTGACCTAGGGGTGGGAGATATTGACAAAAATGAATATCTCGATATTTTTTTCCAATATCTCGATATCGATATTCAGACGATATTTTTGCCATCCTTCAAAGAAATGTGTGCAAACTGGCAAAGAAGTTGGACTTTTGACTTGCTGCATTTGACCATTTGACCTTTGTAGGCTATAGAAAAAACAATAAAGGAGCTAACTGAACAGAATCTGAGGTAGCCCCTACTTTTTCCACTTACAAAAAAATTAATAAAAAAACGGAATTAGGCACCTTTTGCAACAGTGATTATTAAATCAAACAACAATATTGTTGATGATAAATTCAAAGTAAAAAAAATCTTTTCAAAACGCTATAAATCCATCCATTTTTTCCCCAAAACGCTATAAAGCCATCATTTTCCCCCAAAAAATTGATAGTTTGTCTTTTTTTAAAAAAAAGTATTTTGTCTTTTATTTTTCGTGTTTGCATTTATGAGGAAAAAACAATATTACGTGACAGTTCTCCATTATGGACGCGAGCGCTCTGACTTTCAAACTTTCACAGAGACCTCAAAACAGAAAGCACAAAGCCTTTCTTTAAAACGAATTTCGTTTTGTATTAATTGTATCTTAATTTTACCAATTTCCTGGATTTAAAACATAAATACATAAAAAGTAAATACAGGAGGCTAGCACAAAATAAGGTGCTTGAACTGGAGATTATATCAGCATGAACCGAACCGTGGCCTACGATCGCCTCACAGGCCTAAAAAATGTGAAATATATTTACAGAAAGCTGGTTCTAAACAAAACCATCCAAAACATAATAAAACTATGTAGCCTAATAAATGTGCATTTCTCCTGCGTTCACTAGCTAGCTTACTGCGAAGATCGCGAGTCAATAGCCTATCGTCAACATCATCTTTGCAGCCGACACACAAATTAATAAACAATTAAAATGTCTTATTGCAATATTTTACATATTCATAATCATTACTTTTGCTGGTTCTTTGAGGCAGCTTTTTAGGTTTTTGGTGTTTTGGAAAAGAGCTCTTCACGTGGCTACAAACACCGTTTCACCAAGGCACAACGGCCCTTCAGCACATAAGAACAACAAGAGAAAAAGCGCTGACTTACTAATTACGAAACTTTTATGTGGTTGAACAGGTGAAAGAATCACAAATTCCTCTGCAACTCAAACCTTCTCAGTACGAGTTATGAAGGAAGAGCATTAGAGTTTTCAACGCGTCCTCCTCTGATTGCTGTGTTGTGAACTTGTGACTGAAAAAGTGCGTGCAGGAACACATGCGCAAAACGTAGCTAGGTCTGTAAAATGTCCTTTTGTAAAATGACATATGATAAAAATAAAAATAATTAATATATCATTTAACAAAACGGTTTTGCGCATGTGCTTCTGCGCGCACTATTTCGAATTTACGTAGCCTATGAATGTGCGTTTTTGACGTCCCGCGCCAGGCCACTCGGAGGGTGCTTCCGGGAATAGTACTGCCCTAGTATTTAAAATCGCTACATATAATTGTTTAGACGGTTATAGTGTGCGTTATTTGTTTTCTCTTTAACTTCTTTCAGCTCTTTTCATGTTTTGGGGGTCGGATTGTACAAATTATGAAATATTCGATATCCCAATTTTGCATATCGTCCAGACAACAATTTGGATATTATCGTCTAAACGATATATCGCCCACCTCTAGCTTGACCTTTCCAATGTGATGATGTAATGCCTGGTGGCGTCACAGACCAGCACAAGACGAACAATTGTGGTTAAAAAATATACGTTTGACTGTGACTGATCGTTTTGCTAGATAAGACCCTATTCCTCAGCTGGGATCGTGCAGAGCCATTTGAAGCACTTTAAAGTCTTTTGAAACTGCATTGATTTGGACTTCAACATCTTGGTTATCATTGAAGTCCATTGTGTGGAGAAAAATCCTGAAATGTTTTCCACAAAAAAAAAAAAACATTATTTCTTTTCCACTGAAGAAATAAAGACATGAACATCTGGGATGGCATTGGGGTGAGTAAATTATCAGGAAATTTTCAATTTGAGGTGAACTACTCCTTTAACTATGGGCTTTTACATTAACATAATGCAACATGAAATAAACCATCTTCCTTTCAATAGTTAACACATACAGTAACATGCATGAAGCAAAATGTATGCTGCCTACATCTGTGCTGTTCAGTGCCATTGGACATCAATACAATACATCTTTTAAATGAACACATTATATTCTAAACCTGGTATTTGGAAGTACATGTACAATTTCAAAAAGAGCAAAAGTTTAGGATTCTATTGTCAATCAGAATCAGCCTAACATAAGAAAAAGGACAACTGAAACATGTGGGCTGCATGACAAGATGACAGACTGGCGAGCGCTAGCACACAGCAAAACAAACCATGAGGTTAGCCATGTTAAGCTCTCAAAACAGCAGTTCTCGACACATCTCGACTAAATGTATGTGCACTCATCATAAAATACACGTACAAGTTACCATGTGCACTAAAACTAAAGTTACAACAGGTATATTTCAAGCTTACATTGGACTGATGTGAACACCCACCTCTCTCGGTCAATTCCAAATACTCCTCGCGAGTCGCTCGTTGCCTGCTGACTGTAGCGCGGTGACGTCACCTATGTGTTACCACGGTGGCGCGCAAATTTACATAATATAAAAAAAAAAATGTTACCTCTAAAGTAATAATGAAAGCAGCAAAAAGGAGTACATAGTTTTAACTATGCCTGATCTAAGGTAAACTTATAAGGAATTTCAGAGTATATTGTGTAATATCTGTGTAGTATTTTCTTTAAAGTTTTTCACATTCTGTTGCACTTCACTGTCTAAATTACAAAATTACTGTAAACATAATGACACCTTATATATTTCTTATTTTAATCATTCCTCTGTAATAGTTCATAATTGTTTATTTTTGTGCATTATATAGGCTATAAAATATTTACTCCAATAAAGTAGTTTGAATGAAGTTAAACCAACTACATACAGTACATTGTTAATCTCTGTATCCCATTTTATGCATGCCAACTCAAAAAACCAAACTAATAACACTGATCAATTTTATTTCAAAACAAAGATGATAATTGTATAAAAGAAATATGTACATATACAGATAATCAAATACATACCTGTACATCAACACACACACACACACACACACACACACACACACACACACACACACACACACACACACACACACACACACACACACACACACCCAGGTGGGCAGTCCTTGTATATTGCAATGCAGTGCAAAAGCACAGAGTCAACGAGCAGGGCAACCGCAACTCTTGCTTATATTGTCTGGAAAATACACTCCGGTTCACAACACCTAATTTGTATAAAATACAGAACAAACAATATTTAATTTATTTTGAAGAAAGGCATTAACATAGTACAGAGTCATCCAAGGAATTTCTTTTTTTAAGTATTTTATACATATTATAGGAAGATGTTAGACAAAGATACTGTATGTTTGAGTGTGATTGGCTTTGTCTGTAAAGTAGCCTACCTAAGAGACTTACTTTGTTTATGAACAACATAAACTAGTTTAAAAAGAAAGTTTGTCAAGAAAGGCTAACTTTAGGTTGGCTTGAGAAAGCCTGAAAGTTTGAAATAGTTTTAAAAGCTGCTTGATGGTGTTTTAGGCCCCCAATGGCTCCTTAGAGGCAGCTAACCCTACCCTCAACCTTAAACCTACCCATCCCCTCGCTGCCTGGAAGGCGCCGTTGGGGGCTTAAAACACCAAGTGCCTTAAAAGCTTGAAGTTTGAAGGTTTTCAGTTTGAAATTCAAAGTAGTTTTCAAGCTGAAAGTTTTGAAGGACGGAAAGACAGACTTTCTCAAGTACCTTTTACAGTACTCACAACTTAGATTTAAAGAACTTACTGTCCAGCCATATAAAGTGGGACTCTTCTCTGGATTTGGGCTTGCTGACAACGTCCCTGAACATCTTGAATGTCAGTGAAAGCAAAATACAATGTTTAACTCTATTACTTTTTAATTAATTTTACCACACATTTATTTAACATAACTTACAGTACATACAATACATTCAGGAATGTAACTTTTACAGTATGATCTGATACTGGGGAACAACATTTATTTTGCAGTACATGCAACAATCAACTACATGACTTCATTAATTGAAGTCTTTCTGCTCTATTTGAAGACATCTTTCAAGCCTTAATTTGTTTAAAGGTGAATTAAGACTTTTACATATTTTAAGATTCGCCGAAACCCTGTCATTTTGAATGCTAGCATACTGTATAGGCTAACATATCATTAACATGTCATAACTTTTTTTTTAAATATAAAACATTTATGACGCGCTCTATGGCATCTCTTACAATTAAAAGCCGTTAACACAAAACCACAATTGTTAAAAAAACATATTTTTTTTTGCTTTAAACAACGAAACAATACAACATACATTTTAGAGCCAGGGGAGCAAAACACACATATATAAAATATATATGTATGTAAAATGTATGTATATACATAAGCCTCCTTAATCACACTGTTATCATACTTTGAATATCCAAAAATTACATTTTCAAAATGCAAAACAAAATTAAAGAGTACATTTTCCTTAATAAACATAGACACCTCATACCATAACTTTTTCACATGATTACAATGCCAGAAAATGTGGGTTCTGTTTCAAAGTGCAACGAGCAAAAAGTGCAACTTTTTAATACATAACATAAATACAAAACATTTACAGTAATACAAAACATAAATAATGCTTATTGACTTATTGCCATCTAATCCATTGCTGGAAGTGATTGAAATGAATTGCGCGTGTGCATTATAAACAGATTTTGCACATGCGTGGTAACAGTACAGTGGCCAGTACTTGCTGCCTGGGCATAGAGTGCATTTCACGCAAATATTTTTGTCCTTTCGAGCAATAAACTGAAAGTAATGTGAATATCGCCACTGGCCGAAACCCCCTGTCTCCGTTTCCATTTCCTGCTCCTCTTCGCACCAGCAGCTATTATTATTATCATTATTGTTGCATACTCACTTTTTATAGTTCAATTATATCTTTAACATGTACAATAGTGATATTATAAGCCTATTTCTGTCCCCATTTAAGAATTTGTATCCTGTTATCCGTCACTTCTCACTTAGGTGTTTAATTTGGTCTAATATCTGTAATATATTATACTTTTCTCTAATTCAAGCTAACTTATCAGTTTTATTAATACCACATCACTGTGTTTTCTTTAAAATTGTCTGGTTGGTGTATAAAAGATGTGAAGTCCTCCCAACATTTCTTGAATCTTCTAAGTCAAATCAGTAAGTCAGGTTTATTTACCTGGCAATTTGGCATAACAATCTTATTTTTCCCAGTTTAAATCAAAACCTGTTTGTACATGTATTGTCTGTTGCTGGGATGTGTGTTAAACTGTTTCTGAGTGTCCTTGAGATTCTCGCGTGAGCTCTGTGGGCTGTGGGCTGTGCCTGGAGAACTGACTCCCTGATCTCTGAAGCTTCTTTCATTCACTTCAAACTGAGTTCCCAACGAGTCTGTCCTCAGTGCACATAGTTTTACAAACAATTGTACTTAAAAAAAGTCATCATTGTGATTTTCCCACATTTGACGCTCTCTAACTGTAATTGTTTGTCAGACGAGCGACTTACAGCTGCATCTATCTTATCTTCAGACCTCGCTCCAAACATTTCAACTGGAAATATCTCTTACAAAGAACAGCTACAACATTTTTAACAGAAGCAATCACAATGGATTTCCTTCATTGCCAGTTTTGATTCAAACAGGTATGTTGTTTTCTGTTATTAATTTATATCATATTGTATCGATATTCAAATCTATTGCCTGATGTTTTGTTACTCACTAGTTTTTATAACTGATTACAACGGCTGATTTTACTGCACTAACATTTCTTTGGCTTATTTCTGTTTAGTTTAGTTTTTTTTTTATGAAAATAGGCTTCTCCATTCCTATAGCAATAACATGTTTTAATGTAACCCATTAAGCTGTATAATATTTGAATAAACACTTTTCAAATTCCAAAATCCTGAAAACTCCAACTCATTAATAATAGATATATATTAACATGATGCGCTGCTTTAGCGCGTCTCGGTCTCTAGATCTTTCTGGCGCTCACCAAAAATTAACCAAAATACAGAGAATAGCCTTCTTGGCGCGCCTACTTTTGAAAGTCAACATTTAGATTATTTAACGTTAAATGCCTGAGTCACTTTGGAATAAATCACAGCGTGTTTCATGATAAAACGTGACTTAGCCTATACAGTCCAGAAAATAGGCTATAGGTTATAGCAAATTCAGACCAACTGCTGGTCTACACAGAGAAAAAGCCCTTTCTAGGCTCTTCTGTTGTACCGAGCCATTCGTTAGTCTAGTTGTTTGATGAGAAAATTAAATGTAGCCTATAGTTGCAATACACGCGTTTTGTAAGCTCCGTGCAACTGCTGCAGCGGACTATTATTATATTAGAAATCTAATACTCAAGTTTTCTCATTTTTCTACTCTTAATATTAAATAAAAAAAACGACTGAACTAAAGATACACGGATTCTCTTGAACCATCACCGCGTTTGCGGCAGAAAACTACTGCAGTGCAGCCAAAATGCTCTGTTCGACTTATCTGAGATCCTTTACTCTTCCCTGTGGATGACCTGTGACCTACTTTCTGTAAGATCTGAATTTTTGAACTTGAATTTTTGAACTTGAATTTTAGAAAACTGAATTTGAAGTTCCGAATTTCTTCATCTTGAAAACTTGAATCTGTATTTTTTTAAACTGAATATTTGCAGTATACAAATTCAGAACAAAAAAACTAGCTGTTTGAAAATACATGTCTATAAAATTCAGCCATAAAAACATTTCAATTTGTTAAATTTCAAATGTTCAATATTCGTAAAAAAAAAATCTAATTCAGAAATATTTAAACTACCACCTAAAATTAAATTTTGTTAGATTTCACTTGTAAATAATTCAAATTTACACAATTCAAATTCAAATCATATTGTCATATTTTAAGCTCCATAGAATGAAGTTCATGAACACTGAATTCCCTTCCCTTTGTTATCTATTGGTGCTTGAACAGACAAGTACACAGAAAATTAAGTCAAAATGTCCGTCTCTACGAGTTTCCTCGTAAAAGCAGTCGGTTATGAGTTGTAAACGGAGAAAGAAAACGAATGCTTGTCATTACAGGTATTGGATAGTGCATTCATCTTAAAGTGACAGCAGCCCAATATACGTTAATCAAAGTTAATCAAACATCAAAAGAGAAAGAGAAAATCCCTTTTGTAGTTTTAACAAAGATAACTGTATTAATTATATGTATCATATTTAATTTATACAGTGAAAACTATGCAGTGTTATTTGACATGTGATTATTTGGATGATGTCTGTACCTGAAAATAGTTAATTTACCTGAGAAACATAAACCACTGCTTATTTAACCTGTGTCTTTGTTCTGCTGTTATTATCTATGTTTGTAATTTGTTTATTATTTTCTATCCAGATGCACTACCCTACACAATTTCCCCAATTAATCTAGAATGATTCATTATTCAAATCATCAGGTGAAATTGTTTTCATATCGCAATATATGTCGCATAAAAACAAAATATTGCAACGTCAGTTTTTTCCAGTTTGTTCAGGCCTAGTTAATATAATATTTGATAATTGTGTTGTTGATCAAATATAATTAACAGTTCTCACTTCAGAAACATGGGAAAACATGGGATTTGCACCTATAATGTTTTAAAAATAATAATTGGAAGATCAGTGTAACTCATTCATAGAAACTTTCAGGGATGTGTAATTCATTTATAAAATGGCGAATAAAAGTGATTGTAATGTTTTATAAAAGTTGTCTACTTTCTGCTATTACATTAGGGTTCACTTTTACATTTAATCATTTAGCAGACGCTTTTATCCAAAGTGACTTAACATTGAGGGAGCAATAGAAACAATCAAACTAACAATAGGGCAACAATATGCAGGTGCTGTGACCAGTCCCAGTTAGTCTAACACAATACACATCGCATTTGTTTAAATGTTTTTTACTTGAAGATGGCTAAAGACTCAGCAGCTCGGGTTGAGTTCGGCAGGTCATTCCTCCAGCAGGGAACAGTCCAGGCGAAGGTCTGTGAAACTGGTTTTGTAGTGTAGAGCCAGTGGTTGTTCTGTAAGCAAACATCAGTGCCTTGAATTTAATGCGAGGGCCAGTTGTCCTTTCACTTTTATGTCCTTTGACTTCATATTCCTCTTTTGAATTGTTTTGAGGATGTAAAATTAAATTAACTTTTTCATGTACTGAAAACAGTGTCGGATACAGAACGTCATTAATAGGTGGGCCTGGTGAATATACGGAGGGGCCTCGGTTTTTTAAGCTTATATACACGCTAACACGGTGTTGCGTGATAGCATCACTGGACTGACACGTGATATGCCAACATAATATTTTTCTTTTGTAGCTATTTTTCGTAGCTACTGTACATAAATGTCCTCAGGAAACTATTAAAATGAAATTATTTATTAATTCATTATTATTATAATTATAAAAATAAAAAAGTTTTAGTAATCTGCCACCGATCCGTGCCCACCCATTAATCCACACCTGACTGAAAATTAAATTAACTTTTTTTCATTTCAGACCTGATGGAAGTGAAGGAGGAGAGTGAAGAACTGAGTGAAGTGAAGGAGGAGAGTGGAGAACTGAGTGAAGTGAAGGAAGAGAGTGAAGAACTGAGTGAAGTGAAGGAGGAGAGTGAAGAACTGAGAGAAGTGAAGGAGGAGAGTGAAGATCTGAGTGAAGTGAAGGAGGAGAGTGAAGAACTGAGTGAAGTGGAGGAGGAGAGTGAAGAACTGAGTGAAGTGGAGGAGGAGAGTGAAGAACTGAGTGAAGTGAAGGAGGAGAGTGAAGATCTGAGTGAAGTGAAGGAGGAGAGTGAAGAACTGAGTGAAGTGGAGGAGGAGAGTGAAGAACTGAGTGAAGTGGAGGAGGAGAGTGAAGAACTGAGTGAAGTGGAGGAGGAGAGTGAAGAACTGAGTGAAGTGGAGGAGGAGAGTGAAGAACTGAGAGAAGTGAAGGAGGAGAGTGAAGATCTGAGTGAAGTGAAGGAGGAGAGTGAAGAACTGAGTGAAGTGGAGGAGGAGAGTGAAGAACTGAGTGAAGTGGAGGAGGAGAGTGAAGAACTGAGTGAAGTGGAGGAGGAGAATGAAGAACTGAGTGAAGTGAAGGAGAGTGAAGAACTGAGAGAAGTGAAGGAGGAGAGTGAAGAACTGAGTGAAGTGGAGGAGGAGAGTGAAGAACTGAGTGAAGTGAAGGAGGAGAGTGAAGAACTGAGAGAAGTGAAGGAGGAGAGTGAAGAACTGAGTGAAGTGGAGGAGGAACACCATGTCAAACCTGGAGAAAAAGCTTTGAGTCGCTCAAAGACTAAACAGACATTTTTAAAGAAAAGAAGAGCCAAGAAATCTTTCACCTGCACTCAGTGTGGAAAGAGTTACACAACCAAACAAAGTCTTGAGATTCACATGAGAGTTCTTACTGGAGAGAAGCCGTTTACATGTGGGAAGAGTTTCACACAATCAGTATCCCTTAAGATTCACATGAGGATCCACACTGGAGAGAAGCCGTTCACATGTGATCAGTGCAGCAAAACATTTATCTGGGCATCAGACCTGAAGAGACACCTGACAGTTCATACGAAGGAGAAGCCGCATTCATGTTCTGTGTGTGGAAAGAGTTTTTCACTGCTGAGTAATTTACATGCACATCAGAAAATTCACACTGGTGTGAGAGAGTACATGTGCTTTGAGTGTGAGAAGACTTTTACTATAGCTGAACATTTAAAAAGGCACCAGAGAATTCACACTGGAGAAAAACCTTACAAGTGTTCACACTGTGACAAGAGATTCAGTCAGTCAGGACATCTGAAAACACATGAGAGGATCCACAGCAGAAAGAAGCCGCACACGTGTGATCAGTGTGGAAAGAGTTTCGCTATTAAACGCTACCTGAAGCGACACATGAAGATCCATGCAGTGGAGAAACCACATCAACACAGTCTGAAATCACGGTAAGTAGTTCATCTTTATGTACTGAGCAACAAAAGCCACATTTTTCGTTGTCTGGCCGAATGGTTCATAGAATGGTAAGCAACGGTTCCAGTTCTGGTACGGCTCGATTACGAACCGTTCCCGTCCTGGAAATTTCGTCAGACAGCCATACTCATCGATTTACACCAAAAGAGTAATTCTTGAACTTGACACACAACGTAATGCCAAAATTTGTTTGAACCGCGAGAGGCGTCAATTGCCGTCATTACGTTGTGCGTCAAGTTCAAGTGTTAATCTTTTGGTGTAAATCGATGCGTACGGCTGTCTGCCGGAAGCTAGTTATTTTAGTCGATAAAGTTTTAAATATGGATATTTTTCTTACACGAACGCATGACTTTACTTCAGAAGGCCTTTATTAACCCTCTGAGACGCGTGGCACACTTTAATCATGAATAGATGGACTTTGATGGACTTTCAAAGACATACAGCCATTCACTCCTGTGCTGACCAGTGAGAGATAAACTTTGTCACATGCCCAGAGATGCTGCAGATACACATTTGAGAGCATTTGGTGACACTAGTGAAACCAGCATTAAATTTGCTGACCAGTGAGATATAAACTGTTACATGCCCCCACAGCAAAATCCCCAGTGTTAAATGATCACTCTCAGGGCGTTTTTCCACTGGGTTCGTTTGCTGCGGTCCGAACCCGAGTGCGCTAGTTCCCGGCGCCCCCCGCAGCGTTGGTCTGGTTTCACACTCAATTAGTTGTATCGAACCCAGGTGCGTTTGCAGTGATCTTACGTCATCGCAAACGCACACGGAAAACGCATGGAGAATACAACTCGACTGAGCATAGCTGTAATTTGTCTGTTTTTTTGGTGCTATTATGCACAACATAGTGAGAGACAACTACGTTTATGTTCATTACATGGTGTAATTCAGCACATATCCAGGGGACGCCGTGTTTCTGCTGCTCGCAGAAGATTTTTCACTGATGCGACAGTGATACGCATGCGCGGGATACTATACTTCCTGAACAACCACGCACCCGAGTCCGTGTTGCTTGCACATTAACGCGAACCGCGCCACGGTTCGGGAGCAACCGAGCTCAGACCACCTCCTCCAGGTAGTCTCGGGTTCGGTACTCTAGTGCGCACCCGAGTCCGATGACAGCGTTCACATTAGCGATTTTTCATGCGAACCGTGCCCCGGTCCGCACTAAACTGCCAGTGTGAAAGCGCCCTCAGTGTTTATATGAGTCCACACTCAGAGTGTTATGAGTAACACTGAAGCAGTGTTAAAGTTAATGAGATAATTAAGTGATTAATTGAATGATGATTGAGCATTATTGAAGACACCTGATAGAAGCAGAATCACTGAAGGAGAAAATATAATTGGTATGTTACCATTATGGTGATCAGTGTTTGTTTTAGTTGGGCTGTTGACCCTTAAAGGGATAGTTCGCCTAAAAATGAAAATTCTGTCATCATTTACTCACCCTCAAGTTTTTTCAAACCAGTATGAATTTCTTTTTTCTGCTGAACACAAAAGAAGATATTTTGAAAAATGTCGGTAACTAGACAGTTGATGGACCCCATTGACTTCCATAGTATTTTTTTTTCCTACTATGGAAGTCAATGGGGTCCATCAACTGTTTGGTTACCGACATTTTTCAAAATATCTTCTTTTGTGATCAGCACCAAATGTCTCTTACATTTACACATTTGGAGTTTGGAATTAGACGTCAGTAACATGAATATTCTATTTGACTTTCTCTCTCTACAACTCCAACATTTCGTAAGTGTTGAATCAGAAATATATATTTCAGTTGAACATGTTAAACAAATTTCTATTATTTTTCTTTTTCTCTCTCTCTCTCTCTCTCTCTCACTCTCAGAGTTGAAGCCATTCTTGCAGCAACTGGTGGAAAAGGGGATCTTTTTGGTGCTTTTGTTCTAGCACAATATTTTGATGTAAACTTGATGTATTAACACAAAATATTAAATTAAAATATTAATTTGTGACCAAGATATTTTGAACTATGATGATATTTTGATGTTATATTTTGATATGTTAAACTCATAAAACCTGTACAGAAGGGGAAGCGAGAGATTAACTGGTTTTTATGTATTAGAATATTGTGCAAAAGTTCATTTATTTCAGTAATTCAACATAGCTGTAAGCCATAATCATCAAATTTATAACACATAAAGGCTTGAAATATCTCACTTTGCATGTAATGAGTCTATATTATATATTAGTATCAGCTTTTAGTTGAATTACTGAAATAAATGAACTTTTGCACGATATTCTAATTTTTCGAGTTTCACCATAATTGGTTCTTTAACTTAAGGTTTACATAAATTTAATTCTGCTGTTCTTTAATTTGATTTCAAAGTCATTTGCTATAACAGGCATTAACTAATAAGTGAATTCTTAATCTGGTTTTAAAAATGCAATATTTCTATAACCACATAGAAAGAAATGTAAAAAAAAAAGTTTACTTTTATTTTCTTTATTTAGAAGGGGTAACTATAAGTGCAGTTTGGAGTCCATATAATTAAGAAAGTGACAAAAACTCGTTTTAGTTTAAGTATAAATGGTCCCTTATACGTTTATTATAGCAAAACCATGATTATTGATTACCATTTGTGTAACAGAAATACAAGAGAAATACAAAAATATAGTTTTAAGGTACATTGTTTACTTGTACTACCATGTCATTAACTTACAAAACCATGAATTAGACCATTCCAAGCCTGCCAAAAGCGTCACAATTTAACTGCATCAATAATCTGTAGCGTCACACCTCTACACCAATAACCTCATCTTTATTATAAACCAATAACTATGATAACAACCGTAAACATATTTCCGACAGGAAGCAGCGCCATTTTGCGCATGCGTACAACAAATCGAGTCATGTGCCGTAATTGGACATGGGCGAGGCTTCCGACGTCACACTTGGATGGGCGTGGCTTCTGACGTCACACTTGGATGTGGGCCGGGTTGGATATCCACCGCAGGATGCAGCGAGCTGTATTTGGAAATCAGCCAAAACTTGTACTAGTGTTGTCACGATACCAACATTATTGTTTCGATACCGATACCAAGTCAAGAATAGCGATTTCGATACTTTTTCAATACTTTTCCTGAAAAGGGAGAAACACTCTCAAATATTATTGCTGTGCTTTATTTTAAAACCGGGACAACATACTAATCATATAACACACTAATATGAACATATGAACAGCAGATATATTAAACATTTGAACAAAATATGAAATATAAAAATATAAAAAATAAATTAGAGCAATGACATTCAAGGTAATTTTTTAAAATAAATTTAGCAGCATTATCTCATTTATCATAAGAAACATAAGAGCTTTATCTTGATTCTGAACTTTGAATAAAAATATGAACAGCGATTATATTAAACAATGTTTAATATTGGTAACATATGATAAGCCTCATTGGTGATATATTTGACATGTGGGGAGAGAGTTGTGGAAGGCCTATTTAAACAAATATATAGCAGCAAAGACAACGTCGGCAGTGTTGACGGCAAAATAGGATACAGAATAATTCGTTCTGTATTGACAGGTGCAATATTTGAAAATCGATAATATTTTTTTTAATTACATTCATATTGTATTTATGTCAAAACTTTCAAACATCAAAATGTCGTTTATTAATATGTATTCGTGTCAAGATGACATAGAAACATCTTTTACTATTCTATTTTGCCTGGAAACGCTTCCAACACGCTTGCGTGTCGCGTGAAAAATAGGCGTCGGTTCTATTTCTAGCATACACGCGTTTTCCGCGCGTCTCGAGCTGCGCCCAGACGCGTCACGCAGGCAGTTAACATGGGAGCCGAAATAAAAACGGACACGACACGCAGCCAGTGTGTCGCCGGCCTTACAAATCTGGAACGGGGTCATTCTTAGAAGTATCGATACTAATAAATTAAGGAATCGTGACGTTTTTAATTTCCGATTTACTTTTGAAGTATCGGTGCACCGTGCAACAGAGAAAGGTAGGCAACGTACTTCCATATGTCACTCCTCGCGTCATCTTTTTCTACGAGTCGTGGACCACTTGTGCTCGCACATGCAGCCATCTCTCTGTAGTGTTTTGTCACATGACACTGACAGCGGCAGGTTCTTTGCTGCGTGCGTCAGGAAAAAAACACAGACGTCCATAGGGAGATAAATGTAGGTATCGTGACGTTTTTAATTTCCGAGTATCGCGATACTTTTGAAGTATCGGTACACCGTGCAACACTAACTTGTACCAACCCGGAAGTAAGATTTTCGGCACAGAAATTCTCCGTTATTCGTCCAAAATATTTTTTTTTAACTTTGGCCATGTTAAGCATGAGAATCCATCTCTTTAACACTGTAAACAACTCTGAATACATGAAACACCATTGTTCCCCCCCCTTTAATACTAATGACAAACGTAAATAATGCTTAAGGCTTTAGCATATAGGCCTCAATGTAAACAACTGCCTAGGTTAGCTTAGCCTAGCCACCAAAGGGTTTGTTTACACTGTGGCGTTGGTCAGAGTTCACCCAGAAGCGTTAGTTAAGACTTCCGTGTCACGACTGTAACTATGGCGACAAAACAACGCTAGTGGGCAAACATGTGAATTGCAGTTTGTAAACAGATGAGCATGTTACATGAAATGTCGGCGCATTTCAACAATGTTCAAAGAATATGCACATACAGTCGATCATATCACGTGAAATGTCGGCGCATTTCAAACTGTACAAATAAAGGACAGACACCACTCGTAGCTGTTTTTACGACGTGGGGCTTCACTCAGTTTGTTAGGAGTGAGATTAACTTTAAAGGACAGCTTTGCGCTGTAATAGATGGAACAATAGCGATCTCGGCGGATCGTCTCTGTGCAATTTTATCTGAGCACACAAAAACAACAGGGTTTCTAACTGTTGGTTAAGTTTCAATGTCTTAAATAAATCCTACTCAATTACACTCGGGCACACGCAGTGTTTACACGAGAATTCATTGAACAGACAGATAAGCTTATAACATTAGTTTATCACGGGGATTGCAATGGAACACGCACTGTAATCACACAAATATATATAACGTTAACTTAGATGAGGAACACGCTCATCGCTCTGTGAGGAGAATTATTCATCTTGCAGTGGAACTCGCACTGAATCAGGGGACGTTAACTAAGGACTTTGAGGAACACGCTCATTCGTCCTTTACAGGTTTTTTTTAATTACTGCAGTTTTAATTCCATTCAGCTCTCTGACTGATACAAACACAAATATAGCTATTTGAAAGACTCTGGAACACGCAGACGTCTTAAGCTATAATCAAGGTATTTCAGAAAGTGAGGAACACGCTCAATTCTTACCTTATTGTTGTGTGAGAATTTATATCTTGGGTTATTTTACTGCAGTTTAAAATAAAATAAAAATAGGGAGGCAAACTAGACTAGTAGACGGCTCGAGCAGCAGGCAGCATTCAAACAGGGCGTGCGCGGCGCCCTCCATATGTCATACACAGACTCTTAGGTTCGGATCTCTCATCCGGCACGATATGAAGAGATAAATTACTTGGTAATATGCTTACAATTTAGGTTAAACTGCCCGCATTCTCCACCATAATAATGTAGCGTTTATACGCCCACGTATAAATATAATTAATTATTATTCATAACGGATTATGATCAATAATTAATATTTTAATTATTTTCAGAATTTACTGTAGCAGAATCAATAGTATGATCATTTTATCGGTTCATCCAATGAACAGAAAGCATAAACAATTATTAACTCTAGGAAATATAATATCTTCCTGGCCAAGAAAGAATAACAATAAATTAAGAAATAATCAAGGGTAAAAGCATCGGTAACTTAGATCGAAGTTCAAGACAATAAATTCATAAGCACATAACACAAGTAATCTCTTTTCAAATACAAACAATACTTTATTGATTATATACTAACACATAAAACTAATATCTAACACAAACACACGCACACGCATACACACACATTCATACAAGTTGCTGAAGAAAATGAGTGAGAAGGAGTTTGGAAAGAATGGGTTTAAGAGTGAGATGATGAAATCTCAAGATTCTATGTGCACTTGTAAGACATGACCTGGAACGAACCATCAATCATTAAAGGGGTGGTAAAACGCCTTTTTTCAAAGGCTTGATTGTGTTTGTGGGGTTCACTGTAATATGTGTTCATGCTTCGTTTTTAAAAATTCGCATTATTTTTCACATATTTAACCATTATTCTACACTGCTCTGTCCCTTCTTGTAAAAACGCTCTGATGATTCCGGGTTCTATGAAGCCCCGCCCTCAATAATACGCAATGGGCTCAGATTGGTTAGCTTGCCCAGTGTGTTGTGATTCGCTAACCGCCAAGTTCGGAAACGCCCCCTACCCTTACCGGTAGTTTGTGCAAAAGTAAACAACGGCGTTAATATTGCAATACCAGTTTGAGCAGAACCTGTTCAAGAACGGCTGTTAAAGGACGTTTCAGAAAGGTATGTTTTTTATTTTTTTAAAATGCAGATCTATTGTGATCGCTATATGACACTGACTGTTACTTTTGTATATTTAAAACGATTGTAGCTAAATATATGTCGCCAGAACTATTAACCCAATATGAACAGTAAACAGTAGCCCCGTTTACATGTAGCATTGTATTCCGATTATAACCAGTTTAAAAGTCCAATCAGAATGAAAATGCTCCATGTCAACACCTCAATCGGAATAAAAATGCTCAAACCGATTGAAATTTCAGTCGGATTGAAGGGGGTGGAATAAACCTTTTCATGAACCGATCAAACGAAAGATTACACCATGTAAACGAGCTGATCCGATTACTTTGAGTGTACGTCTTTCTGCGCATGGTTTTGCGCCAGATAATTCTGTCAGCTAACATAATGCTTTCTTTTTGTGATCCAATGTGGATTCTGATCACCGTATAAGGTAGGAATATTTATACCATTACCATAGTAAACATGGTAAATATGAACACTTGAAGAAATCAGACAAATCATAGGTTATCATAATCCTGTTTTTATTTTATCTGTCAGCTTCGTCTCTTTATACCGGACTATCCTCTTTTTCTTTGACTGAAAATATAACTATCTTTCTGGGAGAGAGTGCTAAAGCTCCTCAGGTCATATTTTTGGTGGCATATTTGTAGAAATGACCATTCTTTCTAAATGTGATGTATGTCCTGTAACTAGCCTACCAAATAAACAGAAACAGACGCAACTGACTGAATAAGTTGTGTGTCCTCTTTTTTTTTTTTTATAGACGTTCACAAACGTCATAAACGGTAAACCACTTTATTTCTGTGTGACTAATGTGCAATTTTAACACAAAATAATTCATTATGATCAATCAATGTATCGCTTTTTATTGTAAACCTGTGGTAAAACATCGATTCTTGGGTTTTAAATATTCAATTAAACAACAAAAATGCCAGCAAACGGTTGCTCTTGTTTTGCGATCACGTTGTTTCCTGTGATTTCTTTCTGATTAGTTTTCTGATAAAACTTACATTTTGTTGGTGAAATGATGGGTTTGTGTGACGTTGTTCCAGAGAGGCGTGTTACTGGCATGTTTTAAGTGAAGCGCTGTGGAGCTTCTGCCCGACAGTGGAAACGCAGCAGATTTTGGGCACGGTGCTACTGGCCCGAGGCTATTAGCCTGGCACAGCCCGTTTAAAGCCCTGGCTCGCACTGGCCCGACAGTGGAAACGCGGCTAATGCCTACAACTAACGCGACGATTAAGTGATGCACCATCTTGACAGGATTGAAAATGTGGGAAATAATGAGCTTCCAGATGCGGCAGACAAGTGTGCGCATGTCACAAAATGATTTTGATTGAAAGCGTCAGCACATGTAAACACCAGATCGGTTTAGATAACATCCCATGTAAACAGTCAACCGGAATCCGTCAATCAGAACGATCTCAATCAGAATAGCAAAAAAGTGTGCATGTAAACGGGGCTAGTGGCTTTACAACAGCCAAATCAAACACAAACCATGTTTAGCATGCCTGTAGATAAACAATACATAAAAGCTATAATCAAAGAATAATTTACAGTGATCGCATAAACGACAACAACCACGAACATTCCAAGTTCGCTGCGCTAGTGATATTAAACACAAGTTTGTAAGTTATGTGTTTGTCGGATAAGTATGAATTAGCATTTAACAAACTGGTTTGTGGAGACAAACTGCGTTATCCTTCGTTTACTTCCTCGCTACAATGTACAATTAACAATACGAACTAGGAAAACACATCAACGAAAAAATCCTACTTACAGGTTGTTGGTCGTAAACAACAGCTTCTGTTTTTAAAGTTGGAACTGCTCGCTCTTTCAGGTCAAGCCGTTTGCGAATCCTACATTGTAACTCGTGTAGATTGAGGATTATTATAATTATGAGGGACCGAGTTAAAAATAAATTGTAACCGTCCTTAGGAAGACTGAACAAAGTGGACCTGCAATCTGGGTGAAAATAACAGCGTTTAGATGGCATAAGCGGCAACGACACTCCACTAGCACTACCACAACAACTCTTTTCCAAAGTAACATAAAATGGCCTCGCCCCCTTGTGTTCCCAGAGGAGGGGTTTATGTAAATATTGGGCTTAGTGATGTCAGCAAGCCCACAGGAATGTCGTGTAGTCCCTATCAGCCGTTTTTGTAGTTCTTAGAAATTGATTTCTTTAAAAGCAAATATCTCCCTTTGCTTTAAACTTTGAACGTTGTAACTTTGCAGATGTTGTTTATGCTCAAACAGCAACATTACACACTAACTAAAGTTAGAAAAGTGAAATCGTGTTTTACCACCCCTTTAATTAACCCTTCTATCGTTTCTTAGACAGGTTATTACATTTATATCAATACACCAGTTCAGCTTAAGAGTCTGGAGGTACTTGCGTCTTTGCTTTTGCGTTCCTTTTGGGAATTCCTTTGGTCAGCGTCAAAGGGGTTCGTTCGTTGGTTATGGTCTCCTCGTGCCTGGATAGATGTCTGTGGCGTGGATGGCGGATGGTTGAAGCGTCTTTGAAGTTAGAAGCGTGCGTTGCAGCCATGAATCGTGGACCGAAACTTTGCAGCAAAACTTAACTTAAAACCGAGACTTTCAACGGAAAAGAAAGGAAAACTCAGAAAAGAAAGAAAATTGAGACGAGAGTAAGATGGCTTGAATAAAGCTGTGAACCCGTTCTTCTGATCTTAATTTGGGTTCTTTGTCTCTGCGGTCTACATGGTTACTATAACCATTGCCTGCCGTCTCCGTCTTTTTTAGATCTTCATCTCCCGCTGCATTTTTGTTCTGCACTTGTTGAGAGCGAGAACAGAGAGGGCGAGCACTGTTTCGGGTGTAAGATTTTAAACTAAAAATTTGTCCAACCTCCAGGATGAGTTCTGGCCAATTAGACACTGGCTAAATTTAGGAGGTGGCGTTCTTTTCAGTTCTGGTCGTAAATCATGCTAATCTGTGCTCTCCTTACTAACAGAGAGAACAGAGGCCACAGTTTAGACATTGTCAGTATTATAAGAATACGAAACATTTTACACAGATTTCAATCAAGCCATCTTTTGAATCACGAGCATACAATTATACTGATATGAAACACAACACACTTTCATTCAAACATCTAACAGTTATAACTATTAAATGACTTACATGGGATTTAAACTTATTAAAACATGCACATATATTGTAGAAACAACATAGGATTATGTAATTGCATGATGTTCATCGAAACTTGTTCTGAGATGATTTTATTTATTTTGGTATGTAAAGTGTGTTGGTGTGTAAAGTTTATGGGGTTTAAGAAATTCCAATCTGAGGTCATGTATAGTTCCTGCTGACGTCTGTTTTGTTCATTTCCTTGGTCCTTAAGAAGGTCTATTAGTCGCAGGGGTCATGTGACCTCTTGTTATGGCCCTGAGCAGTACCATCTTCTGAACCGATCTGTCTTGCAAAACTATCAAACGTTGACAACGTTCTTCCTTAAAGTTAACCAATAAAAGTCCTTGGTTAGCAGACTTTCTGGAGACTGTGAATGATTCATGGCTCTGGGTTGGGTAATTTGAATCTGGAATGTGAGGACTCTTGTGTGAGACCTTGGTCTCTGTCTTTCTCTTAACCAATCAGAATTTTGGCAACAAAGCTAGCATTGACCAGTTATTTCGTTAGTGCTGGGGGCGCTTTTAATTAGTCAGACCGGTGATGCCGGACCCGATGGCAAGATTGATGATGATCATGAGACGTTCTGAACAAATCTCCCCCTTCATTCGCGAGAAGCGGAGAGTTTGAATTAATTTTCTGGAAGAAGATTAGTTTGTGTTTGGTTCATCCTCATTGTCGCTACAGTCTAACGCAACTTTATATATATATATATATATATATATATATATATATATATATATATATATATATATATATATATAGTTATAGAACAGAATAGAATAGAATAAAGTAGTAGAGAAAGTGTTAGTATTACTGGATCAAGTGCTGTCGAAAAAGAAGCGTGGATCAACAGCACTGGATCAAGTGCTGTCGAAAAAGAAGCGTCTTCAGCCCTTTAGAGAAGGCTCTGCATTTATATCTGCATTTATGTCAAAACCTAGAGACTTTCAAACATCAAAATGTTATTTATTAATATGTATTCGTGTCAAAATGACATATGAACATCTTTTGCTATTCTATTTTGCCTAGAAACGCTTCCAACATGCCTGCGTGTCGCGTGAAAAATAGGCGTCGGTTCTATTTCTAGCATGCACGCGTTTTCCGCTTTTGTAAGGTTTTTTTTTTTATAAATAACCGTGCAGTGTGCATCATTTTAAACTTGCCGGGGCAGTGACAAGCGCCTCTACACAAAGCTACACATAGTCCCTTTAATGCAGACTGAGGGGAAAGTTACAGTTGTATTACCATGGCTACCGTCATGACCAAAGTAGAGAGCAGACAATAAACAAACACATAAACAAGACAAAAACAAGCTTTCCGAGATGCCTCGCTTGTGTATGCGGTTACTGCAGATAAAGAACATAGTTTTTAAAAACCAGAAACTCACCTGAGCTCCTTCGAGAAACGGAAAAAGCTGTAGGTCCCTCACTCTGCAAATGCGTTGACAGCATTGTTCGAATTTCATCCAAATTTCTGTTCAATTCTTCATACGTCTCAAGAGGTAGCAAATATGAAATTCTCTGTGCATTTCTTAAGCAGTCATCTATCGCACGAAGTTTGTGCTCACCACAATTTCCCTGACTTTGAGCTCTTTCAATTTGTTGACACTTTCTTGCTATTTTGTCGAGAACAGCTGCCGCCATCGTTTAATAATCTCTGAACTACTTCATATCTTTTCTCTCGGAAAACAAAAGCAGACTAAAGTTGTTAGTGGTTAGCTAGGGAGGAGGGGAGGAACTCTGGGTGGTGCTGAGGAAATGTAGTTTCACGTCACGCAACAGCGGATTCGACTAGGAGCAAGTACAATTCAGATATCTTAAAATATAATTGTGACTAGTCGAAATCGAATTAGAGATATCTCAATTACCTTTGCGGATAAACGACGCATCTTTTAAAGATATCAATGACATCATTACAGATATCTTAAATGGAGTTTTGACTAGTCAAAATATATATTACAGATATCTCAAATCGGATTTCTTACTAGTGCAATTATAATTGCAGATATCTCTAATTGTCATTCTGACTAGGCGAATTATAATTATCACTCGTCAAAAAACAATTGTTACTAGCTTTAAATATATTTATAGATAGTCAGAACAAAGGTTTAAATGCTAAAATGGCTTGCCATAGTAACAGTTCTCACACAAACATCGAGACAATCACACAAACGAACACAAAATCGCTCAGGTCTCTGAATGAACTCAACATATTCTCCTCATGCTCGCTGCTGCTGCACTAAATGTTTATTTCAGTAGGAAGACGCCAGAAAAGACACACAAGTTTTTGTCCCAAGGTTTTTTTTCTCCATTGGGTCACCTGATGGAGTTTTAGGACACCATTAGGTTACTTGATGGAGTTTTCGGTTCCTTGCCACTGTTGCCTTTGGCTTGCTCAGTTGGGGATATTTTGGGGATATTTATTTTTATTTTTTATTTACACTAGAAACAAACCTTGTTGTGTTATTTTGGTTTAATGCTGTGAAGCTGCTTTGATGCAATCTGTATTGTGAAAAGCGCTATATAAATATACTTGACTTGACAAGTATCGCTGTGATCGATGAAAACAATACAGAAATGAGCCTGTCGTTTAATCAAACTGAATAAAGTTTGTGTGATGGTTGTGTGAATATGAGAAATACCGTAAACTGCTCTCCTCACCTACTCCTTCTCCTCACCTTCTTCTTATTTTGATATTTGCGGCAGACTAGTCGCTACAATGGTCTATTGCTGCCCTCCTCAGTTCATTTGAATAATTAAAAAGGGCAAAAAAGTTTTGTTGTCTCTTAGTACAAAGTAATGTTTATAAATAGCTTGATATTCCAGCTTCCGACAGCTCTGAGTAGGCTACGTGAGATTTCTTTCTGTACGGTGAGATAAACAGTCCATTAGCATGGCTCAGTTTCTACTTCTCCACATATGCTTGTTTTCCAACCATCCTTCCTAAACCTATATTAATATTTATATGGCTTTGAGGTTTTGAGGCAATTAAATGATGCATGTTAAGTGATACAATTAACTGATTTAATGTTTGTATTTAATAACCTTTGAAAGCACGTGCTGAATATGTCCGTTGATGTATTATTCTACATGAGTTAAATAGTCATTAAAATACAATAAAATACAGGATGTGCTCTATCAGCATAATTATTCCTATTTTGTGCTTCATTTAAAAAAGTTCCTTTCCCATATAACAGGACTGGAGTCACTTCAGGTCTAAAATAGTACTAATCGAATGCTACTAGTAAATATGTGAATCTGCGTGGCCCTCATTGGCTGCGGGGGTTGGAGGCCGATGACGTCACCGCTCGCTCGCGGCTCGCGCCGTTTTGCGAGTCTTCTGAGGTGAGGAGAGCACAGAGCAGTTCATGGTATTTCTCATATTTACACAACCATCACACACACTTTATACAGTTAGATTAAGCGACAGGCTCATTTTTGTATTGTTTTCATCGATCACAGCGATACTTGTGCGTCTTTTCAGGCGTCTTCCTACTGAAATAAACATTTAGTGCAGCAGCAGCGAGCATGAGGAGAATATGTTGAGTTCATTCAGACCTGAGCGATTTTGAGTTCGTTTGTGTGATTGTCTCGATGTTTGGAGTGAGAACTGTTACTGAGTGTCAAGTCAAAATTCAAATTTTGAGATCTGTGAGGGGAATTGCTGCTGACGTCTATTACTAGCGTTCAAATACTGGAAAAGTTTGATATAAGCTAGTAAACAATATTGTTTTGTGGTGCTCTAATAAAGGTTGTATGATCATTGTCAGTTTCTGCACAGTACAAACTAACACGTTAATGATCTAACCTAATTACATTATTGCAATGAATGTTGAACTATATTCATATGAACATTTTATGGTTCAGTAGGGTAGTTACCTGAGTGTCAAAAGTGTTTTTGTTTTTGCCATATTTTATGTTTTATACGTGTAACATTGCGAGAAACAGTATTGTCTTTTAATATAGTTGTCTTTCAGTATAGTTCAGTGTAGCTTTATAGTCATATATCCTAACTCAAATAATGTGTTTCTAACAGCAAACATTCAGAATAAAGAGAGATGATCTGCTGATGATCCTGAATTTCTTGTTGAATGAGTGTTGATAGTCTGAGGCTCATCAGGCCATCCTTAAAAATATTTTGGTTTGCAGTAACAGCAAAAAAGAAAAAGAAAAAAAGGGTCGGTAGGTAGGTCTATATATATATTTTTTCAAGATTCAATGAAAAAAAAAAAATTGTCATGATGATTACATAGGTATGAATTTAAACTAATTTGCATATCGTGACGTCACTGACTGGGTCAGAATCAAGAAAGAAGCCACAGATATCAACTAAAGTGGATTTTCAGAGGGAAACAAATAAATTAAATTGACTTTAGAATTCACAAAATGACAGTTAATTGCATTAACATGCAATGTAATACCTATATGAAAAAAACATGTTAATGTGTTACATTAACAATTAGGGGTGTAACGATACACCAATGCCACGGTTCGGTTCATATCACGGTTTTGGAGCCACGGTTCGGTTCGGTTCGGTTCTGTTTGCTGTGGGGGCAGGGTTCATGGCAGGGCACCAGCAATAATAACGCTAGATTAACTTTAACTTTATTAACTGAACTTTATACAGTGGCTTCAGCCTTTCTTTAGAGCACTTAGCACACCTGAGTTAACTAAAATGAAATAAATGCCTCCACTGACTAGTCAGAAATAAACTGCACACCTGAGTAGGGTTGCCAACTTCAGAAAAGTAAAATGCGGGACAATCGTGGTTCTTTATAGGAAAACAAGGGACACTCAAAATATTTGTACTGCATCGCACAATGTACATCATTTCATTGTCTGCAGACAGTTAAGTATATGTTTAAAAGGTTATCAGACAAACACATTTGTATTGCTTAACCTATTTATGTACAATTTAATTCAAAAAATTATTGTAAAGTCATACAAACAAAATGTCACATTACAAACAAACCACCATTCAAAATAACAGCATTTATCTGAAATAGAAAGCTTTTTTAACATTATACATAGGCCTACAGTTCAAAAGTTTGAGGTTTGTAAGATAATTTTTTGGGGGAAAGAAATTAAAGAAAGTAATTGCCTACTTTTATTCAGCAAGGATGCATTACGTTAATCAAAAGTGACAGTAGCCTACATTTATAGTGGTACACAAGCTTTCTATTTCAAATAAATATCTTATGATCTTTACATTCTTCATAGAATCCTGGGGGGGAAAAAACAAAACAGTCTTAAACATTAATAATAATCAGAAATGTTTTGTGAGCATATTATTCCCTCAGGTAGATTACATGTTTTCTTGCGTGGCTGGATGTTGGACTCATGAACAATAATCACGTTGTTTGCATTCGCTAAAATTGATTTGCCGAAATCAAAACGTGGACAGTGAAAAGGAATTACCGTTAGCGCGAGACGAGTCCGGCTTGAAGCGGAAGCGACCAGACGGCAGAGGATTATGTTCGCAAAACAAACAATGATTTGTCTCAAAACGATGATTAAAAAATGCTGTGATATGTCATCATATTGGATGATGACAGGTGTCGGTGATTCGTGATCAGCACTGCTGCTGTTGCTGCTGTATCAGTCAGTGGTTGTGACCGGAGGGTCTTCAATCTCAATATGAGTTGCCATCCTGAAGTGCGTATGTAAACTCTCGAGCGTGATCGATCACCCAAATCACGTGACATGCACTTTATTTAGTAAATAATATTATAATAATATTTAGTAAAACTACAGCTCTTATTAGTTGTTAAAAGTGTACTCATTAATAACTATTTAATCAAATGTCAAGGAAGAAAAAAATAGTTTTGTGACAAAGTGATGTGAGAGTTGGGCCGGGGCAGCAGGGGGCGGGGCGCGTTCGGTTCGACATGAGAGTATCGCGGTTCGAACCGTGGCTGTTGTATCGCGGTTTGTCGGTTCGGTTTGAATATCGTTACACCCCTATTAACAATGCATCTCTATTTAGTTTTTCACCGATGTCTAGGGGCTGTTTACACCAGGCCACTTCATGCGTTTTCTCAGATCGGATTGCTGTCTGATTTATCAAAATGATTCCGTTTACACCTGGTTAACTTACATGTATTTTTTTGCGGATATAAATCCGATCTTCAATTCCCGCTATATGCAGATTTAATGGAGTGCATGTCACCGAAAGCAATAGTTATGAGATGCATTATTTTATTGATCATCAGCTAAAATTTCTGAATCAAAGCCCGCAATAAGAGAAAGCGGAAACAGCCCTGGTAAGATCATTTCGTTTCTTTACATTTAATAAAGATGATTGTGTGTTAAGCATCAGCGACTTACTTTCACTTTGATTTGCGAAAGTTTGCACGTTGGCTTGATGAATAGATGCTCAGCTTCTCATCTGCGGTGATGCGTGTTGCAGTAGTGTCGTCATATCTGACTATAACATTACATATAGCCTATAACACGCTCTCACATGTTTATTTTTTAATAAACCATATTCAACAACATATGAAAATGAAATAATCTTTAGAGTAATTTGACAAAGCCGCAGCCATCATTACCAAGCGCGAACCATTGACAGTGAATGAAACGAAGCGAACTTAGCCTTCAAGCCGTAGTGTGACATGCGTAAACCAATGGTGTAAACATAATCATAGATGACGCACCACGGGTTTTTATTTAAAAGAAAGAACGTAGCTTATGTTTGTATGTAGGTCTAGGCAATTTATATTCACAATCAGGGTTTCCGTTGTCCGGTAATTGCCGGACATTGGCCGAAAAAAAAATGAAATGTCCAACAAAATTAAATCTCTCCGGTCAAATTGTCCGATTAAAATTACCTAATAATCCCGCCCCCCTAACACAATCTGAATTTGAGAATAAGCCTAAAATGTATAAAACAAAAATACACCAACCTTTGGCTATGTTATAAAGGAACAGGCTCTACCGTTTGAAAGTTATTAAACAACATCGCATGCTGCATTTCAAATAAAGCGCACGCCTAAAACGGCTGTAATATAGACCTAAACAACGAACGAATGAGTGAGACGTTTCAAATATGGCCAGGCCCAGGCAGACTAGCCGTAAAAGCTTTTTTCAGAGGCCAGACGCGACGGACGATGGTGAATCAGGAACGCCTGAAGCCTCAGATGTCCAGACAGCTCCACCACCACCGGAGAAAAAGCAGAATCGGATCAAGACGAAGCAGCGAAGTCGCCTTGCGGAGAACAAGGTTACGCGGCTTATGCGCATTGCAAGTTGTGGAGAGACACTAGCCGCGTTTCCATTAGGCTACCCTTCAAATTGCGCAAATTGAAATTGCGAATTAAAAATACGCACAATGGAAACACGTTAATTTCGCAAAAACTCCCGTTTATCGCAAGCACGTTTTTTATGCTCCGCATGAGGTGGTTTTTCAGGCAATTCGAAAAAGGAATATTTCGCAAAACTGCAATGGAAACAGTTTTTGCGCATTTGCAGTCACCTGACTTAGAAGACGCGGTGTGTTTGAGGTCCATGTATAGCTACGCAAATAATAATAATTTTATATTATTTTATTATATTATAACATTTAATAAGCTATATTTAGAAAACGCTTTTATGCAAAAAAGGAACAAAGCTGAGTGTGGAGTGCGCACTGCATGGCACGGAGGCGCGGGCGTGACCACTTGCATTTTCCTATTAACAGTGGAAACAACTTAAAATACGCTATCATTTCTGGTCATACAGAAAATAATAATACATTATTCTCAACTACTTTTATTTGTGTAAACTCACAATAACAAGAAAACGTTGTGCTTTTGTAAAATAAAATAAAACAATCAGACGCACTTTCATGATCTCCATAAACTGGAGCGCGAGAACTGAAACAAAATATAGCCTATGTAGGCTAAAGCTTGAAATGTCCACTTTAAAACGAACAAATTCGAATCGAAAGCTAATACCTTCTGATTATGTACCTAATCCGTATGAAAGGTGCATTTCTCTCTAAAAGCGCATCTGCTTAACAGCGGAGATGGAGATGTGATTTTAGCCAACACTTAGAAAACAATAGTTTATTCATAATATTAATGGCTCTTCTCATTCAGCTCTGCGGGAAAAACATCAATTCCAGGTTCTAATTTGGCCTTTGAAAACCAGTAAAATCGACATGTTTTTCATATTAATTTGTGAATATTTTAAATGTTTAATAAAGGGGCAAAAAGTCATAAACAAAAATCAGAAAATGCGTCGGTATTTACTTTTTTTGCGCAGCAGTTTGTGTAGCCAGTTCAAATGAAAATTTTGGTGTTCAACTTTGCGTTTTAAAAAGACAACAACCGTTAATTTTTCGTTTTTCAATTACGGGTTAAAAAAGGAAAAACGAATGGACAAAAGTAGCCTACATGGATCGTTTGGACAGAATACGAGACAGTTCTTTATTAAATTCATAAAAGAAACAATAATTAGCCTATAGGAATACTGGATTCTAAATCTCAAATAAATGCCACAATCAAAACCTCGGAGCAGAAATGAGGGCGAAACACCCAGAAACTCCCTGTGTCGTTCGCAGTACAAGGGTCTTTCCCTGCCATTAATGCTTGGATAACACGCCACGTCTCCTTCCATTAATCATAATAATAATGTCTAATGCGGTGGCTGTGATATTATAGGCCTATTAAACCAACGTCTGTTGCCGTGATTTTTAAATGACTTATCGTGAGAGAAAAAAGGAAGTTTAGTCGCATATAACATCAGTTAATGGAAACGCCGTCATTTCGCAATAGTTTTTTATCGATATTTAGATAATAGCGCAAAACATTTGCGCAAATCTGTAATGGAAATACGGCTATTTACACCGCGAGATATTCAGATATTTTATGTGGGGAAGGGGGATTGGTTTGTTAAACTATGAATGTGAAACCATAGTAAAAACAATTGGCGTTGATTGACGCCAATCGGACGTTCATGTTTTTTTTCCGTCTATTTGAAAGTTAGGCTAATAAACATGTTGCATTCTATACGGCCTGATTATGTCATTTTTATAAGTTACATAGCCTGCCTCCAGTTTTCCTCAACTTGACTAATTAAGAGGCAATATTTGACCGGCATATCATCAAAATGTCCGGAAAACGAAATCTCTGCCGGTCACTTTGACCGGCACCATTTTTTTCTAGCGGAAACTCTGTCACAATACTTAATAACTAGATGCGAAAGTTCGTCGAGACAAACTTTAAGTTGGCTTGAGAAAGTTTGGACCAGAATGTTTTTTGCTAGGCAGTTGCAAGGATGTTATGGGTGGTCGTTATGGGTGGTCGTTATGGTGTTGCTAGGCGGTTGCTAGGGTATTCTGGGTGGTTGCTATGGTGTTGCTAGGGTATTCTGGGTGGTTGCTAGGCGGTTGCTAGGGTGTTCTGGGTGGTTGCTATGTTGTTGCTAGGCGGTTGCTAAGGTATTTTGGGTGGTTGCTAGGGTGTTGCTAGGCGGTTGCTAGGGTATTCTGGGTGGCTGCTAGGTGGTTGCTAGGGTGTTCTGGGTGGTTGCTATGGTGTTGCTTAAGAAGTTTAAAGTGGTTTGAAGTTTAAAGTAGTTTGAAGTTTATAGATAGATAGATAGATAGATAGATAGATAGATAAATAAGTTAGATTGATAGACAGACACACACACACACACACACACACACACGCACACTCAGAGTTTATGAGTTAAAAAAAAATCGGTCGGTCTTAACGCAAGTTTACAACCGGCAAGTCGGTCGGACTAAAAGGGAAAAAAATAATAATAATTGGGTCGGTACTAAATTGACAGGGTCGGTCGGGTTACGGCAAACAAGAATATTTTTAAGGATGGCCTCAATATTAACAGATCTGCTGAAAACACTTTATTTCATGACAATAGTTCCTGTTTTCATCTAATTTATTATGCTGATGTCTTCAGAACTCTTTGAGTACACTGTACACTGTAAATTGACACTTAAAACTTGTTTCATTATTGGTGTCAACAGACTGAGGGTATTTGATAGTGACAAATCTGTTTACTTCTGTTTATGCTTATAACTCTTTTTCTTATCATTATTTATGTTTGGGAGAATTAACATTATTATATTCTGTTGTCCATAAGCAAAAAACAAAACAAAACAAAATCACTCAGTAACTGATATTTCTTAGATTTTGGCAGATCAGCAGTCACATCATCAGTGAAGCTGTAATTCTCCAATAAATGCTCAGGAAGAGCTGAAATCTGCAAAGACTGAGTTTATTAAAGAGGACAGTGGAGAACATGAGTGATCCAGAACCCTGCAGAATGAAACACACTGAAGATACTGAAGAACAAAGAGGTTGGTGTTTATTCTTCATTCATGTTAGAAACATTCAAACTAGGGATGGAAACGGTTAATCGATTATCGATTAATTGTCAACAAGAATTTACTCGATTAAATTAAAGGAGAACTCCGGTCAATTTTAACATTGAGGTCATTTTTTTGTACATTTGGAGTGCTGTCAATACAGAGAACAACGACATAAATCGGTGTTGCCTACACCGTGTTATCCTCTTTTTAAAATTTGCACTCTGTTAACTTCAATGGGGCAAGTTTTAAACCTGCTTTTACCCTCTTAACATCCTTGATGTGTCATGACAAGTGCACAGCCAATGTGAGTGATTACTTTAGAGTCAACACGGGTGAATCTGACTGCAATAGATGTGAAAGATATGAATAAAAATGAAGTTAACCCTCTGGAGTCTGAGCGTTTTTTTGGGCCCTGGGGGTGTTCTGACATGCTCTGACATTTGTGCTTTTTTCAGTTGCTTATAAACATATTAATGGGGACTACAATAAACAAACAGGACTACAATAATATGTGAGCCACATGTATGTACATGTTTTCATTTTTGAGAGAATAATGTTTATGCGTGGTTATCGAAAAAACAAAAAAATAAAGTTTTTGAAATAAGGCCACAAAACACATACTAAATATGTGGCAATAAGACTTTTGACTAATGGATGTCGTCGCCTATAGTTTTTTCTTCAAAATTATGTGAAAATAGTCTTGCTTTATCGTTCACATAAAACCATACATTGATTTAAATTGATGTAAAACAGGTTTTGCTTGGAAAGCCAATATGCGAGGGGGCGTGAACGAGGAGTGGTTTACACCTTAGAATACACCCACTCTGCATAATTAGCCATTCACTCAGGTGTGACACTGACTGAGCCACAATGCAAGGACAAAATATATATTTAGAAGAAGACTTATATTGACCATTTAAGATTTTGCTTACATCTATCTTGTAAATATGTTTTGCTATTTTATTAAAACGGTTACAATTACAACAATAATTACAATTTCAACAATATTTCAAGTGTACTCTTTCTTTGTAAAAAAAATGATTATAGGCCTACATTTTATCTATGTATTCATTAGTTTGAATATAACCAACATTGGAACAGCTAACATCTTAGTTGATGACTTTATTTTTGACAAAAATAGAATTTTATATATAGAAATTGCTAAACAAAAGCTTATTTGATGTGGCAGTATATTCTACAGTAAAAACTGTACCCAAATCTAGTCAACAAAATGTTGTCTTTCATATTTCGTCTGACTGTAACGTTGTTTTCATGAAATATTAGGGCATATTGTTAATTTGCAGTTTAATACGTTGCTTATACAAATAGCCTACATTTTATTTCAACATTCAGTCGATGTTTACTTATCTCAGTATAGCAATGCAGTTTGCTAAAACATCATCATTCATTCACACACGCGATTTAAATTTAAACTGTCTTTGCCAGCTGTTCATTCATAAACAGAAACCCACATGAAGAAATTCACGTGAGAAGGAAAAAAACTTACTAGTATTCCTCAGCTCGCTCCTCGATATACCCGCACTTCTGAGGGACATTTTCCATTAGTATTATTCCTCACAGCGCTGCAAGACGGTGTAAACAATGATCTAAATAAACTTGTGTGTTTTCTCGAGCTGATGGGGGCGTTCACAGGATTGCCTCAGCCATTTGCGTTTGAATAGCGCGCGCTCTCCGTGGGCGGGGCCGATTATAACGTAATGAGCTGAGATAAGCTCGACTGGAATCGCTCTCTTTTAATACAGATTTCACAAGATGAGAATATTTCTTTTTTATATAAATTACTTCATTTAAAAGAAGAGAATTCAAGCTTCATGCCTGTGTGTCTGTATGTCTGTTTGACTGAGTATTCGCTGAGTTATTGTTAATTTTCGGACGCGTTTCAGAATGGACTTCACTGGCAGAGAGAAGGCAGAACTCGCTTCGTGTTTATTTTTCTTTACTTGGCAAAAAGCACAACACTTTGTTTTTATTGTGAGTATACACAAAAATAATACACATTTAACAGAATCGATTGATGTATGAAACTCCTATGGAAAATCAAAGTCAACAGTATTTATGAGTTTCTTTTACACTAATAAAAAAAAAGCGAGCTGGTATCGCCGGCGATACCGTAGACCTCAGGGGGTTAATTCGGCCAGCACTCAGACCTGTATTTACATCCTGTTTTCGGTTGAAGTCCAAAGTAGTCGATTGTCGAGTTCACGCGCATATGTTTAGTTACCTATGATCACGCGCGTGAACTCGACAATCGACTACTTTGGACTTCAACCGAAAACAGGATGTAAATACAGGTCTGAGCGCTGGCCGAATTAACTTCATTTTTATTAATATCTTTCACATTTACTACAGTCAGATTCACCCGTGTTAACTCTAAAGTAATCACTCACATTGGCTGTGCACTTGTAATGACACATCAAGGATGTTAAGAGGCTAAAAGCAGGTTTAAAACTTGCCCTATTGAAGTCAACAGGGTGCAAATTTTAAAAAGAGGATAACACGGTGTAGGCCAAACTGATTTTTGTCGTTGTTCTCTGTATTGACAGCACTCCAAATAAAAAAAAAATGAGCTCAATGTTAAAATTGACCGGAGTTCTCCTTTAAATTAATTGTCGGCTAATTGACCTATGGCTAAGCCATGCCCCCTCCACTCACTCGGACAAACAGTCAACATTCGGTAACAGGCGCTATGGCAGCTGTCACAGTAGGAGACATTTCACAGGAGACAATTGATGATTTTTGGAGACAGAAAGATTATATATCTTAAAGTCACCAAAAGGGCCTTAACTATGCATTGGAGGGTTATATTAATCATTTTATTTTGAGAAGGTCGATGAAAAGCTTCAGCTCCAGACAAAGAGTTAAAGGAACACTCCACCATTTTTTGAAATAGGGCTTATTCACCTTCTTTCCTACATTTAGATAGGTGGGCAAATGCATTTTTGTCTCAGTGCATGCATTGTTTTAGTTTGACAGGGTTGGCGCTAGCTTAGCTTAGCATAATGAATGGAATCCTTTGTTGCCAGCTAGCATGTCCTGAGTAAAAGTGATATAAAAAAAAAAACCCCCCACCTAATTACTTCTTATGGCCTACGTATTCACAACAAGTACAAATAGCGATGTAGATTAACACTAGGCGATTTCCTATGCAGATTTTGACTTGGGACTATATTAGGGGGAAGCACAGGCGAAGCACTGCTACTTGGGCGCAGAGATATCACGTCAATATCTGCCTAGGAAATCGCCTAGTGTTAATCTGCATCGCTATTTGTACTTGTTGTGAATACGCAGGCCACAAGAAGTAATTAGGTAGGGTTTTTTTTTTTTTATATCACTTTTATTCAGGACATGCTAGCTGGCAACAAAGGATTCCATTCATTATGCTAAGCTAAGCTCACGCCGACCCTGTCAAACTAAAACAATGCATGCACTGAGACAAAAATGCATTTGCCCACCTATCTAAATGTGGGAAAGAAGGTGAATAAGCCCTATTTCAAAAAACGGTGGAGTGTTCCTTTAACGTTACAGGTCAGTGTGTAACGTTATAGTTTGGTGCTATTTCGCTTTAAACGCTCGCTTTATACGCGCATCCTATTCGCTTTGGACGCGCAAATGGGTTAAAAATGTTCAAGCGTCGAACTAGACGCGATACGCGCAAATTTGACGCTCTATTCGCGTTTGGTGTGAACGCAGCATAATGAACAGGCTGCGATGTCAAGATTGCGCAATGCTGGAATGTGTGTGTGTGTCAGAGAGAGAGAGGCGCGGGCGCGATCGAACAGTGGAAACATAAAAACATACTCCATTTTGTTCATACAGGACATCATTAAAACTGCAAAGTGTTTAGCCTACTTATATTTGTGTAAAACACAACATTGTGCTTTTGTTAAACTGCAACGCAGCTAGAAGCTAGGCTAACGTTACGTTAGAGATTTTAAAGATAACGTGCTGCTGATGATAATGTTTCAAGTTTTTCATTCAAGTAGTTCGAAGTATTGTCAAATAAAACGGAGGCTAGCTAGACCCTCCCTCCTCCTCATCCGTGCACTAACCCCCCAAACCCCACCCCCAAATCATTCTTGTCAGTTATTGGCTGGAACAGTTTGTTATGTTTTCGTGGTGCGGGTGAGCCCAGTTTGTTTTTGTTGCTGTTTGTGGAGCCTGTGGTGTCTAGAGAGACCGCGTTCTCTTACGAGAGGTCTCTCGTACTGCGTAAGATATCTTACGCTAGGGGAAAATCCTTTTTCCGCGAGATATTGAAGCCAAAAATTATCCTTAATTTTGTAATAATGCAAAACGCGTTGCGGCAGCATGCAGACATAGGCGAGGCAGCTCGCGCGCCTATTGGCTGCTCTGCGGCAACTGCAGCAGCCTATCGAGCGAGGCCTGGCGTGACCCAATGAGGGTGCTTCGCGCCCGCTGCGTCACGTCCCGCCGAAACGGGCGTGGTCTAGGCCTATAAATACCGCTCGCAGGCAGCTATTATCTGATTTTTCATCCTTCAAGCGAAGCACACGCATCGCTGGAGCTGGAGAAGAAGCCGCGCCGTCTGAGAGAGAGCACCTTCAGCGGGACGAGTCACTGAAGTCGCTGGCCGCGCCGCCTTCCTTGGCCTCCTGCTGCGCTATCCGGCGTTATATCCTTTCTCTGCTACTGTGTTTATGTATGTGTGTGTGCTCGCCGCCGCGACACACACTCTCATTGCACTAAAAGAGCTGGGCGTCTTTTTGAAGACGCCCCTTTTCCTGAGGATCACGCAGCTCTCGCGCTCGCTGACGGCGACTGCCCTCATTGCGAGCTAGTTACTGCCTATGGTGACTCTTAGGACTCACCTGGCATCCTTCTCCGAGACTGCTCCTCCGCCCCCCCCCAACCCGCAAAGCTCGCCGGTTCGCCTGCTTGCCTTGCCTGCTTGGGGGACGATACCTGTTCTCCCTCTGTTCGAGCCGCGCAAACCGCGCCGCTCACAGGGGATGTCAGGAGCGGACGGTCACGGGGCTAGCTTTCTCTCTCCCTCTGTTCGAGCCGCGCAAACTGCGCCGTTCACAGGGGAGGCTGGAAGCGGACGGTTGGGGTTAGTTTTTCTTTACGTTATAAGAAAGCTACCCTGCCTCTGCGCCCCATTCATGCGTCACTCACCGGCGAAAGGAGAAAGGAGTGTTTTTAGTCCCGCCGAGGATGGACTGACCTTCAATTTCTCATACATTTCTCAGTTCCCTGATCAGGTGACTGGAAATATCAATATTGCAGCAAACGAGCTTGTTTTAATACAAGCGCGCCTGCAAGCAAACGCCGAAGAAAACATGTTGACGCTCTCTTATATGCTCGTGCATCTGAAAGCCTTTGTGTTCCCCCCTGTGGCTCAGTGGCGGAATCTTGGGTTTTCCGCACGAGAGGCCACGCCAGTGACGCCAGTGTTCGAATCCCGGTCTAGCGGCAGATAAATTATGCCGCCAAAGCTTCGCTCTGTCAGTTCCCTGAAAGGCGACTGCAGATGTGCATTTTGCAGCCAACGAGCGCGTTGTACAACCCGCTCGCCTGCACCCAAACACCGTTTCTATGGTTTCCGTGCGTCACTGGCGTAAGGAGAAAAGAGAGTGTTTCTGGTCCCGCTGCGGACGGACCGACCTCCATTTCCTCGTACATTTCTCATTCCCCTCTGAAGTTCGGGCGACTGGAAATGTCAGTATTGCAGTGAGCAAGCCTGTTGTTATACACACATGCCTGCAAACAAACGCCAGCACGTTGACGCTCTCTGATAATACTCGCGCTAACTGAGTTACAATGTGTCTCCCCCTGTGGCCCAGTGGCAGACTCTCAGGTTTTTGTGCGCGAGAGACCCGTGTTCGATTGGGATCGTGACCTGGCTTCCCCTTCCTTCATTTTTGGTCTTTTATCTTCGTTGTCTTGAGTAACCTACTTTTGTTGCGCGTTGTCGCGACGTTCCGTCTTGCCTCGCCTCATTTGCGCCCGTTTGACCAGCCCACATCAAGTGAACTTGATGCCGGGAGATTGTGAGACCCGAGTATTAATCCGTGTGGCCGTTTGGCCACCTCCGCACTGTTTCAACTGGAAGACTGTGTTTGTGTGTTTGTGGGGTTTGTATGGTAAAATTAGATTGTTGTGTGAATGAATTCATAAGTTGATGTGAGTTGTTTGAGTGCGTTCGGTTATTGTTGGAAGTGTGTGCGAGCGTGTGTGTATGTGCGAGTGTGTTTGCGTGCGAAGTATTACTGGTTGTGAGTTTGCGTGATCTTGAGTGCATCTTGTGTGTGTGTGTGTATATTGTTAATGGACCAGGTGGGTCAATGATGTATAAGGATTTTCAACAGGCCAATTTTAAAATACCCAAAAAAATAATACCTGTTGCAATTGTTCAAACAGGATGTTGGATGTTGTGTACACCTAAATTCATTAAAAAAAATTAATTTAAGTGATTTTAGTGTTTTTTCATCTAGATGAATTGTCCGTAGCCTTAAAAAATGTCATGTGGTACGACCATGATTTATCTTAAAATTAATTAATTTCCTTAACATGCTTAAACATTTTTTTACAAGTTCTTGGTAATTAAAGTGTTTAGAAACCAAGTATTTGCATTTCTTTTGAGTTCTTGTAAATAATGATCAAATTTTTTGTTCTATAATTTCCGAGTTGCCTTCACTCACATAAAACTGATAGAAATGTTTTAAAAATATAATTTACTAAAGCATACTGAATCAGTGATTCTTATTTCAGCCACAGAAATAAGATATTTTATTTTAAATTTAATACAGTGATTGCTTTTATTGGTCGCACCACATGATAAGTGGTCGCTCCAAATGACACAAATACCTTATATAGTTAAAAATCTATTTAAAGAGATCAATGAACAATACATTTTATACAAAAAAATAGATTTAAACCAGATTTTATAAAAAAAAATAATAATAATTTAACTTGACTTACAATTTCTTTCTAACAAATAATAATGTTATAAATATAAATTATTTCATAAAAGTATTGTATACAGTTAACATTTGGGGTCAGTAGTTTTTTTTTAAAGTAATTAATACTTTTATTAATCAAGGACACATTCAGTGTCACATTCAGGCGCAGGCTATAATGTTACGAAAGATTTTATTTCAAATAAATGCTGTTCTTTTGAACTTTCTATTCATCAAATAATCCTGACATATAAAATGTATCACAGTTTCCACAAAAATATGAACATTGATAATAATCAGAAATGTTTCTTGAGCAGCAAATCATTAGTGACTCTGGATCACAAAACCAGTCAAGTCGCACAGGGTATTTGTGGCAATAGCCAACAATACATTATATGGGTCAAAATTATCGATTTTTCTTTTATTCCAAAAATCATTAGGATATTAATAAAGATTTTTTATATTTTGTAAATGTCCTACCATAAATTTATAAACATTTATTTTTGTGAGTGAATATAGCAATATTGCAAACATAAATGGACAACTTTAAAGGCGATTTTCTCAATGTTTCGATTTTGTAGCACCCTCAGATTCCATATTTTCAGTTGTATCGGCCAAATATTGTTCTATCTTAACAGATCATACATCAATAGAAAGCTTATTTATTCAGCTTTCATATGATGTATAAATCTCAATTTCAAAAAATGTACCCATATGACATTGACCCATTGAGTGGTTTTGTGGTCTAGGGTTACATATTAGAATGATTTCTGAAGGATCAGTGTCATGTGACACTGAAGACTGGAGTAATGATGCTGAAAATTCAGCTTTGATCACAGGAATAAATTACAGTTTACTATATATTTACATAGAAAACATATTTTAAACTGTAATAATATTTCACTCTTCTCCTATCAAGGTACTCTGCTCTTGCTGCAGGGTCAGAGTTTTTTCGCTTGGCAGTGGCATCTGGTAAAATAGATTTAAATAGTTTTAAATAAATAAATAGGCAACAATAAATACACTACAAATAAATGCAGTATTACTAAACTGAAATTACATGCTCTATTTTTTTGTGCATTTTTCTCATATCGTACAAAGAGTAAACATAAACTGTCTGAAATATATAAAAAAATATCCCAAATTGCATAAAAATCTATTCCAAATGATACTAAAGTAAAGTACTTTTTTATATAAACCGTCAATTGAATATAAAAGCATACAACTGCCAATCTAGGACATATATCCATCATGGAAAACAGTCTGCAGTGGTCGCACCACATGATATTTTCAAATTCAGTCATAATTTACAGGTACAGAATTGGCCACCTAAACAAAACAAGATATCTTGCCAAAAAAGGTCACTATGAAATTTATAATAAAAATATATATTTGTAGAAATAACTTTAATATAAAAAAAAAATTGAGGTCATACCACATGACATCCAAATTTGGCAACTACATACCAACCATTACAAAGGTTTATTTTTTTTCCAATTTGAGAGAATTACAAACCTGCTTGCTGCTTCCATGGGTCCTTGGTAAATTGGTTTATGATGTAACTTCCTGTGTTTGAATAGTTTTCAACATACAAGTCCCAAAATGGTAGTTCCTTGATGGTCGTACCACATGATATTTCATAAAATGGACATCATCGGACAAAGTTTGTTTGTATATTATGATGGAAATATAAATACAAATGCTTTGAATTTTTTGAAAGGATTACAAAACATTTTGGAAATCATGCCAAATAGTGCAGAAAATAAATTTGAATAAATTCAGAGTAATTTCAAAGACGTTTTCAAAACAGAAGTTATGGCCGGACGGTCGCACCACATGATGTTTTGCCACTTTAAATAACAAAAAAAAAAAAAAAAAATTTTTTATACAACTGGTCAGTAAAAGGAGGTTTCTTATTGATTGTCAACATCAGGTCAAACTCCATTTAAATATTTTAACTGTTTTATTTTACATTTATTTAATATACAATCAAGGTTTACAATTTGTAACAATTTTACAAGAATTTGACCTAAATTTAGTGCATATTTTTACAAACATGTATAACAAATAATAATCATTCCAAAATGTACAAATTTACAATCTACTCCGCTTTACTGCAAACACTTGTGTTCTTTCTCACAGTGAAATTCACCTGATCTTGTGTTTTTTGTGTCACACTTTCACATGTGTGTGAAGTCAATGGAAGTAGAAGTTTAGTGTGGACGACCCTTAATAATTAAAACGTTTTAGTAGTTTTTTACATAACTATATATCAATCTAAAAGTTGCTGTCAGAATATGTCAGAATTTTGTATTTTAATGTTCATTTCATGTAAGATAATTGTGTCATTAATCAAATATATATTTAATAGTTCTCACGACAGGGATTTGTGCCTATAATGTTTACAAAATAATAACTGGAAGATCAGTGTACCTCACTCATGGAAAGTTTCAGGGACGTATTATTAATTTATAAAAAGACAGATTATTGTAATATTTTATAGCAGTTGTCTGTTACATCTGGGATAAATCTCCATTCACTCCATATTTCTCTCTTTTAATTATTTTGATTATTTTAAAAATTTGAAAATGAGCTTTTCTTTGATTTCAGACCCGATGGAAGAGAGTGAAGAACTGAGTGAAGTTGAGGAGGAACATCATGTCAAACCTGGAGAAAAACCTTTGAGTCGATCAAAGACTAAAAAAACTTTTTTAAAGAAAAGAAGAGCCAAGAAATCTTTTACCTGCACTCAGTGTGGAAAGAGTTACACAGCCAAACATAATCTTGAGATTCACATGAGAGTTCACACTGGAGAGAAGCCGTTCACATGTGATCAATGTGGGAAGAGTTTCAGCCGATCAACACACCTTGAAAGTCACATGAAAATCCACACCGGAGAGAAGCCGTTCTCATGTGATCAATGTGGGAAGAGTTTCATCCAATCAACACACCTTGAAAGTCACATGAGAATCCACACCGGAGAGAAGCCGTTCATGTGTGAACAGTGTGAAAAGAGATTCTCAAACAAAAACTCTCTTAAGATTCACATGAGGATCCACACCGGAGAGAAGCCGTTCTCATGTGATCAGTGTGGGAAAACATTTCTCAGTGCATCACACCTGAAGAGACACCAGAGAGTCCATACGAAGGAGAAGCCATATTCATGTTCTGTGTGTGGAAAGAGTTTTTCACAGCTGGATAGTTTACATAAACATCAGAAAATTCACACTGGTGTGAGAGAGTACATGTGCTTTGAGTGTCTGAAGACTTTTATTACAGCGGAGAAATTAAAACTGCACCAGAGAATTCACACTGGAGAAAAACCTTACCAGTGTGCACACTGTGACAAGAGATTCAGAGAGTCCGGAAGTCTGAAAACACATGAGAGGATCCACACTGGAGAAAAACCTTACAAGTGTTCACACTGTGACAAGAGATTCAGAGAGTCAGGAAGTCTGAAAACACATGAGAGGATCCACACTGGAGAGAAGCCGCACACATGTGGTCAGTGCAGAAAGAGTTTCTCTACTAAAAGTCACCTGAAGCGACACATGAAGATCCATGCAGTGGAGAAACCACAGTAAGTTGTTCTTCTCTATGTGCTGAGAAACAAAAGCAGTTTTCCCACCTTCAGAAAAGGTTCCAGTTGTGTTTCCACTTGAGCTGGTACGTCACGGCACAATTACTAACTGTTCTCGGCCCTGAACTCTCAGCACACTTGGCTAACCGTGCCGAACCGTGATGATAGTGTGTGTGTACTAGTAGTGGAAATTTTCATTCTTTCCAGAGAATCGTTCATTTTCAGTTCGTTCACAAAAATGATTTGTTCAGTAACAATTTCGGTAAATGATAAATGCATCGTACCGTACCGCTAGCATATTACCGACATTTATCTTTGTCAGATTACATTTACTTATTAAACTTGATGTCTATTCTAACACTTTATATTGCCTGTGTAGTTTCTGTAGACACAAATCTATAACATGTTAATGATGGAATTACTTTATTGCAATTAATAGTTTTTATAAAGTCGAACTATATTTAGATTCACATATTATGGTGTTGTAGTTACTTCCCTGTTGAGGTTCATAAAGATAGGTTAGGCCTATTTATCTAATTATTTAGTTTTATCATTGATGATTTATCCATGTTATATTTTGAGGCTTTTATCATATTTCCTGACTCAAATAAGTAAGTAGTTTATATTAATGTTCTGAGCAACAAAGTCTCTTCTGTGTAAGTTACACACACATCACTACATAGCCAAATCTCTCCTCTCCACCTATAGCCGGTGTGTGGTGAGCACAGGACATTTTGTTGATTGGCAACTATTAACTCGTGTTCAACCAACAGGAATGTCGAATTTTTCAGTTCAGATTAATGCAAAAATACCACCAATTCGCTCTCTGACAGTAGGTGGCGCTCATGTAAAAGCAGAAATAAAGCACTATACAGGGCTCTAGACTGCGAGTAAATGGTCACATTTTGCGACTTTTTTTCCTGCCGGTGCGAGAGAGTTGCCATTTCTGCCGCATACGAGAAACATCACATGGCAAACAAAAGCAGAATGAAACCACACTACTCGTTTGAGCTGCGCAGCGCAAACAGTTTATCAGCTCAGAGCAATACTAGACAGCGGTTTACTCGTGGGCTGATCTCGATCACGCAACAATGTTACTACGCAGTGCTGGGAGATCCATTGAGAGAGCATTTTAAAGGGATAGTTCATCCTAGTTACATCCCAGCAAACACAGAACGTTCCCCTAACGTTCCCATATGGTTCCCATTTGGTTATTTTTTTGGGAACCAAATAAGAACGTTCTAGGAACGTTCTCTGTAGGTTATTTTTAGGTTTAATTTTTATAACCTAAAGAGAACGTTCTGGGAACGTTCCCTGCAGGTTGTTATTTAATAACCTAAAGAGAACCTTCACAGAACGTTCCCTGCAGGTTATTTTTAGGTTTCATTTTTATAACCTAAAGAGAACCTTCACAGAACGTTCCCTGCAGGTTATTTTTAGGTTTTATTTTTATAACCTAAAGAGAACCTTCCCAGAACGTTCCCTGCAGGTTATTTTTAGGTTTAATTTTATAACCTAAAGAGAACCTTCCCAGAACGTTCCCTGCAGGTTATTTTTAGGTTTAATTTTATAACCTAAAGAGAACGTTCTGGGAAGGTTCCCTGCAGGTTGTTATTTAATAACCTAAAGAGAACTTTCCCAGAACGTTTCCTGGAGGTTATTTTTAGGTTTTATTTTTATAACCTAAAGAGAACCTTCACAGAACGTTTCCTTGCAGGTTATTTTTAGGTTTTATTTTTATAACCTAAAGAGAACTTTCCCAGAACGTTTCCTTGCAGGTTATTTTTAGGTTTTATTTTTATAACCTAAAGAGAACCTTCCCAGAACGTTCCCTGCAGGTTATTTTTAGGTTTAATTTTATAACCTAAAGAGAACGTTCTGGGAAGGTTCCCTGCAGGTTGTTATTTAATAACCCAAAGAGAACTTTCCCAGAACGTTTCCTGCAGGTTATTTTTAGGTTTTATTTTTATAACCTAAAGAGAACTTTCCCAGAACGTTTCCTTGCAGGTTATTTTTAGGTTTTATTTTTATAACCTAAAGAGAACGTTCTGGGAACGTTCTCGGCAGGTTATTATTTTAATATCACTTAACAGGCAGATTACCAACTGACAACGTCGTCAGTACGGTCCCCTAAGGTTATAAGATAACCAACAACGTTCAGATCTATTCGCAATAACTTTTTATTAATGATATTTTAAATGATGTTATGCATTTTAATTCTATATGTTTATTTAAATGCTGCGTGACTTTGAAGTGTTTTAATGCGCATGCGCGTAATCAAACACTGGAGCGCGCACGTGCGCTGCGCGAGAGCAGATGGAAACCAGAAACGTCATCAACAACTGACAAACAACAAAACTCCCGTCTGTCGCTGTTGGTTTCACTGCTTTCAGGTAAGTTTAGTCAACAAAATCTCACAAATAATACACACAAACGTCCCTGACACATTTCTTACGTGTAATTGACACGCTTCTGTTGAATATTTACTTTAAAGAAATGGTTTTGTGTCTTTGAAAAAGTCCGTTAGCATCTAAGCTAACCGGTTTCAGAAGAGAACGTTAGGCCTAAGTTACGTTAAGTTAAGGTCTTATTTATGAAAGTTTGGGTTTTTAAACACATATTTAGTGTAGATAACAGTTTTTTATAGTTTTGCTGGTAATTTGTCAATGGGTGATTGGAAGTAAGCTAATTTATTTAACCATTGTAGAAGATGATAAAAATAATAATAATGATTGTTTAATACCGTATATCATGAAACCGTGATATTTTCTGAGACGATTATCATACCGTGAAAATCTCATACCGTTACAACCCTAGTCTCCAACCTTTTTTTATAGCACAGACCAGTTTACATTTAAAAAATGTCTTATTTTCCACTGCGTGGTACAGCATGGCTTGCTTTTGGGGGGTTTTCCACTCAGTATAGTACCTGGTATTTTTTTTTTAGTACTACCTCAGCTGAGGTTCCAAGCGAACCGTACTGTTACCAAAACGTGACGTGTAAACCTTCATCACTGATTGTCCGAAGAGACTTGTCACTATTGAACTTGTGACACAAAACACCAGACTCGCTAGATTTAAATCAGCACAGCCAGTGAAGGATAGGACACAACTTTTGTTTGAACAAACGCACCTATTTTTAACAGTTTCAGTTGAGGAAGTACAAAAATCCCTTTCGTTGATAGCCGGAGCAGATCCAGGCTCAGACATCAGACTCTCGATGAGGTGACGCGGAGTGAAAATGTTTTTGTTGTGTTTTTGTGTTTGCGGTGATGTCACGCCAGTGGAGGCAGCACAACCAAAACTACATATATTCCAGCCCACTCTAAAGTGGTACTTAACTTCAGTGGAAACGCAAACCGAGCCGTGCCGAGCAGAGTTGTACCACGCAGTGGAAAAGGGCCAAGAGGCTGGTGGGACACGGGGCAGGCGATTGCGATTTAAAACTATAACTTATTTTACATAAATTACATAACACTGTCAAATTACATCCCTATTGTAAATATCTGCTCCTCCACTAAGCAACTTTCAAGCAATGTTTTTTTTTTCACACTCATGTTATTAATGAATGTACCTGAAAGTACAAAACTGATGTTTTCTAAAAATATTCCCTATGTAAATCTTGACATTGGCTCTTAAAGGGGAACCGCACAAATAATCCAATGGCATCACACATAGCCTAAACCTTTTTCATGGTTGCAGCCTGGTATTGGGTCATGATCCGCTGGTTGGGGACCCCTGCACACCAATATAGATACAACCCTTAAAGCAGAAAATTTGTGTGAAAAAAAAAATTATTACCATGTCTTTAACACAGATTTGGAGTCCCCAGACAGCTCTTAGTGTCTTTCACTGCCATGAAGCATCGGTATAAGAACGAATCCATTCCCATAGGGAAGACAAACCACTTTCTTATTCAGTTCCTTCTGCTCAATGAGCTTTCTTTTCCCCGGTCTTCTTTCATCCTTTAGACGGGCTATGTTTATGAACTTGGAATCACATGGACTGTCAAAGAAACTCTCTAAACTGTCAAGGTGGAACAAGTCACACACACACACATTTGATCAGATCTCTTTTCCTTGACAAATGCAAAGCCATCTTCAACCATAAAACAGGAGTCCTTTGTTTTTGTAGACACAGATGCCCGGTGGGGTGCTGGTACATAGTATGAACTTTGGCATTATCCATCTCAGTGATTCTCTTGGAAAGCTGTGAAATTGGATTTGTTGCATTCCTGACACTCTTTAGTTTGTGCAGATGGTTTTCCAATGGAAAAGCACAGATCTCGTTTAAAGACGTTCCAAAATGTCTAACGTCTTCTGCCAAGTGGATAAGAGAATGCACATTGTACGACGGAAAGACAGGGCTGTAGAGTTTAGTAGATGTTTTATAAAAGTGCATCAGCAGCTCTTCAGCATAGGATGTATATGCCTTCCTCGTGTCATCATCAGCGTCCAACAGTATGGACATGGCAACGGTCAGTGTTAGAAAGTGGTGGTAGAAGCTGTCAGGCAACACATCACGAAGAACAACAGGTCCAGTATAGAATAAGAATTGCCGGAATTCGGTTGCTTTCCATCTTTCAAGAGAAGCAAGAGAACGTGGCTGTCTGGCAAATTCCCTTGGGAGTTTTCCGTTGAGAGGACTCAAGCTTGGATGAAATCTCTCGAATTTGCCTCTGCGAAATTTTGCACTCTCTGGGACCCTGTTTCAAGAAGACGAGTAAGCGTCTTACCACCCCTAGACAGACCAGATGCATGTAATCCAAGACAAAAGATTGTATGCATGACAAGCCTGCATCTACAAGGGGTGAGAGTCCATTTTGGTGGAAAGGGTAGGACAAACTACTGAATTCTTCTTCTGTTCTCGACAAAATCTTCTCTTGTGGTTGGTAATTGAAGACCAACCTGTGGTTCATGTAATTTCCTTCAATAGTGCATCGCTCGCAACTATTGTAGGCATTGTGCCCCTTTATGCACTTTAAAAAAGCTCTCGCTGGATTTCAGATGAAAACATTGACCTTGACATTTAAGGTTTCACCTCTGAATGAAATTCCATCATGCTGAAGCCTAGTGAGCTCTTCAAGAAATTCCGACATGAAATCCCACACCGAATTGGGTTTTCCATTTCCAACACGGCAACAACAAATGGCTGAAACCTCTTCACACTACACAGAATTGGCCAAATCTGGACATTAGATGATTTGAACAACAGCTTTAAAATTGAGAAGGACATGATTTTCTCTCGACATGATTTTCTCTGGGTACTGTGAACATATTTTCAGAAGCCCAGACTCAAGAACGAAATACATATATTGACCACCACACAAATTCTGTGCATCTACATGGTGAGGCGTCCCCAAAAGTTTTCTGGCATCCTTCGGCAGCCGATGTCCGTGTTTTCTAAACACAGAAAGGAGCTCATCTACAGATGTCCGTGTTGTTTTGTTCCGAACCGCCCATTTCGCCAAATCACTCCTTAAGTCACTGATTTCATCTGAAGAGGAGCCTGTTTCAGTGTCATCTCTATCACTGCTGTACTGCTGGTCATCCAGATCAAGATTCTCAAGATTACTGTCAGCAGTACTTCCTGCACAATCTTCTCTCAGAAGGTTCTCAGAATTGATGGTTGCACAAACACCAGCCCGGGCAGAAACAAAAGAATGATCCTCCGAGTCACTACTAGAAAGCGCCATTGCAAGCAATTCTGCATTTTGCCGTCTCCATTTTTTATGGTACGCCATCTATAAAAAAAAAAAAAGTATGAATTTAAAATGTCATAACTAGAAAGTACAGGACACAGATAAAACTATTTCGATAATTGTCTAAAAATATATATAATATTTTGGGCTGATTACTCTTTCCCACAGTGGGAATGGGATGGTAAAAACCAGTCGATTAAAATTTTATTACTTCTAGTTATGTTAAAGTCTGTGTAAAGTAAATTTTGAGAATTTGAGAATTGTAAACACATAAATGTTAGAAATGCATTGTTGAAACATGTTACAAAGACTGTGAACTACATAATACTCGATGGTGGAGTTATACTGTTTGTTACGTTCCATGTGTCTTTGTGTATGTTTCTGTTGCTCTGTCTCTTCATTCATTGCTTTCAGGTGGAGATTGCTCATTCGCTGCGTGTAGTCATTACGGGCACGCGTCATCAGCTGTTCCACCAATGCACTACTGCGCTGTTGGGTTTAAAAACCCCATTCACAAGAAGAGAGGAAGATCTCCGCCAGATCTCACTTAACTTGCCCTCACATAGATGCTTTGTTTAAACGTAACCACTATTTGGAATGTCTTCGAGTTTAATACCATTAGAGACCTGAGTAACACTCCCTTGAGTTTTGTTGTTAGTTTGATAGCATATGCCTAGCACGCGATTTGAGAAAGCGCACGCCCAGTAACAACGGGAGGTAGGCTTTGTTATTGTTAACTAGGTTTTTTAGTACTTTCGTACTTTCGTTTTTTAGTTAGTGTAGTTTATTTAAGGCGGCGCACCCGCTGAAGATTTCGGTTTTGTTTCTACATTTTTCTTTGACAGTTAGTTTAGAGGTACGATTAAAATGAGATATTATAGTTATGTTTTGATTATTTTATTGATTTGGCGACACTCCTGTTTTTCCTTTATTTTGTATTTATTTTTGGATCTTGTTGTGCACCTAGTCTTTCATTCTGTATGAATAAACGTTTTAAAACGTTTGTAACGTTTCTTGTTGGTTTTTCCTGTCTTCACACACAGCAACTGTGCCTCACATAAATGTTATGTTATCATCCCCTTTTTCAACTTTAAACACGTAACATTTGGTGGTGGCAGCGGTGGGATGTTCCTTTAAAGGGAAATCTTATTTCTTTGGGATGAGTTTTGTGAGTACTGTTGTTTGTGTGTGTGGGTGGCGCGACCATGAAAGAGCTATTGCTTGAATGAATAGAGTGCAGGTTTCGGACCGTAAGGATCATATGAGGTTACTCGGGAGGATAGTGTTTGTGGTGGTAAGTTTAATCAGAATGTCTGATTTTGATCTGGTTAATTTTACGAGTACACCAACTGTCGAACAACTAGATAAGTGTAGGAAGGACGATTTATTGTGCATTGCTGAACACTTCCACATTAGAGTTTCTAAACAGGAGCTTAAGAGTGAAATTAAAAACGTTCTAGTTCAGGAGTTGAGGAATTTAGGTGTGTTGAAAATGGCTGATAGATCGGTGCAGGGTCCTCGCCGGAGCTCGGAAGTTTGTCATTCAGGTGAGGAGGATGCGAGTGAGGTGGAGGGTACCGAAGCCAAAACAGTCTCTCCGCCCTTCGAACCTTTTTCTCCGACTGGGTCGGGAGATCAGTCGCGTCTCAGAGTACGTTTGGCGAAAGTCCAACGGGAAGAGCGCGAGAGGGCAGAGGACCGTAGAGCTCAGTTAGATTTGCAACTTCAAATCCGCCGTATGGAGATAGAGGCGGATACACAAATTAAGTTGCGTGAGCTGGAGCTTAAAGCAGCCAGAGAAACACCGGTTCCCAAGTTCCCTGGGCCAGGTGCTCAAACCGGGCAGTCAGATACTGTTCCAACAGGTGCGAGCGCAAGTACGTTTGATGTGAGTAAACATATTTATCTTGTTCCACAATTCAGAGAGACTGAGGTTGACTCATACTTTAATGTATTTGAACGAGTTGCTTCTATGCTTAATTGGTCAAGAGATGTATGGTTTTTGCTGCTCCAATGTAAGTTGACGGGAAAAGCTCAGGAGGTATGTGCTGCACTGTCTTTGGAAGATAGTTTAGATTATGACGTTATTAAAATGGCGATTTTGAGGGCTTATGAGCTCGTACCGGAGGCTTACAGACAGCGATTTAGGAATCATAAGAAAGTTTCAAATCAGACGTTCGTTGAGTTCGCTAGAGAAAAAAGTTTGCTGTTTGACAGGTGGTGCGCATCGAATAAAGTATCAGATTTTCATGCTCTCCGTGAGTTAGTTTTGTTAGAGGAGTTCAAAAGTTGTATTCCTGATCGTATTGTTGTCTATCTAAACGAGCAGAAGGTGACGTCATTGTCACAGGCATCTGTTTGTGCGGATGAGTTTGCGCTGACGCACAAGAGTGTCTTTACTCTTGCTCGGACTGAGAAGGCTTTGTCTGTTCCTTCTGTGTCGAAAGATCAGTGGCGTTCGAGAAATGTTCCAAAAGCTAACGAGGGCAGAGAATGTTTTTACTGTCGTAAACCGGGACACCTTATTGCTGACTGTCTAGCTTTAAAGCGCAAAGAGCAAGGTGCCAGTACTAAGAGTGTCGCTTTTGTTAAAACTGTTGATCGCACAGACTGTAAGAGTTGTGATGACTTAGATGTTAGTTATCAACCTTTCCTGATGGAAGGATTTGTGTCTGTTGATGAACAACCTCTGGAACAAGTCAAAGTGACTATGTTGCGTGACACAGGCGCGATGCAGTCATTTATTGTGGCTGATACATTACCGTTCTCTGAACGTACTTTTTGTGGAAGTCACGTGTTAGTACGTGGTCTTGAAATGAGCACTATGAAGGTTCCTCTGCATCAAATTCATCTGAAGTCAGATTTGTTTTCAGGAGTTGTGAAAGTTGGAGTGCGTGACAGCTTACCAGTGCATGGAGTGGATTTCATTCTTGGTAATGATATTGCAGGTGGTAAAATTGTGCCGCTATTAGAGGTTTGTGATAAACCTGTTTTGACTCATGACACTGATGAAATGTCAGAGAAATTCCCTGAGGTTTTTCCTGTTTGTGCTGTGACGCGAGCACAGGCTCGTATGTACGCTGATGCCGACGATCTGTCCTCCACTTTCATGATACCTACGTTTGTGAACGATTTCCTGTTGCCTGAGGCAGGTAAGCCAGATGACACAGTCATTGTTTTGAAATCAGATGATTTGAAATTAGAAGTTACCAGCGAGAAAATAATCGCGGCCCAAAAGAATGATTTTTTTTCTGTTAATTCTTGTGTGAAGAGGCACGAAAGAAGAGAAACGCTTACTATGTGCATAACGGGTTGCTGATGCACTGGTGGTGTGGTGACGTTGCGAATGAGCTGGAGTGGGGTTCTGTGACCCAAATTGTCATTCCGATGTGTTACAGACACTTAGTACTTTCGCTCGCTCATGATCATGATTTGTCTGGTCACTTAGGCATTAAGAAAACGTATCATCGAATTCTGAGACATTTCTTCTGGCCCAGAATGAAGGCTGATGTGGCAAAGTTTTGCAAAACCTGTAAGACATGTCAATTTTCGGGTAAGCCAAATCAGGTGATTCCGCGCGCAACACTGGTCCCTATACCAGTGATGGGAGAGCCTTTTGAGCACGTCATTGTAGACTGTGTTGGACCTTTACCCAAGTCAAAATCTGGTAATCAATATCTGCTTACAATGATGTGTACAGCGACGCGTTTTCCTGAAGCGATTCCCCTGAGGAAGATTACGGCGCCGGTGATCAGCAGCGCGCTCGTAAAGTTCTTTTCAATGTTTGGACTACCGAAGATTGTGCAGTCTGACCAAGGTACGAATTTTTTGTCAAAGATTTTTACACAAGTGTTGAAGACTTTGAATATTTCTCATAGAGTTTCAAGTGCCTATCATCCCGAGTCTCAGGGCTCTTTAGAACGGTTTCATCAGACCATGAAAGCGATGTTGCGTCGGTACTGTATGGATACAGGTAAAGACTGGGATGAGGGGATACCGTTAGTTTTGTTTGCTGCTAGAGAAGCAGTACAAGACAGTTTAGGATTTAGTCCTGCTGACCTTGTTTTCGGGCATACTGTGAGAGGTCCGTTAAAGATGCTCAAAGAAGATATTTTAGATCACGAATCGAATGTTAAAACCACAGTGTTGGATTATGTGAGTAAATTTCGTGAGCGATTGCACAAGGCTTGTACTATGGCACGAGAATCACTACTGAACGCTCAAGTGACAATGAAGAGTAGATATGATCGTAAAACTGTTCAACGTCATTTTAAGGAGGGAGATCAGGTGCTTGTTTTATTGCCTGTCGTTGGTTCTGCCTTGTCTGCACGCTTTGCAGGTCCATATGAAGTAATTAGAAAAATTAGCGACACCGATTACGTGATCCACACTCCGGATCGCCGAAAGAAATCCCGCGTATGTCATGTAAATATGCTGAAGGCGTACCATGTTAGAGAGTGTTGTGGTTAATTATTTCTTTTCAGGGAAATGACTTCAGAGATTTTCGATACCAGAAATATTAGACTTTATTAACAAACAAAGCCGAGAGACCCTCTGCAGAAAGACCCCTGCAGAAAGATTGTCCAGCAAACGTATATACCTACATCCTTCTCCCAAATATGGTAATACATTCTATAGGTATTTTGAGAAATAGTTTTGTACCATGTGACATTACTGAAATAGAATTTTCTGCTGTAACCACACAGCTCTCAGGTTCCAAAGTCACCCAAAGACATACACAGACAGAAAGGAAATAATAGTGTACAATGTGTAGCCAAATCACTTATTTTCTAAACAACAAAATCTTCAACAAGAGTCATCGCAAGATGTTCTGAAAGTTAATGAGTCGAGTACCTCCTGTGCTGCTGCGCTTATGTGCGAAACAGTTGATTTCACTGCTATGCCGGACAAGGAAGATGATGGAGTTTTAGTACAACACACGTATCAGCAGTGCGCCAGATTGAAGAATTCTGAGGTTCTGGCTGGTCTAAATTCTCATCTGTCTCATCTACCCGAGTCTCATAGAAATGATGTGAAAAAAGTAATTCATGACTTTCCTTCGTTATTTCATGACATTCCTTCTCGTACTACTGTTTTGCAACATGACATTGACGTGGGTAATGCCGCTCCAATTAAGCAACATGCTTATAGAACAAATGTTTTTAAGCGTTCTGTGATTAAAACTGAGGTCGAGTATCTGTGCGAGAATGGTCTAGCTAAGCAGAGTTTTAGTCCATGGAGTTCTCCGTGTCTGCTTGTGTCTAAGAGTGATGGATCCGCTAGATTCTGCACGGATTATCGAAAAGTTAATGCAGTGACTGTTCCTGACTGTTTTCCACTACCTCGTATGGAAGACTGTGTGGACAACCTGGGGTCCGCTAAATTTGTCAGTAAATTAGATTTACTGAAAGGTTACTGGCAAGTGCCTTTAACATCGCGCGTGTCTGATATTTCCGCATTTGTGACCCAAGACGATTTTCTACAATATTGCGTCATGGCGTTCGGACTGTGCAACGCACCAGCCACATTCCAAAGGCTTATTAACATCGTGCTCGCGGGTGTCCGAAACTGTACGCCTGTTTTATCAGCTCCTGATGTTGAACGAACTTTTAAGCTCGAGATCGACGCAAGTTCTGTTGGTGCGGGGGCAGTGCTGGTGCAAGAAGACGCTTACGGTATCGATCATTCCGTATGCTACTTCTCACGTAAGTTCAACAAACATCAATTGAACTACTCTACAATAGAGAAAGAGACGTTAGCCTTATTATTGGCTTTGCAATATTTTGATGTCTATGTGAGCTCAACTAATTTGCCTGTCATTGTGTTCACGGATCACAATCCCCTAGTGTTTTTAGGTCGTATGTACAACCAGAATCAGAGGCTGATGCGTTGGTCTTTGATGGTACAAGGCTACAATTTGGTGATCAAACACAAGAAAGGTTCGGAGAATATAATTGCGGACGCTTTGTCTAGAGTTTAAGCTGTTGTGCTCCTAAACATTTTGTAAGGATGAAAGAAAAAAGGGAACATGTTCTTTCGTTAATGTTTAATGTTTTTACTTTCTTTTTTTTGGGGGGGGGGGGAGTGTTACGTTCCATGTGTCTTTGTGTATGTTTCTGTTGCTCTGTCTCTTCATTCATTGCTTTCAGGTGGAGATTGCTCATTCGCTGCGTGTAGTCATTACGGGCACGCGTCATCAGCTGTTCCACCAATCCACTACTGCGCTGCTGGGTTTAAAAACACAATTATAGTACTGATTATACTATACTGGCCAATGAAGATTCAAATAAGATAAAAAGGGCTGCCAGACCTCATAAAACTTTGCAGAGGTACCTCGGATAGTGTATTTAAGATGCTCAAGTTTAAGACACGACATCACCTCAGTAACCCAGCGTTTGTAAGATGGTGGCAATGCCTTTTTCCAACTGAGAAGAATCAGACGTCTAGCCAATAATGTGGAGAAAGCTATGAGCTCTATCTGATTGGTTGTTAGCTGCAATTCTTCCGGCACTACCCCAAAGATGGAAGTCAGAGGATTGGGATCAAGATCTTTGTTACATATAAATGAAAACGTTCTGAAAATGCCAGCCCAGAATTTTGTTAATCTGGGGCATTCCCAGAACATGTGACTCAGGTCTGCTGGTTCCAGACTACATCTGGGGCATGTTGCGTCTGACCCTGGATACATTTTAGCCAGCTTACTCCTAGAAAGATGGAGCCTGTGAAGTACCTTAAATTGCAAAAGCCCATGTCCTAAACACACAAACAACATATGCATGAGTTTAACTACAATACAGAAGACTGACAATAACAACAACAAAAAACAAAAACAAAAATTCTTTGCGTATGAGAACGCAACCTCTTCCAGTTATCCCTGCTCCCAATTAGCTTACCATGTGAGCCCCCACTTAAAAACAGAACAATATAAGGCTCTTACAGTTATTGAATTACTAAGCTACCCCCCCAAAAAAAAAACTAAACTAAACTAAAACACTTTTGCTCCTGAGCCGCGATTTCTGTGAAGTTTGAGCATGTGACTGCTTGTAATGACTCTTAGACATCTGACAAAAGCTTCGGGGCTCGATGTAAACTTAGCGTAAACATTATATAAACATTTTAAGTGAACTCAAATTGAACACCGGCTAACCATAACAGTACCAAACCTGATTTGAACTTCGACGGAACAGTCCTTAACTTGGAGTCCAGTAAACTGCCAGCCGCTGATGTGTGTGCGATCTATCGTCACTTTCTCTTACAAGTCAGGTTCTTCAGAATGAAGTCTTTAGCTTTCAGCGGGTCCTTGAAGCATGACTCTCGTCCATCCTGTGTCGTAATCCTCAAAATTGCAGGGTATCTCAACCCAAAGCGAACCCCCTCGCAGTTGCGAAGCAAGCTCCTCATTGAAAGCTGCTCGCTGCTTGCTCACTGTCTGAGTGAAATCAGAAAAAACACTGGCTTGAAACTTCTAAGGCTCCTTCAAGGCATTGTGCCAATGACGTATACTGAGTTTTTTGAGATACACCAATGTTCTCATAGACTATCATGGCACCCTGGACAAAGACACTGCGTGCCAATTTTCAGTAGACTAACGGGTGGGTGCGCTTATAGCTATTTTCATGATTTTTTTCACTGTTATAGCAACAAGTGGCCAATTGTCACAATTTTTTTCATGTCAACTCAGATTGAGCTTATGAACATGTGTCCCAAGTTTAGCGAAAATATCTCTTTCTGCTCACAAGTTACAACCATTTTATAGCGCCACCAAGTGGCCAATTGTCATGATTTTTTTTCACGTGACCTCAGAATGAGCTCATGAACATTTGTCCCAAGTTTTACAAAAATATCTCTTTCTGTTCACAAGTTATTACCGTTTTATAGTGCCACCTAGTGGCCAATTGTTGCGATTTTTTTTCAAGTGATCTCAGATTGAGCTCAGGAAGATGTATCCCAAGTTTAGCAAAAAAATCTCTTTCCGTTCACAATTTATAACCGTTTTAGTAAAAGTGGCCCTGGTGCCATCAAATATTTTGGTTCCCCTTATTGACCGTCAATTTAAATTTTGAATTTTTTGGATGATTATTGATTGTCAGACTCCAGAGAATATTCTTGCAGTAGTTTGGTTCCGATCGGGCCAAAAACCTAGGAGAAGTCAGCAAAAATAGGTTTTTCAAAAAAATGCAATTTACTCGAAATTAGAATAGCCATTTTGTCCGCCTTGAGCCACGGATTCCAACGATATAAGGCACTTGATCCTGGGACAAACGGTCTAAGAGTTATGAGCAATTTTGAACTTTTGGTTGCTGTAGCGCCACCTATGGGACATTCGGGGTCATACTCTGATAGGTTGTCCCCAAATTGAGGCCTACCATCTGGCCAGGTTTCAAGTCTCTAGGCCTTACGGTTTGGCCTGCACGATGTGTTTTACAAATCCTTACAATTACAATAGGGTTTCAGCATTTCATGCTTGAACCCCTAATAATGATGATCTTAATAATAATTTAAAAGGCAGAAATTATTTATTCTGTACATACATTAAAGATGAACTGAACTGAAAAAATTTTTTTTTTATAACGTGTTGTTTATGACAATTAAAAGTAAATTACACTAAAAAAATTTTAAAAAAATATCAAAATAGCTTTTTTTTTAAGCAACACAAAAATTGCGTTTGTTAGTATAAGAACGCTGGCAATTCTGATGACGTCACTGGAATGGTAGGACCTGCGAAGGTATATGGCAGCTGCAACTGCAGGTCCTATACACACGAAAATGAGTCATTTTGGTTACGTGTTTGAGCCTGTGAGGGACAGGCCAGTAGTACTGACTACCACCACAAGGAGGACGATCAGTTTCAGGCTCCAACTACAGTACAGGATCGTTTGGGGGGAGCGGCGCGCGCTGTATCGATTCGCCTCACTGATCAAGTGCAAAAGAAACTACGAGCATGCAACGCCGTTACGTTGTAAATTACACGAAATAAAAGTAATGCAGGTATGATCCAGATTGTATTTGCAATGTACATAGTCAATTATTAATGGAGCAATAGTGGTTCATGGTGTTATAAGAGGGAAATGTGGTGGGAGGTTGGAGGGCTGTAGTAGCCTGTCATGCACTCTCATTTATTGTATACAAGCACATTATGCATTTTATTAAATAGAGACTGCTTATATATGTCGTGTGCATTTAGAGAAAAATACTAAAACATGGTTGAGGTACTGTGCGTTTTAGAAAGTCAAGGCAGATAAATGGCAAATGTGATTGGACGAATTCATCCAATGGGATCGCTTGTTCAGTTAGCTGCACGCAAAAATGTTAAAATCAAAATACTCCCTGCATCAACAATGTTAATCCTGACACGATGAACATCAGCTAGCTTCAGGGTGAGTAGAGAGGGACATTGGATTCTGTTGACAGACCTGATGCGGTTTAGTTAGCTGCCAGTAAACGCATCAATCTGTGATATCGTCGGAGTCATTATTTATTTATACAGTTTATATGGTCGGAGTGGTGGCTAGCTTGTGGAGTTTGACAAAAGTGCTTCCAACTCGTTTAGCTGCTAGCTCTTTACCTAGGTTGGATCGTTTGGTATCTAGCTTGGTTTTGTGACTCAATTTCAATGAATGCCGAGTGTGTCAGTCTCAGTTTTGTTGAACGCTATAAAGCCTGGTTTCCTTGTCAAAGGTAACGTTAGCCTGTGAAAATGTATCGTAACCCCAGCTGCCTTAATAATGCGTTTACTAGCAGCTAACTAAACCGCATCAGGTCTGTCAACAGAATCCAATGTCCCTCTCTACTCACCCTGAAGCTAGCTGATGTTCATCGTGTCAGGATTAACATTGTTGATGCAGGGAGTATTTTGATTTTAACATTTTTGCGTGCAGCTAACTGAACAAGCGATCCCATTGGATGAATTCGTCCAATCACATTTGCCATTTATCTGCCTTGACTTTCTAAAACGCACAGTACCTCAACCATGTTTTAGTATTTTTCTCTAAATGCACACGACATATATAAGCAGTCTCTATTTAATAAAATGCATAATGTGCTTGTATACAATAAATGAGAGTGCATGACAGGCTACTACAGCCCTCCAACCTCCCACCACATTTCCCTCTTATAACACCATGAACCACTATTGCTCCATTAATAATTGACTATGTACATTGCAAATACAATCTGGATCATACCTGCATTACTTTTATTTCGTGTAATTTACAACGTAACGGCGTTGCATGCTCGTAGTTTCTTTTGCACTTGATCAGTGAGGCGAATCGATACAGCGCGCGCCGCTCCCCCCAAACGATCCTGTACTGTAGTTGGAGCCTGAAACTGATCGTCCTCCTTGTGGTGGTAGTCAGTACTACTGGCCTGTCCCTCACAGGCTCAAACACGTAACCAAAATGACTCATTTTCGTGTGTATAGGACCTGCAGTTGCAGCTGCCATATACCTTCGCAGGTCCTACCATTCCAGTGACGTCATCAGAATTGCCAGCGTTCTTATACTAACAAACGCAATTTTTGTGTTGCTTTAAAAAAAAGCTATATTGATATTTTTTTTATTTTTTTTTTGTGTAATTTACTTTTAATTGTCATAAACAACACGTTATAAAAAAATTTTTTTTTCAGTTCAGTTCATCTTTAAGATATTCAACATATAGATCTTGTAAAAAAAAATCAAAGTTGATTTATAAGTGTTTTTATTACCCTTTTTCAACCATTTAGCATTAAACATTATTTCAACGTGGTTTCAACATTGAAACAACAACTGTCATTATTTCAACCATATTTCAACGTTGAAGGTTGGTCATGTACCGGTTGGTTTTCAACCGTTAAGCATTAAACATTGTGTCAACGTAGTTTCAACACTGAAACAAGAACTGATCTTATTTCAACCATATTTCAACGTTGAAGGTCGGTCATGTGCCGGCTGGGTAGTCGCTACAATGGTCTATTGCTGCCCTCCTCAGTTCATTTGAAGAATTAAAAAGTGCAAAAAAGTTTTGTTGTCTCTTAGTGCAAAGTAATGATTTTAGAAAACTTCCAACAGCTCTGAGTTCATGAGATTTCTTTCTGTACGATGACATAAACAGTCGATTAGAGCATGGCTCGCAGTTTCTATTTCTCCACATATGCTTGTTTTCCAACCATCCTTCCTAATATTAATGGCTTTGAGGTTTTGAGGCAATGAAATTATGCATGTTAGGTGATCAAATGAACTGATTTAGGCTAATGTATGTATTTAACAACCTTTGAAACCACGTGCTGAATATATTATGATGTTCGTTGATGTATTATTCTACATCATCAGTTAAATAATCATTAAAATACAGTAAAATACAGGATGAACTCTATCAGTGGCTCTTATTGGCTGCGGGGGTGTTCCGTTCGCGCATGCGTTGGAGGCCGATGACGCCACCGCTCGCTCACGACGTCTCTTCCTCCTCATTTCAGTTTCAGCTTCGAGTCTTCTGAGGTGAGGAGAGCAGTTCACGGTATTTTTCATATTTACACAACCATCACACATACTTTATACAGTTTGATTAAGCGTCAGACTCATTTCTGTATTGTTTTCATCGATCACAGCGATATTTGTGCGTCTTTTCTGGCGTCTTCCTACTGAAATAAACATTTAGCTGCTAGTGCAGCAGCAGCGAGCATGAGGAGAATATGTTGTTCATTCAGAGCTGAGCGATTTTGTGTTCGTTTGTGTGATTGTCTCGATGTTTGTGTGAGAACTGTTACTGAATGTTAAAGTCAAGAGTTAAACTTTGAGATCTGTGAGGGGAGTTGCTGCTACCGTTTTATGTCTAGCGTTACTCTTTTCACATCTTTAGCAGATCAGATTTATTAATGGGCAATTCCATGCAAAGGTCATCTTTACCATGAAAAAATAAAGTTTTAACCAAAAGAACAAAACCCTTTTTAAGTTCAGAATCATTTCAGACAGTCTTCTTAATGTCAAAACAGCCATTATGCGTCAACAAAAGTGCCATGATGGTTTGATTGTTGATTTTCCAAACAGATTCTATGTAGGCTATTTCAGACGCGTCACATCCATAACAGGGTTTTTGTCACATCCATAACGCTGGTTTTTCCTCATAATACACTTCATAAATATATATATATATATTAAACATTGATATTTTTATGTTCAGCTAAGACCCCTTCATCATGTGGATAGCAATATTTATACATTGGACTCAAAAGTTCACAGACTTTAAAGGAAATCGAACAGTATACCAAAAACTCTGTCATTTCCCGTCACATCCATAACGCATGCATATTTTCCTTTTTTGGGGGTGCTTAAATATATTTTAGAAAAACATATTTTGCCTGTCAATTCCCCAGATTGGGTGCTCTGAGAATATGCATTTCCAATTTAAATATTATAAGAAGTTTTTTTTTTCTGAGACATTTCACCTGTCATTATGAGTTCAAATGTCACATCCATAACGCTGGAATTGCCCTAATACAGGAACAGATACTGATAAATACTTTGTAAATAATACTTTGTGCCAATAGTGAGCCATTTTAAACTTAGGCTATAGGCTACATAATATAGATAAATATGAATACAGTTTGATATAGGCCTAGACTAAACAATATTGTTTTGTGGTGCTCTTTATTTTAATACAGTTGTTGAACTTATGATCATTGTCAGTTTCTGAACAGTATACAAAACTGTAACACGTTAATGATCTAATTACATTATTGCAATGAATGTAGCCTAGTTATTAAAATGTCGAACTATATTCGTATGAACATTTTATGGTTTAGTAGGGTAGTTACCTGAGTGTCAAAAGTGTTTTTGTTTTTGCCATATTTTATGTTTTATGTGTGTAATATTGCGAGATACAGTATTGTCTTTTAATATAGCCTAGTTGTCTTTCAGTATAGTTCATTATAGCTTTATAGTCATCTATCCTGACTCACATAATGTGTTTCTAACAGCAAACACTCAGAATAAAGTGAGATGATCTGCTGATGATCCTGAATGGCTTGTTGAATGAGTGTTGATAGTCTGAGGCCACATCCACACGAAGCCAGAGCTTTCCCTATCCGATATTTTTTTCCCCGTTCCAAAAAAAAATTCCGTAAACACGGCGTCGTCTCAAGAAATATCTGCGTACACATGCCAGATGCATGCCAGACAGTATGTGGCGCTGTGATTCTACCACAGACATACACTAAAAACGGAGAAGAAGACTTAAAGCATGCGCATAAACCTTGCGCGCTGTATACAACAATAATATTAGGCACAGTAGCTTCTTTTTTTCTTTTCTTTTTTCTTTTTTAATCAAGAACTTTGTTGAACAATATGAAAAACCATAAATGTAGTTGCTGTGACTTAACGGTGTCTGACTAGCTGACACTTGGTGTGATGACATCATCGTTTCACAAAATTTACGGATTGGCCGTACACACGAAAACGCAAAGGCGGCGTTTTCAGATTTATCCACCTTGGGACCCGGTTTCAAAAAATAGCCGTTTCAGTCTCCGAAAACGGCGGATCCGTGTGGACGAAACGCCAATACGATAACAAATTTATACGTATACAGCGAAACGCGTCTCCGTGTGGACTGGCCCTGAGGCTCATCAATATTAACAGATCTGCTGAAAACACTCTTTATTTCATGACAATAGTTCCTGTTTTCACCTAATTTATTATGCTGATGTCTTCAGATCTCCTGTACATTGACACTTAAAGCTCATTTCATTGGTGTCAGCAGACTGAGGGTATTTGATGGTTACTATATGTAGCCTCTGTTTATTTAAATGCTTTCAACTGTTTTTCTTACTATTATTTATATTTGGGAGAATTTACATTATTATATTCTGTTGTCCATAAGCCACAAAAAAAAAACAAAAAAAAAACACCGTAACTGATATATTTTAGATTTTGGCAGATCAGCTCCTCCCATATAAGTAAAATAATGTCAAATGTTTTTTAAATAAAAAGCCTGTTGAATTGCACTACTTGAAAAAAAAATAGGCATTGCTTTAACCATGCTTGCATTTTAATGCATTGTATTTTTAGTGCTTACATTTTTATGGGCTGAAATTCAACATGGTTGAATATTTAAGCTGTGAATATTTCAATTAAAAACATTTCAAACACCTTTTCATTATTAAAAATTCAATAATCCATATTCACCGTTCATATTTCACTTCCAAAATATTCAAACTGTTTAAAAATACAACCAATAATATTCAACAGGCAATTTTCGGTCCATTTTATTTCGCTTTGCAAATTCGCTTCCACAAATTCAGTGGTTCAAATTCGACAGTAAATTCAACATTGACGTCCAGGAACTGCAGGAAAAGCAGTAGATTGCCGAGCATACTCTCCATCTGCTGTTAGTCGACCTCACCAGCAGATGGTGCAAAAGCGCGTGTTGAAGACAGTTAGAACAAGTCATTCATTCATAAAACTCATTTACAGCAATGTAAGTGTATTTGTGATTATTATGACGGCTGTTTTATGTTAAATTCAGTGTCTTCACGGTAGGGGTGTGCGATATGACGATTTTTTATCGTGGACGATTAAAAGGTCTCCACGATCTGCTTTTGAAGAAATATCGTAGTATCGCGCATTCTCAGTTGCTGTTCTGGTGCCTCTGTCCCAACATACTGAACAACGCGACGTATATTCAGATCAAATGTTAACGCAGCGGAACGGGACACTACAGTTCACAAAAGTTCATAATTTGCATGTGCTTTAATGCCTTGTCGGTTAAACATTTAATTCGCGTGCTGATGCACTGTTCTAACGTGTGCGTTTCTCAGCGCGTACATGTGAAGCTCACATGCACTAAAAGCCTGTCTACCAGCGCCTGGATACTGGACTAAGTTATCTTTCGAGTCTTATTGTGCTAATACTGTCAAATACACACAAGGTTTACGTAAACAAAGTCGGTGATGTCTAAAGTGAAAGCAAACTTGAGAAAATTGAGAGAAAATCTGCTTGTCAAATGCGTGTATAAAAGACGCGTCGAGTGCAGCTCTTAAAGAGACAGTAGCAATAGTAAACACGCTGCCGTTTGTCCTTAAAGGGATAGTTCACCCAAAAATAAAAATGATCTCATTATTTACGCACTATAATGTTGTTCCAAGCCTGTATTAATTTCCTTCTAATATTGTTCTAATATTAATATTTTGAAGAATGTGGCTATACAAACAGTAGCTGGTCCCCATTGACTTCCATAGGAGAAAAATATACTATGGAAGTCACATTCTTCCAAATAACTTTTATTTTCAACAGAAGAAAGAAACTTATTCGAGTTTAAAACAACTTGAGAGAGTAAATTATGACAATTTGAATTTTTAGGAGAACTATCCCTTTATTGTTAAAACAACAAAATGCAAAGAGAAAATCACTCACTGCTCTTGACTGATAACTTTAATAGTAGCTTTAATAAGTATCAATTTATAATTTATACAGTGAAGTCTATGTTTTGTTTTATTTTCATATTTGTTCATTTAATTACTTTCTTCAATGCTACTGTTAAATACACCTGTAGCTGAAAACAAAGCACTGTTTATTTAATTTGTATATTAAGTTGTGTGTGTAATGTGTATCTTTGATCTTAATATTTAATAACAAAGAAAATAATGACAAATATTTTTTTATCTTCGCCCGTCTGCCATTCTTTTTTATTTTATATTTTGTTACCTAAGGCTTTGTTTTTTAAAATATGGACATTAGTTTGGCTGTAAAGCTCAGTCACAAAATAGTAAAACCAACATAAAAAAGAATCGTGATAAAATCGTTAATCGTGATTTTCCTGAAAAAAATCGTGATATGATATTTTTACCATATCGCCCACCCCTACTTCACGGTTACTTTTCCTGTGTAGCCTACATGCATCTTTCTCTACCGTGAACGAGATTATAATGTTATTCCCCGATGCGGATATACAGATCCAATGTTACATTTTTGAGGTTGACATATATTTCTCTTGGTTGTTTAGTTGCCTTAACTTTATATTGTGGATGTGCTGCATGAAGGCTATTAGGGTTTCCCTCAATACTTAAGGATTCCCCTGCTGGACATATACAACGCTTAACGTAGCTTAATGGACTACAGTGATGTAAAAGACCAAACTCGCAGGCAAGCAGATGGACTCAGAATAACGCGCAAAGCTTAATGCTGAGCGTTTCCCAGTGATAGATTGGCATAAAGATGGCTTGATGTTGGACATTCGCACATTTAGGGACCGTCTCTAAAGTGTACGACTTTGGTATACACGTTTCTAACTCCGATAGCATTTGAATAGAACGACTTACAGTCATAAAACCAACTGTAAAGTGTTCATTTAGTGTCAGGCATAATGCGCACCCTTTGGATTTTTGATATTTATTCAAATACATTTAAGTTTGCTATTGAAGTTAGAAACGTGTATGCCAATGTTGTATGCAACTTTAGAGACGGTCCCTAAATGTGCGAATGTCCAATATCAAGCCAATTTTTACATTTAGTAATTTAGCAGACGCTTTTATCCAAAGCGATTTACAGTTAAACTAACAATAGGAGGACAATATGCAAGTGCTGTGACAGTTTAAGCTAATGCAATACACGTATGCATACTATATATATATATATATATATATATATATATATATATATATATATATATATATATATATATATATGTGTTGATTTTATGCCAGTATATCACGAAACGCTCAGCATGAAACTTTGCGCGTTAAGTTCATATTCTGAGTCCATCTTCTTGCCTGTAGCCTATATAATAGACTACAGCCTACTTCCCTAATAAGGTGCAAGATTGTTCTTTCATATCACTATCAACGGAAGGGAAATCCTTGAGTATGATGTATTGAGGAAAACCGATTATAATCCTGTTCATGGTAGAGAAAGCTGATGACATGTAGAATACACAGGGAAAGTAACAATGAAGTTATTGAATGAAACATAAACACAGCTTTTGTGTGTTTATCATCTTTTCCGCATACTGACACAGATAATCATTTTCATTTTATGAATGAATGTCTTCGTCAGCAACAAGCGCTTTTGCACCATCTGCTGGTGAGGTAGACTAACAGAAGATGGAGAGTATGCTCGGCAATCTACTGCTTTTCCTGCAGTTCCTGGACGTCAATGTTGAATTTACTGTCGAATTTGAACCACTGAATTTGTGGAAGCGAATTTGCAAAGCGAAATAAAATGGACCGAAAATTGCCTGTTGAATATTATTGGTTGTATTTTTAAACAGTTTGAATATTTTGGAAGTGAAATATGAAAGGTGAATATGGATTATTGAATTTTTAATAATGAAAAGGTGTTTGAAATGTTTTTAATGAAATATTCACAGTTTAAATATTCAACCATGTTGAATTTCAGCCCATAAAAATGTAAGCACTAAAAATACAATGCATTAAAATGCAAGCATGGTAATGCAATGCCTATTTTTTTCCAAGTAGTGCAATTCAATAGGCTTTTTATTTCAAAAACATTTGACATTATTCTACTTCCATACTCCCACAGCAGTCACATCATCAGTGAAGCTCCTCCCACTGCTGAAATCTGCAAAGACTGAGTTTATTAAAGAGGACAGTGAGAACATGAGTGATCCAGAACCATGCAGAATGAAACACACTGAAGATCCTGAAGAACAAAGAGGTTGGTGTTTATTCTTCATTCATTCATGATGCTGAAGAACATTCATGTTAGAAACATTCAAGCACTTCATCACTTTTAGATAAACAGTTCAACTATAAAATGGCTGCAAAAGTTTATACAAATGGCCAGAGTAAAGGGAGGTTTCATATTGATTGTCAACATCAGGTCAAACTCAATTAAAATATTTTAACTGTTTTATTTTACATTTATTTTATATATGGTTTACAATTTGTAACAATTTTACCAGAATTTGACCTGAATTTTGTGCGTATTTGTACAAACATATAACAAAAAATTATAATTCCAAAATGTACAAATTTTTTACTTTACTGCAAACATTTGTGTTCTTTCTCGCAGTGAAATTCACTTGATCTTGTGTTTCTTGTGTCACACTTTCACATGTGTGTGAAGTCAATGGAAGGAGAAGTTTAGTGTGAACGGCCCTTAAAGGGACAATGTGTAGGAATTTCTCCCATCTAGCGGTGAAATTGTATTTTGCATTCAAACAAATAGTGCTCTACAACGCCTCTCTTTTTCAATGCGTGTTGCTTCTCTGGTAGCCGTTATGTACCAAAAAGCTATTACAAGATGTCTTCTAATAGCACTTCATCGAGTTTTCCTTCGGGTGAACAGGCTTGTTATTTCAAACAAACTGCAACTTGACACAACAAACAAACGGGTGTTTGATAGAATTGAAAGTTTCCAAAGGCAGAGAAGCGACCAAGCAATGAAAAAAAGCTTGTAATTTAGACCATAATGTTGACTAACCTGTTGAGAAGAAAGCAGGCAAGTTCAGCGTCTCATTTGAAAGCTTTCTCCTGCATCAACTCTTTCCACCTGGAAAAAGCTATCCCGACATTGACCCTTGTTGTTTTGCAATCGCCGGTCCTGTGGCTCCACATAAGTATGGTCCTCAATTATAAATAACCGTGCAGTGCAGCCTTTTAAACTTGCCGCGGCAGTGACAAGCATCTCTCAAATTTTCTTGTCCAGTCACGTGACGCTGACTCTGAATGAAAACGCGTTGTGGAAACACGGTGGCCTAGTACTTTTTGTCCCTCTCTGGTATTATAGTTTTTCAAGATGGCGGAATGACATGGAAGCCTCCGTGGACCTACCCGTCCCATGTATATAAAGATAATAAATTATTCGTTTACAAGGATAAGTCAGATCATTGGCAGATGTATTTGTACACCATTGAGGACATATTGATGAATAACAATATTGATTTTATATAATAAAATACTTAAAAAACCTAGACATTGTCCCTTTAATAATTAAAATGTTTTAGTAGTTTTTAACATAACTATATATCAATCTAAAAGTTGGTGTTAAAATTAGGGCTGTCAAAAGATTAATCGCGATTAATCACATCCAAAATAAAAGTTTGTGTTTACATAATATATGTGTGTGTACTGTGTATAATTATTTTGTATATATATACACACACATGCTTGTATATATTTAAGGAAAATGTGTAATTTATATATAAAAAAAATATATTTATATATAATATAAATTATATATAAATATATACAGTGTATGTATGCAAATATTTCTTAAAATATACAAGCATGTGTGTCTGTATTTATATGTACATAATAATTATTCACAGTACACACACATATATTATGTAAACACAAACTTTTATTTTGGATGCGATTAATCTTTTGACAGCCTTAGTCAAAATATGGCAGTATTGTATATTTTAATGTTCATTTCATGTTAGATAATTGTGTCATTGATCAAAAATATTTAATAGTTCTCACGAAAGAAACATGGGATTTGTGCCTATAATGTTTACAAAATAATAACTGGAAGATCAGTGTACCTCACTCATGGAAAGTTTCAGGGACGTATAATTAATTTATAAAAATACATAAATTGTAATATTTTAAAGCAGTTGTCTGTTACATCTGGGATAATTTTTATCTCCATTCACTCCATATTTCTCTCTTTTAATTATTTTGATTATTTCGAAAATTTGAAAATTAGTTTTTCTTTGATTTCAGACCCGATGGAAGTGAAGGAGGAGAGTGAAGAACTGAGTGAAGTGAAGAAGGAGAGTGAAGTGAAGAAGGAGAGTGAAGTGAAGAAGGAGAGTGAAGAACTGAGTGAAGTGGAGGAGGAGAGTGAAGAACTGAGTGAAGTGAAGAAGGAGAGTGAAGAACTGAGTGAAGTGGAGGAGAGTGAAGAACTGAGTGAAGTGAAGGAGGAGAGTGAAGAACTGAGTGAAGTGGAGGAGGAACATCATGTCAAACCTGGAGAAAAACCTTTGAGTCGCTCAAAGACTAAAAAAACATTTTTAAAGAAAAGAAGGGCCAAGAAATCTTTCACCTGCATTCAGTGCGGGAATAGTTTCACAACCAAACACAGTCTTGAGCGTCACATGAGGATCCACACCGGAGAGAAGCCATATCCATGCAATCAGTGCGAGAAGAGTTTCAGCCGATCGACACAGCTTGAAAGTCACATGAGAATCCACACCGGAGAGAGGCCGTTCATGTGTGAACAGTGTGAAAAGAGATTCTCAGACAAAAACTCTCTTAAGATTCACATGAGAGTTCACACCGGAGAAAAGCCATTCACATGCAATCAGTGTGGGAATAGTTTCAGTCAATTAGCACACCTTAATGCTCACATGACGATCCACACAGGAGAGAAGCCGTTCACATGCAATCAATGTGGAAAAAGTTTCAGTAAATCTTCATACCTTAATTTTCACATGATGATCCACACCGGAGAGAAGCCGTTCACATGCCATCAATGTGGGAAAAGTTTCAGTCGATCTTCACTCCTTAATTTTCACATGAGGACCCACACCGGAGAGAAGCCGTTCACATGTGATCAGTGCGGGAAAACATTTATCTGTGCATCACACCTGAAGAGACACCTGAGAGTTCATACAGAGGAGAAGCCACATTCATGTTCTGTGTGTGGAAAAAGTTTTTCACTGCTGCTATATTTACATAATCATCAGAAAATTCACACTGGTGTGAGAGAGTACGTGTGCTTTGAGTGTGAGAAGACTTTTACTAGAGCTGAACATTTGAAACAGCACCAGAGAATTCACACTGGAGAAAAACCTTACAAGTGTTCACACTGTGACAAGAGATTCTGTCAGTCAGCAGATCTGAAAACACATGAGAGAATTCACACTGGAGAAAAACCTTACAAGTGTTCACACTGTGACAAGAGATTCAGTCAGTCATCAAATCTGAAAACACATGAGAGCATCCACACTGGAGAGAAGCCGCACACGTGTGATCAGTGTGGAAAGAGTTTCTCTATTAAAACTCACCTGAAGCGACACATGAAGATCCATGCAGTGGAGAAACCACATCACCGCCGTCTGAGATCACAGTAAGTAGTTCATCTTTAGGCCATCCTTAAAAATAGTTTGGTTTGCTGTAACAGCCAAAAAGAAAAAAAGGTTGGTAGGTCGGTCTGTATTTTTTTTTTCGAGATTCAATGTAAAAATTTTTTTTTTACAATTTTGGTCATGGTGATTACGTCGGTATGAATTTAAACAAATTTGCATGTCGGGACTTCACTGACAGTTTCCCAGAACTTCGTGCCAAGTTATATATATATATATATATATATAAAATAACAATTAGAAAACCTGTATAAACTGAACACCAAAGAATAATATTATAGCGGTGGTGACGTGTTCATGTAACATGTAGGCTAAGGGTGTGCTGCCAATAACGTGCCTAAAAGCTGTCAGAACTGGGAAAAGTTGCCTAATGATTATTAGTATGTCAAATATATCAAGGAGACATTTCAATTGTTTATAAATAAACAAGTATTTTCTGTGTCAAAGATTAAGTTGACGATGCTGACTCACGATCTTTGCAGTAGTGAACACGCCAGAGAGAAATGCACATTTCATTACATAAGCAGAGAACAGTCTGTTTCTTTTTTCTCAGTCTTTCGTTTTGAATTGTTTTGTTTAAAAGTGTACATTTCATGCTTTCTATATATATATATATATATATATATATATATATATAAAAATATAATATGTCTCAGGTCTGTGAGGCAAGTAGCTTATATGCTGTGTTTCGGTTCATTTAAGAGACCAGGATCCAGTTCACGCGCCGGCGACTCCGTGTCCTGATTATATTGCCTGCTATATTTAGCCTCTTATTTATTAAATTCAAGAAATTGGTTGATGAAACATTGATTAAAAATAAGATACAATTAATACAAAACGAAATTCACTTTAAAGACAGGCTGCAAAAACAAACTTAATGAAGTGGTCAAAATCATGTCTGCCCACTCCATTTGTCTCCCGATATTTTCGGGATCATCTTATCTTATTCATGCTTTTCACTTTTCATATAATCAAACATGAAATTTTAAAAATATATATTATTTTATTTAAACATGAATACAAAACTAAATCGTTTTTTAATGACTGGGCTACAACACATATGCCTATTAGCCTACAGAGAAATTTAATGTCGGTGCGTCTTGCCGGTGAGCATGTGAGGGGAGAGATAGGCTACAATTTTCGATCAATCATATTATTTTGCTCGATATGCCAATTCTTAATATTTGGTGTTTTAAATGCCTGTTTGAGATCTCTGTGAAGTTTTAATTGTAGTGCCGCTTTCAGAGCGGTCACGTCCGTAACATTGTTTCTTCCTCATAAATGCCAACACGAAAAATAAAATAAAATGAATAGGCTATATTATGTTCTGTGGAGAGCCGACCCCTCTTCATCCGGTGGGTATATTTTGGTTTGCGCAGTGCAATTCATAGAATCACTAAAATATATTTTTCGTGGATCTGAGTGTCGCGATTTTCGGTTTCATTTCGCATACAGCCTACACAGCCTTTATAATCATAGATGGGTTTTTATTTAAAAGAAAGAGCATAGCCTACCTTTGTATGTAGGCCTATTTATATTCACAATACTTACTAAAATATAATTAATATAATTTTATTGCATTTGTATTAGTTGTTTGAAGAGTAAAAAAAAAATCGGTCGGTCTTAACGCAAGTTTACAACCGGCAAGTCGGTCTAAAAGGGAAAAAAAAAAAATTTAATTGGGTCGGTCCTAAATTGATAGGGTCGGTCGGGTTACGGCAAACAAGAATATTTTTAAGTCAACAAAAATATTTACTTGTAACAAAAACATTTATTTGGCTTTATTAAAATGTGTGCCTAATTTACTCACTAAAATAATAAAATAAGTCGAAATAAGTGATTCAGATGACCAAAGCACAAGGTTTTCTTTCAAAATGAACATTTTAGCTACTCGTCCACAGAGCTACTCGGTTCACTGAGCTGCACATGCGCTGCTACTTTAGTGGAGGGAGGGATTTCAGTGAACGAGGAATATTAGACAGTGGATTACTGTCAGATCCTGGTTCTCCCTAAACTTTCTCAAGCTCAACAGTGACAAAACTGAACTCCTCCTGATTGGCACTAAATCCATCCTATCTAAAATAAATGACTTCTCCATCTCCATCGACAATTCATCTGTGTTCCCCTCCCCTCGGGTCAAGAGTCTGGGTGTCTATGGAGCTTATAATATGACAAAACGATTTGAATTTGAATTGTGTAAGCAAGTAAGTAAGTTTGCAAGTGTAATCTAACAAAATTTAATTTTAGGTGGTAGTTTAAATAGTTCTGAATTTGATTTTTTAAAAACGAATATTGAACATTTGAAATTGAACAAACTGAATTTTTTTTATGGCTGAATTTTATAGACATGTATTTTCAAACAGCTAGTTTTTTTGTTCTGAATTCTTATACTGCAAATATTCAGTTTTAAAAAATACAGATTCAAGTTTTCAAGATGAAGAAATTCAGAACTTCAAATTCAGTTTTCTAAAATTCAATCTCAACATTGCTTCATATCGCAGACTGCTCATTATCAAAATAAAACATAGTCAACCAAACATATAAAAAGTTATTCTGCCTAATTTAATTGGTCTGTTGTACAATATAAAGGGCAAGCTGTGCCGCACAGGCCTACTCCAAACATTTCCCTTGCTGTGAAGACGCTGATTTAGCCTATAGCCTAGGCTACGTGTATTTTGGGACTCGACTGAAGTATGACGCCTTTTTATTTGTATTATAATTATAATATAATATATTAAAATACATAATCTTCTGAGTTTTATGATGTAGGCCTTTTGTGTTTTATTTTAATTAAAATGTATTGTAATTTACATCTCAAAAGGATGCGCTTTGTGCATTCTCTGACATTACATTTATTTATTTCATTAATATTGAGTATCAATTGATGTTAAATAAAACTGTGTAATTTTCTATGGCAACTAAACTTCCAAAATAAATAATAATAAAATAATAATAATTAATAAAAAATCTCCGCAGCTTTTCCACACAGATTTTGAGAATTGGCCAGCTAAAAAAATAGGCCAAGGAAGTAGACTAACGGCTAGTGTCCGGGAGATGCGAGGTAGGCCTACGTTCATATTTATGAAATAAACATAACTGATTTTGTCTACACCTAAATACATTTCCAAGGAACCCCTAATAATAACAGTGATTAAGGCCAAATGTGGGTGGGGGGTAATGAACACAATATGTTTTTTTTTTTTGTTTTTTTTTCAAATGGTCCCCATTGCCCCATTTTGTAATAATACAGCAACATTTTTAACTGACCGTATTTGCCAGAAAATAAGTCGCATGCACATGAGTGTAAGTTACACCGGATCATGTTGAGAGAGAAACGCGTGCGCGTCAAATCGTCATAGAAAAACGCATTTTAATATTAGCCTATTCAGCAATAGTGTATAAGACCTGTAAATAAAATACAACATTTACATGATAAACACTATTAACATGTAGGCTATGTGTTGCCTATTTTACTTTCCCTTACTGTATGACAAATCCTTAAATGAATGCAGAAAACAACAAGGATGAAAAATAAGTAGCCATGTATAGGCCTATTAAAATAATATAGGCTACATAGCCTGTAAAAATATTGTGCCCTTTATTACAAACAACATTTAGCCTATTTTAAACGCCAAGCCTAAACAAATGTATTTAAATCGAAACTCTCATTCAGTCAAAAGTTTTGATATTTGCAATGTAACGTGGATGCTAACTATAAAGAAGGCGTCATACTTCAGTCGTGTCCCAATATACACGTATAGGCTAAATCCGCGTCTTCACAGCAAGAGAAATGTTTGGAGTAGGACTGTGTGCGGCACAGCTTGCCCTTTATATTGTACAACAGAACAGTTAAATTAGGCAGAATAACTTTTTATATGTTTGGTTGACTGTGTTTTATTTTGATAATGAGCAGTCTGCGATATGATGCAACGCCAGAACTGATACTATGTTGTGTGAGAGCGCGATGCGCTGGCGCCATCACTTGGATTTGTTCCACTGCTGGGAAATAACTTAATACTCTGTTATTTATAGTCATACATAGAGATGCACCGATTGATCGGCTGGTGATCGGAATTGGCCGTTTTTCACGTGACCGGCGACCGGCCGGTCAGTCTGACAAATGCCGATTTTATGCCGGTCAAATGCACTCGGGCGCCGCATGATTAACATTGCGCAACATCAGTATCACAAGTGCACACGGAACACACATGTAGGAAACCTCGTGAATTACGTCTGTTCAGACCGCAAGCGCGTATTTTTTTTCGCCGTGCATGTTAACCAATGAGTGCATTCACAACGGGAGCAGGAGCAGCGCGTGAGCGTCAAGCAGGAGCGTCGCGAGCAGTGAAGCGTGTGTTTCGGCGCCGAGTCTATTTGCTGCACTGCTCGCGCTCAATTAAAGGGAAAGCACACTTTTGATGGACAAAATAGCCTAAAGGGTTTCACAAAAAAAGTGCCCAAAATGCACAGAATTTGCGTGTTTTAACAAGAACTGGAGTAGGCAATGTCAGAAAAGAAAACGAAGACTAATATTTATAGAAAATGTACCCATTTAAACTTGTTTTATTATTCAGTTTGTACAAGTGATTGCAATAGGCCTGTGTGTGTGTGCTTTGAGAAATATCTTTATACTACAAGGCTATATTTATTTAATTTTTTATTTATATATTATTTTATTGTCATTCCCTGTTTTCATACAGACGTTAAGTTTGCTAAATACATATATAAAAAAATATTGGATATTGAATGTGAAAAGGAAATGGTTCTTCCATAACTCTGCACTTTAGATGTGTGTGAACTATGCAAATTGTAATGTTCTACTACAGAGAAGATATAAAATAAATATTTGTGTGTGAGGTAAAGTGCTTAGAAAAAATGAAATCGGAATCGGCTAAAATCGGTATCGCCAGGTCAAACTTAATGAAAAATCGGAAATCGGAATCGGCCCAGAAAATTGTAATCGGTGCATCTCTAGTCATACAGATAATATGACATCATTCGAAACAGTAAAATGTATATTTTAATTTGTGTACATTCAAAATGACTACAAAATATCATGCCATTGAAAAATAAATAAAACAACATGATGCGCTGCTTTAGCGCGTCTCGGTCTCTTTAGATCTTTCTGGCGCTCACCAAAAATGAACCAAAACACAGAGAATAGCCTTCTTGGCGCGCCTACTTTTGAAAGTCAACATTTAGATTATTTAACGTTAAATGCATTATATATGCTTGTATAATAGGCTATAGGTTATAGCAAATGCAGACCAACTGCTGGTCTACACAGAGAAAAAGCCCTTTCTAGGCTCTTCTGTTGTACCGAGCCATTCGTTAGTCTAGTTTGATGAGGAAATGAAATATAGCCTATAGTTGCAAATGCAATACACGCGTTAAGTTTTGTAAGCTCCGTGCAACAGCGGACTATTATTACTAGAATATTAGAAATCTAATACTCAAGCTGTTTTCTCATTTTTCTACTCTTAATATTAAATAAAAAAACGACTGAACGAAAGATACACAGATTCTCTTGAACCAGTTTGTGGCAGAAAACTACTGCAGTGCAGCCAAAATGCTCTGTTCGACTTATCTGAGATCCTTTACTCTTCCCTGTGGATGACCTGTGACCTACTTTCTGTAAGATCTGAATTTTTTAACTTGAATTTTTGAGATTGAATTTTAGAAAACTGAATTTGAAGTTCCGAATTTCTTCATCTTGAAAACTTGAATCTGTATTTTTTTTAAACTGAATATTTGCAGTATAAGAATTCAGAACAAAAAAACTAGCTGTTTGAAAATACATGTCTATAAAATTCAGCCATAAAAACATTTCAGTTTGTTAAATTTCAAATGTTCAATATTCGTTTCAAAAAAATCAAATTCAGAACTATTTAAACTACCACCTAAAATTCAATTTTGTTAGATTACACTTGCAAATAATTCAAATTTACACAATTCAAATTCAAATCGTTTTGTCATATTATAAGCTCCATAGGTGTCATCCTAGATAGCACTCTCCATCGACAATTCATCTGTGTTCCCCTCCCCTCAGGTCAAGAGTCTGGGTGTCATCCTAGATAGCACTCTGTCATTCCAGTCCCACATTAATAACATCACTCGGTCAGCATATTTCCATTTACGTAATATCTCTCGCTTACGCCCATCTCTCTCCCCCAACAGTGCTGAAATTCTGGTTCACACCCTGGTCACCTCTCGCCTAGACTATTGTAACTCTCTCCTCTATGGTCTACCTGACAAATCCATCCATAAACTGCAACTAGTCCAAAACTCTGATGCCCGTATCATTACCAGAACCCCCTCCATCAGTCACATAACACCAGTCCTGCAGCAACTTCATTGGCTCCCCTTCACATACCGTATAATTTATAAGATCCTCCTCCTTACATTTAAAGCTATCAACAATTCTGCCCCTAAGTATCTCACTGAGCTCCTCCATATCAAGATACCCACTCGTTCTCTCAGGTCCTCTTCCTCCATTCAGCTCATCCTCCCACATGCTCGTCTGGTTACCATGGGGTTTAGAGCTTTCAGTCATTCAGCCCCACACCTCTGGAACTCTCTGCCCCACTACATTCAACACTCCACGTCCATAACCATTTTCAAAACTCACTTAAAAACTCATCTTTTCAGACAGGCTTACTCTCTTTAATTTTTTATTTGTTTTGACTGTAATGACCCCACCCTTTCACTTGTTTTTTTTATTATTAATAGTATTATCATGTTATTCTATTGCCTGTTTTCTCTGATTGCTTGTTTAATGGATTGAGTGTTTTATTGTTGATTTTGTAAGGTGACCTTGAGTGTTGAGAAAGGCGCCTATAAATAAAATGCATTATTATTATTATTATTATTACTACGTGAACAAGAACGATTCGTTCACCTAAAAGATTATTTCAGAAAGAATGATTCGTTCACAAATGTAACATCACTAGTGTGTAGTGACATCGCCACTCAGGATTGGTCACTTGTCTGTTGCATGGCTAAGCGATGTTAAAGCAATTTGAACAAATTAAACACAAATTAATAATACATTTAAAAGAAATATCCGATCATTTCCAATAACATGGTTCGCATGCTCACCATGCACCATTCATTTCCAGATGTGTTTTGTCCATAAAAATGTTTTTTATGGAAGCAGCTTCAACTTGAGCTTAGATACACCCCCCAGTGGGACTAATAATGCTTGGATGATGAGTATAGTAGCAAGATGCCTAAATTATGCAGGTGGAGTTGGGGAGGTGGAGGGACGCCAGAACAGCTGATGCCAGAGCGAGGTGAATATTAGATGGGTTCACTCCTCCCCAAATTACCTTGTGAACTTCACTAACTGTTTATTTTCATGATCGACTTCAGCAATTAGTTCTTGCAGCCCTAGTTAATTTAAGTTTGTTTTGATCATCAAAAACTATTTAAGAAAATGAAACATCATGATACTGAAGAACAAAGATATTGCTGTTTGTTCTTGATTCTTCATTCGTCATGCTGACGCTCACCAGATTTACACTGTTTCAGGTCAAGAATAAAATAAAGACTAATTAAATATTAAATTATTTTGACATAGAACTTTCTTAATACAGTGTAATGCAACAACAACTCAGGCCAAACATGCTTAAAAACACCTTTTACAAACTATTGCAAATGTGTTATTGAAGGTAATCAATCAAATGCAATCAACAAATCATTTAATATCATAAATATTAAGTATCTGTATAATATGTGGGTTTTAATACATTTTCAGGGCTCTTTTAGTTTTTCTTTGCATGGATTGCTCAGCTAAACAGGCGAATAAGAGACTATCAACTACTAATATTTTGTTATTATTATATAAAAGTCTCATTAAAACGCAGTGGCGGCTGGTGAAAAATATCTTAGGTGGGGCTGTCATAATCAGCCGTTTTTAATAGTCTGGTAACCGTGGGAGTATTAGGCCTACTTTCTGCCCTTGGTATGTGTATTGTGCTTTGATGTTTATTTTGTTCTATTCCTTAACCCAGTCCCAGTGGTTCTCAAACTTTTTAGGGTTGTACCCCAAGAGGCTTTAATATGCCTCTGCTTACCCCCACTCTTCAGTCACACCTTTTTCAGTTAATATTTGCCCCCTTAAATCGATTTTTTTCAAGTGCATTTTTACCTTTACAAATACCTTTATAAAATAAATAATGCTTTGAATAAAAAAAAAAAAAGTTAAATAGATAAATATGCAATGATGGTAAAAACGAAGTGATGCTTTTAAATATTAAATTAAAACCGCCAGTAGGTGATGAGTCGAGTCATTCGTTCAGTAACGAAGCAAGTGGCTGTATTTATGAATTAATCATTGAATCATTGACTCTAAAGATTCGTTCACAATCATTGCTGTGTGCTGCAGTTCTGCTGTGGCTTTCATTGGAGCTATTCATTTATTGTAAAAATACTGACAACTGTGTTGAAAATGAACATCACTTAATATTAATATTTCGTTTGTTGAACTGTTGTATAAAATCAATGTCACATTCGCAATCGTGTGGATCTTCATATAATGTGATCAACATTAAACACAGGAACTCACACAGGGTATGTGTTTCAGGGTTCGTACGTTTTGAAAAAACCTGGAAAAGTTATGGAATTTGAAAAATGCAAATTCCAGGCCTGGAAAGGTTTTGAAAAAATAAAAAGACCCAGAAAGTTTTGGAAAAGTCATGGAATTTTTTTTTAACACAGCATAATATGTGATTAATACCAAAACTGTTTAATAAAAAAAAAAAATTCGCGTTGTCTTAACGTCCTTATATTCGGGCGGCATAACGTTCAGTTCACTTCCGATTCACTCACTTGTTGCGATGTTGCCTGAGGCGAAGTCGGTGCTGACAGAAATTTAATTGAAATGCCAGGAAAGTGGCACGAGCATGCTAAAGTTTTGCAAGCACCGGTGGGTCGAGAATGTTAACGTAGCGGAAAGAGGATACGCAGCATAAAAGCCTACGTATGTCTCCAGCACGTGAGAGGAGAGAAGAAAACGAGTAAATGTCAGTTCAATTGTAAGTTCATTCTTTATGTGCCTAGGTGTGTGCGATATTGTCTATGAACTATGATATTGTAATCATTGTTTTAACTATGTACGCAGTGGTGTAGTCTACATGATACGCAGGTATACGTCGTATACCCACTAGAAAAGGCCAAGGATTTCCGTATACCCACTTAAAAAAAGCGTGAGGATACGTAACAACTTCGTTTTGTGTCAGAACTTTCACACTTTCATTCATAAATTCACCCCGTCTGTGTTTGCGAAGCGACACGGATAGAATCGCGGAATCCAGTCACGGAATTTGGCTATTTTTGAATGAATAAATCAAAAGTAGGGCTGTACAATGAATCAAATCTCGATATGGACTAGTGTCTGTGAACATTAAAGTTAAAAGAGACTGCAATTGTTCTACGCGTCTCTGGGAATGAGCGCTCAATGTGTGCCACACACACACACACATACGCACGCGTGACTCACGCTCGTGGTGTTTTCAGCGTTTCACTGTATTGAGACATGATGTAGGATACATATGTGCACTTCATCGCAGAGCTGCTATGAAAGTCACTTCACGAGAATTTCACCATTTAATAAAACTATCGTCATTCATTCGTTTCATATACACACAGAAACTGTAATGTCTTTACGACAACCTGTCAAAATAAAAGTTCGGTATAACTTGAAGAAATTATAAAAGAAATATATTACTATTGCACAGTAGAGTATACTTCAAGTAGGCCTAATAATAATAATAATAATAGTAATAGTTCATTAAAACACACAGAAACTCATATGTGTACAACCCACCAAAATAAATGTTCGGGGAGGGGGGATTACGGTATACTCACTACAAAAAACTAGACTACACCACTGTATGTACGAGGCACTGCGAGTGCGAGCTGACATCGCGTTTGTCTCTCATGCTTGCTTTCACTGCGTGATGTGTCAGATGTCCCCAAATGAGTTTTTGTCTTATATTTATATCATATTATGTTGTTATATTAGAATATCACATGAGCAAGAGTGCCGTTTTCCTGTGCATAATTGCAAATGTGCCATTTATTTTATACAACAGTTAAATTAACAATAAAGTTAACATTGTGAGTTACTTTTTGGACACAATATTGTCAATTTTCACTTTATATCGCCGACGAGAATTTCATAATGAAGCCGTAGTCCAACAGACATCGATGATTTTTATTTATATATTTTTTTATTTAATGAAATCCGCGTTTTGAACGAATCATTTTAACGATTCAATGAACAATCACTTGTTTTTCTGAATGAATCAGCCGTTTCGGTTGAATAAATGACTCCAACAACTCGCTTATTAAGACAGTGACTTGCCGCCACCTACTGGTGGTTTTAGTTTCATATTTAAAGTATCCTTTAATACTGAGGACACTGTACATGTATTTTATCCTGTCCTTCAAAGATCTTGCACTTTATTTTGGATTGTACCACATAAATTGTCATCCATTTTATTGTTAAACCTCTGAGGGTAAACTTTAACACATATTTTTATTCTTATAATGTCGACTGACATTTTCAGGAATACATAGTCATGGAAATGTGCCGAAAAGTCATGGAAAAGTTATGGAAAAGTCATGGAAAAGTATTGGTTAAAATGTGTATGAACCCTGGTGTTTGTATCAAAGAGAATTTGAATTATATCGATCTCCATGCACAGCCTGTATCTATATTTGTTCTTCATGCTAGTAAGTGCTAACTTCAATCCCTACTTTTACAAAGGTAACATACATTGTCGAGAACGGCAGTATAGCGCGATTTGCTGAGGCAGCAATCTGTACGAGACCTGTCATATAGCCGACACGCTGCTTAAATGCAGAAAGTTTTGACCGCAAAAGATGAGATCATTTGATCGTATGTCATGTATTTACAGCATTTAACCTGAGAGAAATGCATGCTCAGTTTAAATCGTATTTTAAGATGAGGTAGTATTAAAGGAACGGCAAAATTCAGCATTTTGTTCCCGCACCCCCTTCTGTCACCTCACGGTTTGAGAACCACCACAAAACACAGTTTGAGAACCACTGCCTTTACATATCTTTGTAAAACGAAAAATAATAATAATATTACAAATAATTATTAGTATTAACCACCCAAACACACTTTAAAACAAACTGCATGATACCAGTGCTCTGTGAAAAAGTCAGTAATTATTTAATGCCATATTACAAGACTGAAGCATTCTTACACAAAAACAAACAAATTGCACAAACTTTCCATTTGCATTTGAAATTTAACTAAAAAAGTTTAGTTACTTTCTCAGACAGGTCCCTCACTTCGGTAACTGTCCATGTTGGATCTGTCCCTGTTGTTTTAAAAAGTAATCACGGAAAGCAAAACAAGGCATTAGCATGACCGCATCCAGCTAGCCAGGCCGATAGCTGTCTGATGGAGATAGGCGCGCATGAGCGCGGGTGGGCACGCGCAGCTTGGGGCGCTAACAGAAGCGCCCATAGCTGACTAGATTTGAGCTCGCTGATTGGCTACAGTTTATGTCAAACATGTATATCTTAAATCAGCAATTGGCTAAGCTGCTCCACATACCCGCCTCTCTGGGGCGATTTCTCCAGCGCCCCAGAGCAAAGCAGACATTTTTAATTTCTATCACATTTTTCACATATACTGGGTGTATTTAATATCTTAAACACACAAATACTGACAATTTGTATGTATGATTTATGTATGTATTTACTTATTTATTTAATGAGTGTGGCTCATAAACTGTGGTCTGGCTCATGGGGGGGCGGCGCCCTAGCGCCCTCTATTGGCCAGCTGCCCCTGTTAAAACGTCTACAAATGTTTAAAACTGATCAGAGATCAGGCAAAACCCATATACACTTGTTCAATGGTTAACTGCATGATGGGTTCACAGAGATCATTGACATTTCGAATGGTTATGAGGCAACGAAGCCTTGTTTACTGAAATCACGTGACTTTCGCAGTTTGATACACGCTCTGAACCACCACAAATCTGAACATGATTTGAAACACAGGCCCTGTCCCAAATGGCACACTCCGGACTTGTGGACTTCCTCAGATTCCACACTTTGGTGACGTCATGTAGTGCAGACCTATAGGGCCCTTGGCGCGAGTCCACGAGGGCGCATTGAGAGGTATTTTTGGGACAGACTCGATCGGCATGCCGGAAATAACGGTCTGGTTGTTGTTGGACAGGAGAAATCACATTTTTGCATGTCAACTACACATCCTAATTTTACAGTTCTATATTTTGATATTGTGCATATCACCTGGGCATTAGACAATAGATAAATCATGCTCATTTAAACGATGTATACAGTTGTACATAATAATACATAATGTTCCATTTGAACTAAGATTACAATTTTAAAACATATTTTTTTCAATTTACAGGTTTCAATATTCATACTATGTTTACATATGACTCAGTAAAGCCCTGACATTCGGTTCTATTTATTTAATGAATCATAATGCGATCGTATTATTAAACGCGCTATTATTATGTTTGAGACATCAACCACTGGTCGATGACCATAATGTTTGTAAACTGTAGGTAACAACTGGTAAAATGTACATTTAGGTCATAAAAACAGTAATATTTTCTTCTCAGCCATGTCAACAATTATCCGTGAGTGAAATCTCCTCCCATCTGTTGTCTGATTGGCCCTTCGCAAGGATTCCTGGGTAGTTAAAGTGCGTGGAGCCTGCATCTATGCAGGCTTCGTGGAAGACCGCTTCAAGGGTACAAAGGGGGCGCTGCTGAGCACACTTCAGAGCGGTAAAATGCTGAATGGGACGGCCTACGGACTCGTAGACTCAGCGAGCACGCGCAATTCAAGTCCACGAGACCGAAAGTCCACATGAAGTGCGCCATTTGGGACAGGGCCATAGATTCATAAAGGTGTCTGAGCTTTGGGAAGCAGTGTTTAGAAAGCTCCCAACACTACTTTAACTACATGAGTAAGACATGATTCTCATTTGATGTAATGCTTCTTTTTAGACCCGATGGACGTAAACAAGAAAGGAAAAGCAGAAGCCAAAAAAGAGTTCACACTGGGAAGAAGCGAAATGCTGGAAGTCATTCACTACAGACGATGAACTGAAAGAGCACCAGAAAATTCACACAGGAGGATTCAAAACCTTTGGAGGCAAAGTTCAGGAGCTGAAGAAGAGAAAATAACACTTTTAAGAGAGATGTGAATCTGATATTAATTTTTAACCCATTCTTCATTGTTTTTCATCAGAACATCTAGTTTCTCTTCCACTTCTACTCTTGGAAATGCAGTATATACTTCCATGTATCTTTTGAACTGGACTCTTCTTCTCTTGAGATGCTTTGGCTCTTGTAAGTCAGTAAAGAGAGAGATCTGTCTCATTCACTTTTACTTAATGTTTGAATTTGCTTCAATAATTGATTAAACTCTTTACTCATTTTATCAACATCTCATTGTTATTGTCCTTTTTTTTTTTGTTTCCTGCAGATTCTGCTTGAATCAGGAATAATTTTAGTTCTGAAAGTCATGAAGTATCCTGATATTGCTTTTTGAGCTTTCCATGTTTTAAATTTCTCAATAGAGCTTTTAAATGCCTACCATACCATACCATACCATCTTCTTCCGCTTATCTGTGGCTGGGTTGCGGGGGCAGCAGTCTAAGCAGAGATGCCCAGACTTCCCTCTCCCTAGACACTTCCTCCAGCTCCTCCGGGGGGACACCGTGGCATTCCAATGTCAGCTGGGAGACATAGTCCCTCCAGTGTGTCCTACACAGTAAATTTGTCAGAGTAAAATTTACTCAAATTGAAGAAAATTTAGTGATAATATTTTACTCTTTCCTATGATATTTAACTCTATTCAGTGTTTTTTTTTAAATCAACTCTCATGCTATTTTACTCACTTCAGAGCTACAAAAAATTGACTCTGCTACTTTTTAACTCTGTTCAGGGGAACTTCAAATTTACTCTGCCACATTTTATTTCCCCTCCAGAGTTGTTTATCATCAGTTATGAGTAAACTATAAAGAATAACTAACTGAATAAATAATAACCATTCATGTTTTACCCTCAAAAAGTCTAGAACATATAAATGAAAAACTTGCTTTTCAGTCTGAAATAAAATCAACAACTGTTTAAAAAATTTTACACTTACACTTAATTCATTTGTGATCCTAAAAAAAAAGAAAACAATACTAAAATAATAATAAAAAAATCTAGCACCTGTTTAATTCAATTGTGATCATAAAATGAGTAAATAAATAATGAAAACAATAATACTAAAATAATAGAAAATTGTGATAGTAATAATGTAAGAGAAGAGATGAAGAATTACATGAAACAATATGGTACAATAAACAAATCAGAATCCAAACCATATCAAACAACTTTTGGTGCAAAATATCCCTTATCTCCAAAACAGAAGGTGCTTCTGTGGTATGTGCAACTTTGTAAGCATGGATATGTTCAGCTAAACAAAACATTTTTAGTGCAGTTGCGATCTAAAGGACCTGCTCATCTTTGATAACAATATTCTGGATTACATGAAATACTGGCATTTCATTTTGAACTTGAACACAAACCGCTAACCCTAAACGATAAGTATTTCCACAGCGCTTGACCCATTTCACATTTAGAACCTTCGTCCACATAGGTACATTAAGTTTCTCAGCAATCTCAGCACCAACTTTCATTTCATTCAAGGGAGTCATTTTCCCAGGACCTATTTTCATGTCATTTGGATCAAATGTTTTCCAAATGTAAGCGGTTTGGCACTGGTGTTTTTTGCTAATGTTTTCGTTATGTTATGTTATGCAACAGGCCAGTGAATTAGAAGCCTTACAGGGTAGAGCATGTTGGTCAATCACAATAAAACAAGACTGGACCCTACTTCTCTTTGGCCCAACAACAAGTAGATACGGCTGGAGACTCTCTCCAATGGTATCCAAGTGCCCTTGGATACTGGTACCGGTCTGTGAAAGAATGAAAACACATTAGTGCCAATGTGACTTAAAAGTTAAACTCAATATACACCATGAATAAAATATACAGTAATGTCTTCCACCAAAGTTTCTTTATTACATACTTCCAACAGATTGTTACTAAGCAGGGCTCCAGACTAAGTTTTCCACTGGTAATGGAAATAACTTTCTCAGTTGGTCGCACCAGCACATGATTTGGTCGCACCCATTTTTTTTCTATAACATAGGATTAATCAATGCATGCTGATGAATAGTTGTCTCAATCTTTTCATTTTTATATGACTTAATTCCTAAATTTCCTTAATTTCTAATGGACTATATGCACGGTTACTTCCTGGTTTTCGATAAGCCAGCTCAGGCATTTCCGGTGAACATTCTGTACTCACTGTACATCCACACAAAACCATCAATGGTTGACTTTTTAATGTTGTATTTCTATTTTAATGCCGTTATCACACTTAAACAGTTTGAAAAATGGATTCAGGATGTACTCGTTCATTATATAAATTTGGTTGCAGTCTAGAACCCTGCTAAGTATGTACTAAGTAGAAAAGAATAGAACAAGAACAACAATTTGGAGGACCAAATAAGAGCCTGTCTGAGAAATAAGCAAGTTCAAGGTCACACAGTAACACAACAATATGAACTAGTGTCATTTGATTTGCTTCATCAGTAGCTTCACCTTGATGAATTTGACAAGACAATCACATGCTTTTCTCGCTGAGATCTTTCCCGGTCTTTTGCGGCCTTGACTTGAGGGTGGCAAAAGGTGAACCAGCATCAGAATGGAAGACATGTCGCTGTCCCAACCTGGAGACAAGGAAAACAAAATAAACACATTTGTTTTAAGTTTTTAGGTAGAAGGGGTTGAACATACCCTCCTACTCAGTTGAACTAGTTTAACTTAGACTTAACTTCACTTGGATGATGTGCCGGTATAAATACATTAACCACTCTAGTACCTTAGTTTATACTGCACACAGAATCAGTATTAACAGCACATTCATGGCCAAGTCTTGATGACTACAGATGTGTGGATGAATTAAGGTGAAACCTCTACAGATATTGAAATGAGGTCATAGAGTTAAACTTTATACTACATATCAGCCATACTTTTGTTATTCAGAGACCCAAATTCTGTAAATCTGCAACACCTGTACTAGGCCTTTGAGAAAAGATCAGGGTAGAAATGTTAGAGAAACAGGTGATTTTCATTCTGACAGTTTACCCATTGCAAGTCTGTGTTGCATATGAATCAAGCATGTCTAATGGGTAAAGTTGTGACCACACTTTAAACTCTATAGATCTGAATAAAGCTATGCTTGTCATAAACGCATAACTTATAGCACAATATAGTTACCTTCTTCAACTTCAGTGGCTTCAGCATTTTGGATGAGGTCTTGGAGCTCACTAGTCTGTGTGAGGCCACGGCTCTGTGCAATAACCTTTGGTTTTATGTTGGTAGACCACTTCAACAACAACTTTGCAGAGGTCGCATCACCAAATAGAAGTCCAAAATCTTGATCAATCTGTACAAAATGCCAAAGATAATTAAAGTAGGAACCACAGTAGAAACTCACTTTTTTTACCTAATGAGTCTGGGTTACTGCAGAACAACAATAGCACTTAAGTTCATATGTGTATGTTTTCATGTTTAAAGATTTGAAGTCTCACATACCAAGCCTGGTATATCCAAAAATCGCGGGAAAATAGAAAGAATATCAGATGACTCTTTAGGGTCGTGCAGCATCTTCTGGCGATAGGCCAGTGTTAACCTCATCTTTTCCTTTACCACTGCCTCGTCAGCTGTATGCTTCATCAGGGCAATTGTTTCCTGACACTGACGTTCATCATTCAACCAGCTGTCTTCTTTGAAGGGATCCCTGTCAGTAGTTGGCCCACCTGAAAGTGTTTAAGACAATATGAAAACCAAATATTTAGTTCCTTTTCTTTCAAAAGCATGCACAACACATTTATACCAAAACTAGATACATGACAGGAAAAAACATAGAAAACATGCGTACAGTATCCCAGAGTGACTTTTAAATTTGCCCAACATGGATGATTGAGCAAAACATATTTGAATTTAAAAAGAACAGCAATTATATTTTGAAGAGATACTATGTAACACTTGACCTCATTTACATTATGACTTAATGACAGACCAATCTGGAACAAAAGAATACTTAAAAAAAAGTATAAAAATAATCAAGTTTTATGTTCAATAAAAAAAAGTTAAAAAAAAAAAGTTTATCAAGCCTTCCAGCCAAGCTAATAAGAGCAGTGAATAAGCATAAAATATCGCACCTGTTTGTGGTTGCCGTTGGCGTTTCGTACAACCCATAACATCATAAACATCAATTTACAAATAAATGAACAACCTACCCATGTTCATTTGTCAACTGGGCAACCAATATTTTCACCAAGTCACGTCTTCTGCCATCTGACAGACTTTTAGTGCGCATGTATTCGTTTATGACCTTCTCGCCTCCAGGGCTGCTCTTTAGGATATCTTCAATCATCTGGAGGGGGGAATTATGTTATATTGAGCAGAGATGAGAAATTATTAACAAATGACAAGTGTATATAGTTCCAAATATCTTTACTATTTAAGTAATTCTATATAGATGTATTTCAGAGGACTGCTAATCAACATTGCTGTGTCATCAGACTCTGACGTGCCCTCAGTATCTCCTAAATATGAGCTTAAGCTTAAAGAATCTGCAATATAAACCATATCAATGGTCTGAAGATCTGTTCGTGTTCATACTACTTTTGATTGCATGCTATAACAGCTATTGAGAATTAGACGAATAGACATATTAGCCCATGCAAATATGGTGAATATTGCTGAGAATAAACAAAACTTACCATCAACGCTTGCTGTGCCTGGGATGAAAATTTCTAGGACACCAATGTCTGGTCGTGTCAGCAGATATTCAAATGCTTCCTCATCAACCTCTGTCTTTGAGTCAAAGACTTTTACATCCATTGTAGGAAGATAAAATTTCTTGGCAACTGAAGGAAGACAAACCATTGGGAAATTGACAAAGGCCAGCAATGCCAAAGGAACTAAAACAGTTATTTTTATAAGATAAAATCATACACTTATTATATTACTATTAAAAAATATTTTTCAGAGGGAAAAGTATTAATGATATTGACATTGTTAAAGTTTGTTATATCTCACCACATTCCAAAAACATCTCAAATGTAAAAGGTGTTGGAGAACAAATATATTTCTTGCTATCTTTGAACTTCACTCTGACAACGTTGTTGGTTTGCATTCTGGAGGGACCAAAGAGACAAAGTTAAACAAGGCGTTAACATTCACAGTCAGATGAAAAAAGGAAAAGAAGAAAAAAACATTTGGTAACACTTTAGAGTACTAGGCTTATTTTATAGGCCCATTTTCTTTCTTTTTTTTTTACAGGGCGAGTAAAAATTTGAATTACTGGCCCGACTGGATTTTCCAGCTAAAAAATCCTTAGCGTTGAGCCCTAGATTATTTATAAATATAAGGTAATAAAAAGCATGATAACTCTCTAATATTGGCTGAAGTCATTGTTAGCTGTTGAGGTTTTTGTAAGATTTTGGATAGTAATGACTCAAGTGTTACTACATCTTTCTAAGATAAATGACTTTAGCCATTACTAGGGAATTTAAAAGCTAATAATAACAGTTTAATAGTTATGTTAAGGCACGGTGCTCAATGCTCATCCACATCCACATCAAAATGGCCTCCATCGATCCTAACGTTAACTTAAAGGAGAACTCCGGTGAATTTTTAAGTTAATCTTGATCGTTTTACCTTTGTGAGTACTGTCTATAGAAAAAAAAACGAACCGGATCGGTGCTTGCAACGCGGAGCTGTTACAGTAATGCCCAGAGCTCCCATTCAGCTAAAACGGCAGTTATGGGGGCATTAACCTAAAGAGTGTCTTTGTGCCTCTTAACAGACACAAAATGCAATTAAAATGTCTGTCCAACATGAACAGGGCCCTTACATGACAACAAGATGCGTTTAGCAACTTAGTCATTGTTTAAACTCACCTAAATAGTGTTTTAGACGGCTAGCTGTAGTCTCGCGCTGAAGTCCCGTGGGAACTCAGTTGTAGCCGGAAAAAGTGCGCGTGATTTTTTTTTCCCCAAACCACTTCAGCGGAAATCCCGCCCTGCAGCTGATTCTAAGGTTTTCATTGGTCATGTCAATCGTCACTGTAACCTAAACCAATTAAATCAGCTGCAGGGCGGGATTTCCGCTGAAGTGGTTTGGGGGAAAAAATCGCGCACATAGTGCAGGTGGGAGGAGCGTCGTGTTCCGGCTACTACTGAGTTCCCACGGGACTTCAGCGCGAGACTACAGCTAGCCGTCTAAAACACTATTTAGGTGAGTTTAAACAATGGCTAAGTTGCTAAACGCATCTTGTTGTCATGTAAGGGCCCTGTTCATGTTGGACAGACATTTTAATTGCATTTTGTGTCTGTTAAGAGGCACAAAGACACTATTTAGGTTAATGCCCCCATAACTGCCGTTTTAGCTGAATGGGAGCTCTGGGCATTAACTGTAACAGCTCCGCGTTGCAAGCACCGATCCGGTTCGTTTTTTTTTCTATAGACAGTACTCACAAAGGTAAAACGATCAAGATTAACTTAAAAATTCACCGGAGTTCTCCTTTAACTCATTACAGAGTCAAGTACATGTGGTGCACAACTCGAGCCGCTCGTCACGATAACGTATAGTGGACAAACATTTGATATGAAGCTAACTTCACTGGTCTCAATTAACGTTCATGTAATCTATATGTTAGCTAACGTTATTTTCTTTGGTTACAAAAATAAGATAATTTATAATTTAAGATAACTTTCAAGATTTATCCTAACTTAGTTCTATCTTGAGGCCAGTTTAAAATGTGATCATTGTAGGCTATGTGTTCACCTTCCCAGTAAACTAACGTAGGCTAAACATGTTTGTGCACAACATCATCTAACAAGTGATTACGTTAGTGATTTTCCCTCGTTAAGTAACGTTAGCTAAACAAGTCTTGTCGAGCACTAACGTTCACGTTAAACTTCACATCAAGTTCACATTAGAAAGCGATCTCTGTAATGAAAAAAAAAATGCGGCAAAATCGTCTGAGCTCAAAACAGAGGCGATTATTATGAAAAGGAGTTCTAAAACTTTGAAATTCTACTTACTTTTACATCCAGCAGAAGCACAACTTCTTCTTCCAAATCCACATGCAGCGATCACCGTGACCAACGTAATGGCGGATAAACGAAACTTTCGGAGAAGATTTTGGGGAGGAGTCACAGTTACTCTTCAATTTTGCTCCCACTCTATGGACACATTTTACTCTGTTCACTCAAAATAGATCAAAAACAACTATTTTTGAGAAAAAAAAAAATTACTCTGGAAAAATTACTCTGCCAGTTTTCCTGTGTAGGTCTTCCCCAGGGCCTCCTCCCGGTGGGACGCGCCCGGAACACCTTCCCGGGAAGGCGTCCAGGAGGCCACCGATGCCCGAGCCACCTCTGAGCTCCTCCCGAGTGACTGAGCTTCTCACCCTATCTCTAAGGGATCGCCCAGCCACCCTGCGGAGAAAGCTCATTTAGGCCGCCTGTATCCGGGATCTTGTCCTTTCGATCATGACCCACAGCTCATGAACATAGGTGAGAGTAGGAACGTAGATTGACCGGTAAATCGAGAGCTTCGCCTTGCGGCTCAGCTCTTTCTTCACCATGACAGACCGGTACATCGACTGCATTACTGCAGAAGCTGCACCGCTCCGTCTGTCAATCTCCCGTTCCATCCTTCCCTCACTCGTGAACAAGACCCCAAGATACTTGAACTTCTCCACTTGAGGCAGGAACTCTCCACCAACCTGAAGTGGACAAGCCACCCTTTTCTGACTAAGAACCATGGCCTTGGATTTGGAGGTGCTGATTCTCATCCCAGCCGCTTCACACTCGGCTGCAAACTGTCCCAGTGCATGCTGAAGGTCCTGGTCTGATGGGGCCAGCACGACAACATCATCCGCAAAAAGCAGAGACGAAATCGTGTGGTCCCCAAACCTGACACCCTCTGGCCCCTGGCTACGCCTAGAAATTTTGTCCATAAAAATTATGAACAGAACCAGTGACATAGGGGCAGTCCTGCCGGAGTCCAACATGCATCGGGAAACAGTCTGACTTAATGCTGGCAATGCGAACCAAGCTCCTTCTCCGGTCGAACAGTGACCGGACAGCCCTGAGCAAAGGGCCCCTGACCCCATACTCCCAGGGCTCCCTCCTCAGGATGCCGCGAGGGACACGGTCGAATGCCTTTTCCAAATCCACAAAGCACATGTGGACTGGTTGGGCAAACTCCCATGAACCCTACAGCACCCTGGAGAGGGTATAAAGCTGGTCCTGTGTTCCACGACCGGGACGAAAACCGCACTGTTCTTCCTGAATCCGAGGTTCTACTATTGGCCGTATTCTCCTCTCCAGTACCCTGATTATGGAAGTAGAATAATGTCAAATGTTTTTGAAATAAAAAGCATGTTGAATTGCACCAATCGAAAAAAAAAAGCATTGCATTAACCATGCTTGCATTTTACTCCATTGTATTTTTAAGGCTTGCATTTTTATGGGCTGAAATTCAACATGGTTGAATATTTAAGCTGTGAATATTTCAATTAAAAACATTTCAAACACATTTTCATTATTAAAAATTCAATAATCCATATTCACCTTTCATATTTCACTTCCAAAATATTCAAACTGTTTAAAAATACAACCTATAATATTCAACAGGCAATTTTCGGTCCATTTTATTTCGCTTTGAAAATTCGCTTCCACAAATTCAGTGGTTCAAATTCAACAGAAAATAATACGTTGACATCCAGGAACTGCAGGAAAAGCAGTAGATTACCGAGCATATTATCCATCTGCTGTTAGTCGGCTTCACCAGCAGGGGGTGCAAGCGCGTGTTGACAAGCACCAAAGCAACAGCTAGAGATGAGAGGCCTTCACAAACAAAACGTCATTTGCTGAAATGGACAGAGCGGTGAGTTTGTTTGTTGTTGGATGTCATTTTACTTTTGTTTCATTCTTCTGGCCAGCAAGACCGAGGTACTTAACATGCCATATTATGTATTTCCCTTTAGCAATTGCTTTTGGATTATGTTTTGGAAAGACTCCGTTCACGCTTGGAAAATGCTGTTGGACGACTGCCCCTTGACATGGACTACCTGGAGTTTATCTGCTCGCAAGAGTTGGTCTTTTTAAGTGCTGTGTCCAATTTAGTTACCATCCCAGGTGATGTTTTCGAGGGCATCACAGAACTGCTAAGACTAATTCGACTAAACTTGTCAGACGTTGAGACGCGCACTCCGACTATTCTGCACCAGTCAGGATCGATGGGAAGGCCACGTCTTGTAATCTCACCGGATTATATCACCAATCTCCTGGACATTAACTGTTCTGTTCCAACCATTGCTCGCATGATTGGAGTAAGCAGGAGCACAATATTTAGACGAATGGCTGAATGTAACCTCTCCATTCGGGCAAGATATAGCAGTCTCTCGGATGAAGAGTTAGATGAGTGTGTGACAGATGTAAAGCAACACATGCCTCAGTGTGGATACAGAATGATGAGAGCAGCTTTAAAAGCGCGAGGACACCAAGTGCAGTTCGACCGGGTCAGGGCAGCAATGCACCGGGTTGATACAGTGGGAGTCATGTCCCGAATGGCACAATTGGGCTGCGTAGTACGAAGGACATATTCAGTTTCAGGTCCTAGGTCAATAATGCACATTGACACCAACCATAAATTGATTCGGTAAGTTTGGCAGACTTGTTTACTCCGTTATTGCATGTTGCAGACCGTATGATAGATATATGTGGGCTTTTTAAAACATTTGCATGAATATTCTTCTTTCAGATACAATATAGTCATCTTTGGAGGGGTGGATGGCTTTTCACGCAAGGTAGAGGCCACTCCTAACTACTTTTTTTTATTTTTTTTTATCTATATTGACATATCATCCGTCATACCATTATTATTATTATTTTATTTTTTTTGATAGATAATGTACCTCGGTGCTTCATCTAATAACCTTGCTGCTACTACCTTGGATTTTTTCCAAGAAGCAGTGGAGACATTTGGCTTCCCTCTCAGGTAGGAGACAAGTCAGTAAGAATTGGATGGCAAATCTTGTCATGTTTATTCAGTTCAGTTCAGTGTTTTTTTTTTCAAGTTCAGTGAATGAAATGATTTACATCAACACTTTTTATCAGCCTTTCTACATTAAGACACGATTAGAAACGTTTGTGCTTATTGTAACGTATAATATAGCCTAACATAATTTAATGTAAACAGCATTTTTTTTTCCATCCCAAAGGGTATAACTATATTTGTGAGAGCGTTTGTTTCCTTAAATTTCCATGCGTCCACTACAAGTAAGAAGTAATGCTGCTACAATACTGGTGTTGCCCTCTCTTATGTCATACCCCAGAATTCCCCCGGCTTACTTAAGGCACACACTAATCAAAATATATTATAATGCATTGCAGTCTGTGTATTTACCTGGCCAGTGACCACAGAAGCTCCCCTAAGTATGAATGAATGAATTTTAGACCAAGTTTACATCTGATGATTTTTTTTTTTTTAACTCTGTATATTTACTGTCTATGAATTTTACATTAAGTAAAATTTTTTGAGAAATGTGTTTCGGTCGCTGTGCTAAAACACCCATGTTCTTAGGGTACGAGGAGATCAGGGCGTCGAAAATGTGGACGTGGCTCGTCTGATGTTCACAGTTCGTGGGACAGAAAGGGGCAGCTTTATTTCAGGAAAGAGCGTGCACAATCAGCGGTGAGTTGTCATTTTCAAATAATGTACTTTGAATTGAGGTTTTGTTGAAAATATATTTATTTTTTTAATTAATTATCAACTTGTGCATAATACCTGTCTGAAATTCTTAGATTTAATTGATATATTTCTTTTCAGTATTGAGAGGTTGTGGAGAGACGTCTGGACATCAGTGACAAATGTCTACTACGATGTTCTACATGCTTTGGAAGAAGGTGGCCACCTTGATATTTCTGACCTTACTCATCTGTTCTGTTGCCACTATGTATTTCTTCCACGGCTTCAAGATGATCTCAACCTTTTCCGAAACACCTGGGACAATCACCCAATACGCACAGAGGGTAATTTGACTCCTAACCAGTTGTGGGTGATGGGAAGTATCCGCAATCCTGTACCTGAGCCTGACATAGAGGTATGTTTGATGTGGATATGGATTTTGACAGTGAAATCCAATAACTTTGAATGATCACACTGTATTCAATGCCAGACATTGAATAAACATTTTAATGTTGAAGCAGTTTATTCTCTGTTCAGGGGCCTCATTTATAAAGCTGTGCAAAGGACCTTACTAAAAGTGTATGTGTGCCCGTAAGCGAGAATCTGCGCAAAATTCCCTTTATAAACCCAGTCAGTGGAAGAATGTGTACATGCGTCTCCTCCCTGAAATAACTATAAATGTAACTTTCAATGCCTCGTTTTACTATGCATATTCTCATCTGCATATCATTTGCATATGCATATTTATCCACATGATCCCAAGTTTAACAGTACAGGACATTAGGAAAATATGAGATACGGATGCCTTGTTTTTGAATAAATAAATCAAAGTTTTTTCTCAATCTTCTCCACTGTCCAAATAGTATTTTTAATTGCTTTATATTTTAAACGGAAACAGATAGGCCTTATTGTGCATTATTTATCATTATTTGCACAAAAATATTTTCTCAGTTAAAATAGTTAAAACATTTAAACTCAGCATGCCAAAGGAAAGTGTTCAAAAGCATTGCATCCACTACAAAAAATTATATTAATTAAAATTATAACTCCATTAATGAGTGGCACATTTAATCTAAATGTGTATATCAGATGTAAAACAGAGTTTAAATCAGTCTATTTATTTTTAACTGTTATTGTGAACATGCATTGAATTTATGATTAGAATTCATAATGAAAATTTAAAGTGTTTTTCCTTCATCCGAAACATGGTCACGTCGGTGTCGCCAAACTGCTCCGTCTCCAATATGTTCGTACGCAGGATCAGAGTTACTTAGTTGCACATTCTCCCGTCAAGTTTGTTTTTATAAATCACAACTTGTGCGTCGATAGTGGCTTACGAGCCGTTTCAGGGCCTGTTTTGTCCATACACAGCGGTTATTAATGAGAACCCAGAACTGTAAGTTGGATCTTATTTATGACAGTAAATGCTCTATATTGCTGTTTTTAGGGATTAAGCATACCACAAATAGACTGGGAGAGTAGTGGACTGAGTGTTGATACACATTCCAGTATTGTTGTGCCTCAAACCGAATGCCCCCTGACTGATGAGCAAGTGGAAGCACTCAAAGAAACTGTAGACCCCAAAGGACCTTCACAGACTTTTGGCTGGGACATCTATCTAGCTGCACTCCATTTTTGCCAATCAGTTCTTATGGAATAATTGTGATGTCATCTTCTGTTCTGTTCTGCAGACTTCTGTCACTATCAATTATAATTAATAATTTTAATCAACAATACCTACTTAAAATATCTGAATAAAAACAAGAATTGCTGTCTGTGTAATTTGTACTTTTCCTATGATTTGACACTTCCTTTAGTTAGTGATTAGTACAGTGGATTATGGGGGAAAAACTTTATTCAAGAATTAACTACTGCTTACATTTAATATTTCTGATCCCACTGAACATGTACATATATGTACATAATATACATTATGCATACATTTCTAATTACAAATACTTCAAAAGAATAAAGTACTTCACAATATTCTGCAGATTCTGACGAGCTTTGGAACAATAGACATTCAACATTACTAAAACCACTGCATGAGCCCATGCATGAAAAATCCATTGTGGAACAGTATAAGCTTACAATGTAAGTGACTGCTTGTACATAACATTAACCCGTTACTTAAACATGGAATGTACTATGTCTTATAGCATAGTATCAAAAATATAACGGCATGAACAACATGCATCATGTACACTAAAGCACAACTTGTATGCTGGATTTTAAAGTATTGGACCTAAGTGTAATAACAGTATCTAATAAAAGTGTATATCAGTGTGTAGCAAATGTAACATATACTGTAAATGTCTAAAAATTACACATGGCCAAAACCATACTTGCAAGTGCCAATGCACATCATCAAATCATTTGTGAAGGACTGAAAATCGCTGTAGTGCCCTGGGAGCCGGAGAACACAGAAGCAAGTAGAGGATTTTGGGAGATCACTTTTTACAATTTCCACAGCCATATTTCCCTCCATCTGCTCCCATCCGACCCAGAACTTCAGAAGGTTTTTTAAGTCCTTGCTGGATGCTGCAAAAAACACAGAAATTATAATAACAGTTCACCCTATAAATACAATTATCTTATTGTTTACTCAGTCTTTTAGAATCTCAAACTGTTATGACTTTCTGTAAAGTATATTGGTGTTTAGATCCATATAATATAATTTCAGGGGGTCCTAAGATTTAAGTTTTAAACAGGACGCAAAAAATGGGGTAACACTTTATAATAACTTTAATAAATCATTAACAAACATTATATAATGATCAGATAATTAGTTAATATTCACATAGCTAGAAATATGAGATAATGTGCTTGTTAAAGGGATAGTTCACCATAATTGAAATCTGTTCATCATATAAAGCGATTGTGTCTCTTCAGAAAATTTGGACTAAACCGCTCAATTCATATGGATTAGTTTTACGATTTCTTTATGAACTTTTTGAAGCATCAAAAGTGGTAGTTGCCTATCAGTTGAGAAAGAAATTGCTTAGATTTCATCAAAAAGATCTTCATTTGTGTTCCGAAGAGGAACGACAGTTTTACAGGTTTGGAAAGACATGAGGATGAGTAATTATTATTCGAGTAATGAGACAGAATTTTCACTATATACTACAATGTTAACTAATGATCTGTTAATCATTATGTCATCTTTAATAAGTTTTTAAAAATATTAACAAGCATGTTATCTCATAGTTATTTGAAATAAATATATATATATATATATATATATATATATATATATATATATATATATATTTGCAGTGCATTATATCAAACTACCTTGAACACTTCAACCATGAAAAGACTGGAAATCACAAAAATTCACATTAGAAAATGAAACATGAATCTCCAATAATATGTTCTTAAAGTACACATAGAATTCAACTGCAAACTGTAAGATACTGCTGTACTCTTCAAACTCGGAGGCACATACCTGTCTCAATGAACTGCTTTAAATACCCTGTGATCCGTTCCTTGGTATCAACTGAGTATTCGTCGTCATCTTCGTCATCACTCTCTTTAGGTCAGGAGATATGGGAAAGCAGCATCTAAACAAGTAACAGAATTATATGTTTCCCAAGAAAATAGCTACTGACATTGTTTAAGTGAAAAGTCCATTTGTAGTCCTCTTAACAAGAAGGAAGCCTTACCTCAGGAGTGCATGAGTCCTCTGATTCTTTGGGGAAGAATACCACATCCTTCCTCTCAGTTAGAAGAGGCCAAACAAAAGTGTCTTTCAGTCCTCGCCTGATTTGTTTGACTTGGCATGTTCTTCTCCCAAGAACCTACAAAGTACAAAGAAATTGAAAAAATTTATTATATCCAAATTTCAAACTATAATGTCAGCATGCTGACAGACCAAGTACCTAAAGGTCTTTCATTAAAAAAATAAATAAAATAATAATAATCCACACCAGAGCATGTTCTTGCTGTCCTGCTGTTATTCTTATAATAAATTCTTATAATTTTACATCCTTATACAAAGAACATAAAATAACAACTGGCGACTGAAAATCTAATAAAATCACAGAAGGGCAAAGTTATGATCTACCGCCTCAAAGAAGTTTACAGTAAAATGAAACAGCCATAAATTAAAAAGAATCAGGATATCACATAACATGCGTTAGTAGCTCTGTGTGAAAGATCATGAATGCAATCTAAATTCTTATACTTTTCTAACCATTACAATGCCATTAGAACACATGATAAAAAATGCATTAATAATAAGTATTCAGGTAATTAGTTTCATAATATAATTGAAATGTATAGAAATAAGGGCACTTTCCATTCTCAAAAACAATAACTACAAATTGTAATTACCGCATGTGACAGCAGACGTTCATAAAGCCACCTTGTATTTTCTTCTGTTGGACCAGGAAGATCCCAGGACAAACAAAGTTCCAAGACTTTACTATACTGGTCCTCATTCAATGGAGACTGCCCACTGAGCTAAAAAAATAAAATTAAGCATATTTTATATATACACACACGTGTGTGTGTGTGTGTGTGTGTGTGTGTGTGTGTGTGTGTGTGTGTGTGTGTGTGTGTGTGTGTGTATATATATATATATATATATATATATATATATATATATATATATATATATATATAATACACACACTTACCAAGTTGATGGTCTCTCGTATGTCAACATCTGGGCAGTCCTCCAATTGCAAAGTGGTTGTATCTTGAGAACCTTGCAGCAGAACATGAACAAAGGCTCTGCTGAGCCCTGCAAGACACGGGCCACCGTGTAGAAAGGAATGGCCAAGCATTCTCCCTGCTACTAGGAAGAGATCGCTTTCAATAAGGAATTGTGATGATGAGGGAACCAAGTGATCTGGCTCTCCCTCAAAGAGGCAAGTAACCCCTGTGTTTCCTGTTGATTTAATTACATATCAGCATTAAGTAAATCCCATCAAAACAATTATTAAAAATGTACATTTTGCAGTGCAACTAATAAACTGCATACCCAAGTTCAAACTGAAACCATACTTCAGTTTTTCAAGAACTGTTGAAAAAAAGTGCCTGGTGACTCCATCGCCAACTGCAGCATCTCCTAAAAAAAGGAACATACAGTAATTAAAGCTGACAACAATGAATACACTATATGAGATGCATAATTTATTGCATAAATAGTTTCATCTTCTACAGCTGTACCTTGAAGTTGACATTTTACAGGACATGCCCACTCTACATTTCTTTGCTTGTAGAAGTTGATCAGTTGCCTCTCCTGTTCTTCAGTACATGATCTCAAGTCCATACACATAAAAAGAGGTTTCCCTGTCTCGTGCAGTTGGAGAATTTCCTTTTTGTACAAGGTTGCAGCCATTTTTGGATCCGGATGGGTCTTCCAATCTGGTAAAGAAATATATATAATAAAATAATAATAATAATAATAATAATAAATCATGGCAAATCAAAAGAGCTCTGTTGCACATCAACATAAGTGTAATATTTTTTCATCTTTACTTGTTTGCCACAAATTCAAGATGGACTAAAAAATAAAGACTTCTTTAGAATGTCAGCAATAGAATGATTTAAGCAAACATTCATGTTATTCTGTTTAGCACTGCAAAAAAAGCCAAAGGAGAAACAGTTTAATTACCATTATCCATGTATGAAAACTCAGCAGTGTCATTCACTTCGTTATCCATACATGACAACTCCGCTGTGTTTATTTCATCATCCACTGGTCTACAATATAGGAAAGGGGAAAAAACAATTAAAATCCTGTTTCTAGTGAGAGGTAAAGTGTACTTTTATAAATCATATTATGTTTATCACAAAACTAATATTTTCCAACTTGCACACCTTTCACCACATTCACTGGCATGCAATTCCAAGATGTCAAGAGGCATTTCCTCTTGACAAATAGGACAGCAACCCTACAATATAGATGACCAAGCACAAAAAAAATTCATAACTATAAAAAACCAAAATGCACTTTTTTCCACTTCAGTTTACAATTGATCTTTTTTGATCGCATTGGGTCCAAATATATTTAGCAAGACATGCATTGTAAAGAGAGAAATTACCTGTTCATTGTTCTTTTTCACACTTTCCACATCCTGCCCACATCCAGCCTCATCCTGACTTTCGTTTTCATCTTCGACCAAAACAACATCAGAACAAGTCTTGATGTGATTTGTAAGGAGCTGAAGGGGGAACGATATGTTGCACTTTTTGCATAATGCCTTAGGCATATTGCGAAATGCATCTGATGAAGGTGGCAAGGGAGCAGTGTCCAATTCATCTTGAAGTGGAGCAATGTACAGAATAGAATTCTCCCCTATTTTTGTCGTTTTAATAAGCCTGCCTGTGTACCCACAGTCTGCCGGTGCCACTAGGGTGAGCTTCCGACTTCCCCAACCCCCTGCAAGTATAAACAACAAAATTGTGTTTATTATATGTAAACAATAAGATGTAAATTTGAGTAATATATTACTAATACTATATATATATATATATATATATATATATATATATATATATATATATATATATATATATATATATATATATATATATATATATAGCTCAACATATTTATTACACCACCATCAAATGTAAGGTTTGTGCCACGGCTGCCCTAAACTAACAGTACTACTGATTACCAAAATAATTTTTATGTTTCTCTAATGGTTAATTCACCAGTATGTGTAAGCTCTTTAGTCACAGTTGGCTAAGTCAAAGTCCAGATTTGAATCCTATTTAACAAATTTGGGA
>NC_138725.1:20397888-20437435 GCF_965113295.1 Leuciscus leuciscus | reverse complement strand
CATATTTACACAACCATCACACACACTACAGTTTGATTAAGCGACAGGCTCATTTTTGTATTGTTTTCATCGATCACAGCGATACTTGTGCGTCTTTTCAGGCGTCTTCCTACTGAAATAAACATTTAGTGCAGCAGCAGCGAGCATGAGGAGAATATGTTGAGTTCATTCAGACCTGAGCGATTTTGAGTTCGTTTGTGTGATTGTGTCGATGTTTGGAGTGAGAACTGTTACTGAGTGTCAAGTCAAAATTCAAAGTTTGAGATCTGTGAGGGGAATTGCTGCTGACGTCTATTACTAGCGTTCAAATACTGGAAAAGTTTGATATAAGCTAGTAAACAATATTGTTTTGTGGTGCTCTAATAAAGGTTGTATGATCATTGTCAGTTTCTGCACAGTACAAACTAACACGTTAATGATCTAACTTAATTACATTATTGCAATGAATGTTGAACTATATTCATATGAACATTTTATGGTTTAGTTGGGTAGTTACCTGAGTGTCAAAAGTGTTTTTGTTTTTGCCATATTTTATGTTTTATACGTGTAACATTGCGAGAAACAGTATTGTCTTTTAATATAGTTGTCTTTCAGTATAGTTCAGTGTAGCTTTATAGTCATATATCCTAACTCAAATAATGTGTTTCTAACAGCAAACATTCAGAATAAAGAGAGATGATCTGCTGATGATCCTGAATTTCTTGTTGAATGAGTGTTGATAGTCTGAGGCTCATCAGGCCATCCTTAAAAATATTTTGGTTTGCAGTAACAGCAAAAAAAAAAAGAATAAAAGGGTCTATATTTTTTTTTTTCAAGATTCAATGAAAAAAAAAAAAAATGTCATGATGATTACATAGGTATGAATTTAAACTAATTTGCATATCGTGACGTCACTGACTGGGTCAGAATCAAGAAAGAAGCCACAGATATCAACTAAAGTGGATTTTCAGAGGGAAACAAATAAATTAAATTGACTTTAGAATTCACAAAATGACAGTTAATTGCATTAACATGCAATGTAATACCTATATGAAAAAAACATGTTAATGTGTTACATTAACAATGCATCTCTATTTAGTTTTTCACCGATGTCTAGGGGCTGTTTACACCAGGCCACTTCATGCGTTTTCTCAGATCGGATTGCTGTCTGATTTATCAAAACGATTCCGTTTACACCTGGTTAACTTACATGTATTTTTTTGCGGATATAAATCCGATCTTCAATTCCCGCTATATGCAGATTTAATGGAGTGCATGTCACCGAAAGCAATAGTTATGAGATGCATTATTTTATTGATCATCAGCTAAAATTTCTGAATCAAAGCCCGCAATAAGAGAAAGCGGAAACAGCCCTGGTAAGATCATTTCGTTTCTTTACATTTAATAAAGATGATTGTGTGTTAAGCATCAGCGACTTACTTTCACTTTGATTTGCGAAAGTTTGCACGTTGGCTTGATGAATAGATGCTCAGCTTCTCATCTGCGGTGATGCGTGTTGCAGTAGCGTCGTCATATCTGACTATAACATTACATATAGCCTATAACACGCTCTCACATGTTTATTTTTTAATAAACCATATTCAACAACATATAAAAATGAAATAATCTTTAGAGTAATTTGACAAAGCCGCAGCCATCATTACCAAGCGCGAACCATTGACAGTGAATGAAACGAAGCGAACTTAGCCTTCAAGCCGTAGTGTGACATGCGTAAACCAATGGTGTAAACATAATCATAGATGACGCACCACGGGTTTTTATTTAAAAGAAAGAACGTAGCTTATGTTTGTATGTAGGTCTAGGCAATTTATATTCACAATCAGAGTTTCCGTTGTCCGGTAATTGCCGGACATTGGCCGAAAAAAAAATGAAATGTCCAACAAAATTAAATCTCTCCGGTCAAATTGTCCGATTAAAATTACCTAATAATCCCGCCCCCCTAACACAATCTGAATTTGAGAATAAGCCTAAAATGTATAAAACAAAAATACACCAACCTTTGGCTATGTTATAAAGGAACAGGCTCTACCGTTTGAAAGTTATTAAACAACATCGCATGCTGCATTTCAAATAAAGCGCACGCCTAAAACGGCTGTAATATAGACCTAAACAACGAACGAATGAGTGAGACGTTTCAAATATGGCCAGGCCCAGGCAGACTAGCCGTAAAAGCTTTTTTCAGAGGCCAGACGCGACGGACGATGGTGAATCAGGAACGCCTGGAGCCTCAGATGTCCAGACAGCTCCACCACCACCGGAGAAAAAGCAGAATCGGATCAAGACGAAGCAGCGAAGTCGCCTTGCGGAGAACAAGGTTACGCGGCTTATGCGCATTGCAAGTTGTGGAGAGACACTAGCCGCGTTTCCATTAGGCTACCCTTCAAATTGCGCAAATTGAAATTGCGAATTAAAAATACGCACAATGGAAACACGTTAATTTCGCAAAAACTCCCGTTTATCGCAAGCACGTTTTTTATGCTCCGCATGAGGTGGTTTTTCAGGCAATTCGAAAAAGGAATATTTCGCAAAACTGCAATGGAAACAGTTTTTGCGCATTTGCAGTCACCTGACTTAGAAGACGCGGTGTGTTTGAGGTCCATGTATAGCTACGCAAATAATAATAATTTTATATTATTTTATTATATTATAACATTTAATGAGCTATATTTAGAAGACGCTTTTATGCAAAAAAGGAACAAAGCTGAGTGTGGAGTGCGCACTGCATGGCACGGAGGCGCGGGCGTGACCACTTGCATTTTCCTATTAACAGTGGAAACAACTTAAAATACGCTATCATTTCTGGTCATACAGAAAATAATAATACATTATTCTCAACTACTTTTATTTGTGTAAACTCACAATAACAAGAAAACGTTGTGCTTTTGTAAAATAAAATAAAACAATCAGACGCACTTTCATGATCTCCATAAACTGGAGCGCGAGAACTGAAACAAAATATAGCCTATGTAGGCTAAAGCTTGAAATGTCCACTTTAAAACGAACAAATTCGAATCGAAAGCTAATACCTTCTGATTATGTACCTAATCCGTATGAAAGGTGCATTTCTCTCTAAAAGCGCATCTGCTTAACAGCGGAGATGGAGATGTGATTTTAGCCAACACTTAGAAAACAATAGTTTATTCATAATATTAATGGCTCTTCTCATTCAGCTCTGCGGGAAAAACATCAATTCCAGGTTCTAATTTGGCCTTTGAAAACCAGTAAAATCGACATGTTTTTCATATTAATTTGTGAATATTTTAAATGTTTAATAAAGGGGCAAAAAGTCATAAACAAAAATCAGAAAATGCGTCGGTATTTACTTTTTTTGCGCAGCAGTTTGTGTAGCCAGTTCAAATGAAAATTTTGGTGTTCAACTTTGCGTTTTAAAAAGACAACAACCGTTAATTTTTCGTTTTTCAATTACGGGTTAAAAAAGGAAAAACGAATGGACAAAAGTAGCCTACATGGATCGTTTGGACAGAATACGAGACAGAGTTCTTTATTAAATTCATAAAAGAAATAATAATTAGCCTATAGGAATACTGGATTCTAAATCTCAAATAAATGCCACAATCAAAACCTCGGAGCAGAAATGAGGGCGAAACACCCAGAAACTCCCTGTGTCGTTCGCAGTACAAGGGTCTTTCCCTGCCATTAATGCTTGGATAACACGCCACGTCTCCTTCCATTAATCATAATAATAATGTCTAATGCGGTGGCTGTGATATTATAGGCCTATTAAACCAACGTCTGTTGCCGTGATTTTTAAATGACTTATCGTGAGAGAAAAAAGGACGTTTAGTCGCATATAACATCAGTTAATGGAAACGCCGTCATTTCGCAATAGTTTTTTATCGATATTTAGATAATAGCGCAAAACATTTGCGCAAATCTGTAATGGAAATGCGGCTATTTACACCGCGAGATATTCAGATATTTTATGTGGGGAAGGGGGATTGGTTTGTTAAACTATGAATGTGAAACCATAGTAAAAACAATTGGCGTTGATTGACGCCAATCGGACGTTCATGTTTTTTTTCCGTCTATTTGAAAGTTAGGCTAATAAACATGTTGCATTCTATACGGCCTGATTATGTCATTTTTTTAAGTTACATAGCCTGCCTCCAGTTTTCCTCAACTTGACTAATTAAGAGGCAATATTTGACCGGCATATCATCAAAATGTCCGGAAAACGAAATCTCTGTGACCGGCACCATTTTTTTCTAGCGGAAACTCTGTCACAATACTTAATAACTAGATGCGAAAGTTCGTCGAGACAAACTTTAAGTTGGCTTGAGAAAGTTTGGACCAGAATGTTTTTTGCTAGGCAGTTGCAAGGATGTTATGGGTGGTCGTTATGGTGTTGCTAGGCGGTTGCTAGGGTATTCTGGGTGGTTGCTATGGTGTTGCTAGGGTATTCTGGGTGGTTGCTAGGCGGTTGCTAGGGTGTTCTGGGTGGTTGCTATGTTGTTGCTAGGCGGTTGCTAAGGTATTTTGGGTGGTTGCTAGGGTGTTGCTAGGCGGTTGCTAGGGTATTCTGGGTGGCTGCTAGGTGGTTGCTAGGGTGTTCTGGGTGGTTGCTATGGTGTTGCTTAAGAAGTTTAAAGTGGTTTGAAGTTTAAAGTAGTTTGAAGTTTATAGATGGATAGATAGATAGATAGATAGATAGATAGATAAATAAGTTAGATTGATAGACAGACACACACACACACACACACACACACACACACACACACACACGCACACTCAGAGTTTATGAGTTAAAAAAAAATCGGTCGGTCTTAACGCAAGTTTACAACCGGCAAGTCGGTCGGACTAAAAGGAAAAAAAAATAATAATTGGGTCGGTACTAAATTGACAGGGTCGGTCGGGTTACGGCAAACAAGAATATTTTTAAGGATGGCCTCAATATTAACAGATCTGCTGAAAACACTTTATTTCATGACAATAGTTCCTGTTTTCATCTCATTTATTATGCTGATCTCTTCAGAACTCTTTGAGTACACTGTACACTGTAAATTGACACTTAAAACTTGTTTCATTATTGGTGTCAACAGACTGAGGGTATTTGATAGTGACAAATCTGTTTACTTCTGTTTATGCTTATAACTCTTTTTCTTATCATTATTTATGTTTGGGAGAATTAACATTATTATATTCTGTTGTCCATAAGCAAAAAACAAAACAAAACAAAATCACTCAGTAACTGATATTTCTTAGATTTTGGCAGATCAGCAGTCACATCATCAGTGAAGCTGTAATTCTCCAATAAATGCTCAGGAAGAGCTGAAATCTGCAAAGACTGAGTTTATTAAAGAGGACAGTGAGAACATGAGTGATCCAGAACCCTGCAGAATGAAACACACTGAAGATACTGAAGAACAAAGAGGTTGGTGTTTATTCTTCATTCATTCATGATGCTGAAGAACATTCATGTTAGAAACATTCAAACTAGGGATGGAAACGGTTAATCGATTATCGATTAATTGTCAACAAGAATTTACTCGATTAAATTAAAGGAGAACTCCGGTCAATTTTAACATTGAGGTCATTTTTTTGTACATTTGGAGTGCTGTCAATACAGAGAACAACGACATAAATCGGTGTTGCCTACACCGTGTTATCCTCTTTTTAAAATTTGCACTCTGTTAACTTCAATGGGGCAAGTTTTAAACCTGCTTTTACCCTCTTAACATCCTTGATGTGTCATGACAAGTGCACAGCCAATGTGAGTGATTACTTTAGAGTCAACACGGGTGAATCTGACTGCAATAGATGTGAAAGATATGAATAAAAATGAAGTTAATTCGGCCAGCACTCAGACCTGTATTTACATCCTGTTTTCGGTTGAAGTCCAAAGTAGTCGATTGTCGAGTTCACGCGCATATGTTTAGTTACCTATGATCACGCGCGTGAACTCGACAATCGACTACTTTGGACTTCAACCGAAAACAGGATGTAAATACAGGTCTGAGCGCTGGCCGAATTAACTTCATTTTTATTAATATCTTTCACATTTACTACAGTCAGATTCACCCGTGTTAACTCTAAAGTAATCACTCACATTGGCTGTGCACTTGTAATGACACATCAAGGATGTTAAGAGGCTAAAAGCAGGTTTAAAACTTGCCCTATTGAAGTCAAATTTTAAAAAGAGGATAACACGGTGTAGGCAAAACTGATTTTTGTCGTTGTTCTCTGTATTGACAGCACTCCAAATTAAAAAAAAATGAGCTCAATGTTAAAATTGACCGGAGTTCTCCTTTAAATTAATTGTCGGCTAATTGACCTATGGCTAAGCCATGCCCCCTCCACTCACTCGGACAAACAGTCAACATTCGGTAACAGGCGCTATGGCAGCTGTCACAGTAGGAGACATTTCACAGGAGACAATTGATGATTTTTGGAGACAGAAAGATTATATATCTCAAAGTCACCAAAAGGGCCTTAACTATGCATTGGAGGGTTATATTAATCATTTTATTTTGAGAAGGTCGATGAAAAGCTTCAGCTCCAGACAAAGAGTTAAAGGAACACTCCACCATTTTTTGAAATAGGGCTTATTCACCTTCTTTCCTACATTTAGATAGGTGGGCAAATGCATTTTTGTCTCAGTGCATGCATTGTTTTAGTTTGACAGGGTTGGCGCTAGCTTAGCTTAGCATAATGAATGGAATCCTTTGTTGCCAGCTAGCATGTCCTGAGTAAAAGTGATATAAAAAAAAAAAAAAAACCCACCTAATTACTTCTTGTGGCCTACGTATTCACAACAAGTACAAATAGCGATGTAGATTAACACTAGGCGATTTCCTATGCAGATTTTGACTTGGGACTATATTAGGGGGAAGCACAGGCGAAGCACTGCTACTTGGGCGCAGAGATATCACGTCAATATCTGCCTAGGAAATCGCCTAGTGTTAATCTGCATCGCTATTTGTACTTGTGAATACGCAGGCCACAAGAAGTAATTAGGTAGGGTTTTTTTTTTTTTATATCACTTTTATTCAGGACATGCTAGCTGGCAACAAAGGATTCCATTCATTATGCTAAGCTAAGCTCACGCCGACCCTGTCAAACTAAAACAATGTATGCACTGAGACAAAAATGCATTTGCCCACCTATCTAAATGTGGGAAAGAAGGTGAATAAGCCCTATTTCAAAAAACGGTGGAGTGTTCCTTTAACGTTACAGGTCAGTGTGTAACGTTATAGTTTGGTGCTATTTCGCTTTAAACGCTCGCTTTATACGCGCATCCTATTCGCTTTGGACGCGCAAATGGGTTCAAAATGTTCAAGCGTCGAACTAGACGCGATACGCGCAAATTTGACGCTCTATTCGCGTTTGGTGTGAACGCAGCATAATGAACAGGCTGCGATGTCAAGATTGCGCAATGCTGGAATGTGTGTGTGTGTCAGAGAGAGAGAGGCGCGGGCGCGATCGAACAGTGGAAACATAAAAACATACTCCATTTTGTTCATACAGGACATCATTAAAACTGCAAAGTGTTTAGCCTACTTATATTTGTGTAAAACACAACATTGTGCTTTTGTCAAACTGCAACGCAGCTAGAAGCTAGGCTAACGTTACGTTAGAGATTTTAAAGATAACGTGCTGCTGATGATAATGTTTCAAGTTTTTCATTCAAGTAGTTCGAAGTATTGTCAAACAAAACGGAGGCTAGCTAGACCCTCCCTCCTCCTCATCCGTGCACTAACCCCCCAAACCCCACCCCCAAATCATTCTTGTCAGTTATTGGCTGGAACAGTTTGTTATGTTTTCGTGGTGCGGGTGAGCCCAGTTTGTTTTTGTTGCTGTTTGTGGAGCCTGTGGTGTCTAGAGAGACCGCGTTCTCTTACGAGAGGTCTCTCGTACTGCGTAAGATATCTTACGCTAGGGGAAAATCCTTTTTCCGCGAGATATTGAAGCCAAAAATTATCCTTAATTTTGTAATAATGCAAAACGCGTTGCGGCAGCATGCAGACATAGGCGAGGCAGCTCGCGCGCCTATTGGCTGCTCTGCGGCAACTGCAGCAGCCTATCGAGCGAGGCCTGGCGTGACGCCAGACCCAATGAGGGTGCTTCGCGCCCGCTGCGTCACGTCCCGCCGAAACGGGCGTGGTCTAGGCCTATAAATACCGCTCGCAGGCAGCTATTATCTGATTTTTCATCCTTCAAGCGAAGCACACGCATCGCTGGAGCTGGAGAAGAAGCCGCGCCGTCTGAGAGAGAGCACCTTCAGCGGGACGAGTCACTGAAGTCGCTGGCCGCGCCGCCTTCCTTGCCTTCCTGCTGCGCTATCCGGCGTTATATCCTTTCTCTGCTACTGTGTTTATGTATGTGTGTGTGCTCGCCGCCGCGACACACACTCTCATTGCACTAAAAGAGCTGGGCGTCTTTTTGAAGACGCCCCTTTTCCTGAGGATCACGCAGCTCTCGCGCTCGCTGACGGCGACTGCCCTCACTGCGAGCTAGTTACTGCCTATGGTGACTCTTAGGACTCACCTGGCATCCTTCTCCGAGACTGCTCCTCCGCCCCCCCCCAACCCGCAAAGCTCGCCGGTTCGCCTGCTTGCCTTGCCTGCTTGGGGGACGATACCTGTTCTCCCTCTGTTCGAGCCGCGCAAACCGCGCCGCTCACAGGGGATGTCAGGAGCGGACGGTCACGGGGCTAGCTTTCTCTCTCCCTCTGTTCGAGCCGCGCAAACTGCGCCGTTCACAGGGGAGGCTGGAAGCGGACGGTCGGGGTTAGTTTTTCTTTACGTTATAAGAAAGCTACCCTGCCTCTGCGCCCCATTCATGCGTCACTCACCGGCGAAAGGAGAAAGGAGTGTTTTTAGTCCCGCCGAGGATGGACTGACCTTCAATTTCTCATACATTTCTCAGTTCCTTGATCAGGTGACTGGAAATATCAATATTGCAGCAAACGAGCTTGTTTTAATACAAGCGCGCCTGCAAGCAAACGCCGAAGAAAACATGTTGACGCTCTCTTATATGCTCGTGCATCTGAAAGCCTTTGTGTTCCCCCCTGTGGCTCAGTGGCGGAATCTTGGGTTTTCCGCACGAGAGACCAGTGTTCGAATCCCGGTCTAGCGGCAGATAAATTATGCCGCCAAAGCTTCGCTCTGTCAGTTCCCTGAAAGGCGACTGCAGATGTGCATTTTGCAGCCAACGAGCGCGTTGTACAACCCGCTCGCCTGCACCCAAACACCGTTTCTATGGTTTCCGTGCGTCACTGGCGTAAGGAGAAAAGAGAGTGTTTCTGGTCCCGCTGCGGACGGACCGACCTCCATTTCCTCGTACATTTCTCATTCCCCTCTGAAGTTCGGGCGACTGGAAATGTCAGTATTGCAGTGAGCAATACACGCATGCCTGCAAACAAACGCCAGCACGTTGACGCTCTCTGATAATACTCGCGCTAACTGAGTTACAATGTGTCTCCCCCTGTGGCCCAGTGGCAGACTCTCAGGTTTTTGCGCGCGAGAGACCCGTGTTCGATTGGGATCGTGACCTGGCTTCCCCTTCCTTCATTTTTGGTCTTTTATCTTCGTTGTCTTGAGTAACCTACTTTTGTTGCGCGTTGTCGCGACGTTCCGTCTTGCCTCGCCTCATTTGCGCCCGTTTGACCAGCCCACATCAAGTGAACTTGATGCCGGGAGATTGTGAGACCCGAGTATTAATCCGTGTGGCCGTTTGGCCACCTCCGCACTGTTTCAACTGGAAGACTGTGTTTGTGTGTTTGTGGGGTTTGTATGGTAAAATTAGATTGTTGTGTGAATGAATTCATAAGTTGATGTGAGTTGTTTGAGTGCGTTCGGTTATTGTTGGAAGTGTGTGCGAGCGTGTGTGTATGTGCGAGTGTGTTTGCGTGCGAAGTATTACTGGTTGTGAGTTTGCGTGATCTTGAGTGCATCTTGTGTGTGTGTGTGTATATTGTTAATGGACCAGGTGGGTCAATGATGTATAAGGATTTTCAACAGGCCAATTTTAAAATACCCAAAAAAATAATACCTGTTGCAATTGTTCAAACAGGATGTTGGATGTTGTGTACACCTAAATTCATTTAAAAAAATTAATTTAAGTGATTTTAGTGTTTTTTCATCTAGATGAATTGTCCGTAGCCTTAAAAAATGTCATGTGGTACGACCATGATTTATCTTAAAATTAATTAATTTCCTTAACATGCTTAAAATTTTTTTTACAAGTTCTTGGTAATTAAAGTGTTTAGAAACCAAGTATTTGCATTTCTTTTGAGTTCTTGTAAATAATGATCAAATTTTTTGTTCTATAATTTCCGAGTTGCCTTCACTCACATAAAACTGATAGAAATGTTTTAAAAATATAATTTACTAAAGCATACTGAATCAGTGATTCTTATTTCAGCCACAGAAATAAGATATTTTATTTTAAATTTAATACAGTGATTGCTTTTATTGGTCGCACCACATGATAAGTGGTCGCTCCAAATGACACAAATACCTTATATGGTTAAAAATCTATTTAAAGAGATCAATGAACAATACATTTTATACAAAAAAATTGATTTAAACCAGATTTTATAAAAAAAAAAAAAAAAATTTAACTTGACTTACAATTTCTTTCTAACAAATAATAATGTTATAAATATAAATTATTTCATAAAAGTATTGTATACAGTTAACATTTGGGGTCAGTAGTTTTTTTTAAAAGTAATTAATACTTTTATTAATCAAGGACACATTCAGTGTCACATTCAGGCGCAGGCTATAATGTTACGAAAGATTTTATTTCAAATAAATGCTGTTCTTTTGAACTTTCTATTCATCAAATAATCCTGACATATAAAATGTATCACAGTTTCCACAAAAATATGAACATTGATAATAATCAGAAATGTTTCTTGAGCAGCAAATCATTAGTGACTCTGGATCACAAAACCAGTCAAGTCGCACAGGGTATTTGTGGCAATAGCCAACAATACATTATATGGGTCAAAATTATCGATTTTTCTTTTATTCCAAAAATCATTAGGATATTAATAAAGATTTTTTATATTTTGTAAATGTCCTACCATAAATTTATAAACATTTATTTTTGTGAGTGAATATAGCAATATTGCAAACATAAATGGACAACTTTAAAGGCGATTTTCTCAATGTTTCGATTTTGTAGCACCCTCAGATTCCATATTTTCAGTTGTATCGGCCAAATATTGTTCTATCTTAACAGATCATACATCAATAGAAAGCTTATTTATTCAGCTTTCATATGATGTATAAATCTCAATTTCAAAAAATGTACCCATATGACATTGACCCATTGAGTGGTTTTGTGGTCTAGGGTTACATATTAGAATGATTTCTGAAGGATCAGTGTCATGTGACACTGAAGACTGGAGTAATGATGCTGAAAATTCAGCTTTGATCACAGGAATAAATTACAGTTTACTATATATTCACATAGAAAACATATTTTAAACTGTAATAATATTTCACTCTTCTCCTATCAAGGTACTCTGCTCTTGCTGCAGGGTCAGAGTTTTTTCGCTTGGCAGTGGCATCTGGTAAAATAGATTAAAATAGTTTTAAATAAATAAATAGGCAATAATAAATACACTACAAATAAATGCAGTATTACTAAACTGAAATTACATGCTCTATTTTTTTTGTGCATTTTTCTCATATCGTACAAAGAGTAAACATAAACTGTCTGAAATATATAAAAAAATATCCCAAATTGCATAAAAATCTATTCCAAATGATACTAAAGTAAAGTACTTTTTTATATAAACCGTCAATTGAATATAAAAGCATACAACTGCCAATCTAGGACATATATCCATCATGGAAAACAGTCTGCAGTGGTCGCACCACATGATATTTGGTCGCACCACATGATATTTTCAAATTCAGTCATAATTTACAGGTACAGAATTGGCCACCTAAACAAAACAAGATATCTTGCCAAAAAAGGTCACTATGAAATTTATAATAAAAATATATATTTGTAGAAATAACTTTAATATAAAAAAAATTGAGGTCATACCACATGACATCCAAATTTGGCAACTACATACCAACCATTACAAAGGTTTATTTTTTTTCCAATTTGAGAGAATTACAAACCTGCTTGCTGCTTCCATGGGTCCTTGGTAAATTGGTTTATGATGTAACTTCCTGTGTTTGAATAGTTTTCAACATACAAGTCCCAAAATGGTAGTTCCTTGATGGTCGTACCACATGATATTTCATAAAATGGACATCATCGGACAAAGTTTGTTTGTATATTATGATGGAAATATAAATACAAATGCTTTGAATTTTTTGAAAGGATTACAAAACATTTTGGAAATCATGCCAAATAGTGCAGAAAATAAATTTGAATAAATTCAGAGTAATTTCAAAGACGTTTTCAAAACAGAAGTTATGGCCGGACGGTCGCACCACATGATGTTTTGCCACTTTAAATAACAAAAAAAACAAAAACAAATAAGTAAAGGTTTTTGATGAGTTAAAGTGAGTACATACATGGGAGAGGTACTACAAATATGCAGTATCTTTTTATGCATTTAAACCCGTTTTTGCATGAAAAAATGCAATCGGACAGAAAATTTAGGCGTCACGTCATTGACCCAGGTGTAATGTGATTTGCATCTGTCATTTTGTTGCTTTTTGTATTTTGTTGATCAACTTTGTATTTTTCTTTTTCTCTTGTTTATTGATTTGATTTCTGTTATTTTTTTGCTTTTGTATTTTGTTGATCAGCTTTGTATTTTTCTTTTTCCCTTGTTTATTGATTTGATTTATGATAATTTGATTGTATTTTTCTTTTTTTCTTGTTTATTGATTTGTGACAATTTGACGTTGATTTCGTTAACTTTGTTGGACTGGCTGAGAAGGAGTGCTGACCACTCTAGGTCCAAGTTAATGGGTACCCTTGTTCACTGAGTGATTTGATTCTTCTGAATTTCCTGTCACTTGAATGCACGTGTGCTTGTGGTGAAGTGAGTACATTAGTGTACGTTTGAAGTGCTTGTAGTGAAGTGGAATTGGGTAGGTTTGTTATTTCTCCTTGCCATCTGACATGTTATCTTTGATCGATTTTGTTATCTTCCTTTAGTTTTGATTTTGAAGCCATATTAACCCCTTGTGTACTGAATTGTGTTTAGATTTTATTCTAGTTATAATAAAGAATTGTTATTTTTTTCTATATTCACGTCTCTGCTCTATCCTTGTGGAAACGAACCTGTGTGTCCTTATTGGACCATTATTCCCCTGGGTGAAATTCCCAGGGTGGCGTAGTCGGTGTTGTAATTATAATTGAGTCAAGAATCACGAAATCCACCCCTTCGGTGGCTACATATGAAATGGCTGCAAAAGTTTCTGGGTTTTTTTTATACAACTGGTCAGTAAAAGGAGGTTTCTTATTGATTGTCAACATCAGGTCAAACTCCATTTAAATATTTTAACTGTTTTATTTTACATTTATTTAATATACAATCAAGGTTTACAATTTGTAACAATTTTACCAGAATTTGACCTAAATTTAGTGCATATTTTTACAAACATGTATAACAAATAATAATCATTCCAAAATGTACAAATTTACAATCTACTCCGCTTTACTGCAAACACTTGTGTTCTTTCTCACAGTGAAATTCACCTGATCTTGTGTTTTTTGTGTCACACTTTCACATGTGTGTGAAGTCAATGGAAGTAGAAGTTTAGTGTGGACGACCCTTAATAATTAAAACGTTTTAGTAGTTTTTTACATAACTATATATCAATCTAAAAGTTGCTGTCAGAATATGTCAGAATTTTGTATTTTAATGTTAATTTCATGTAAGATAATTGTGTCATTAATCAAATATATATTTAATAGTTCTCACGACAGGGATTTGTGCCTATAATGTTTACAAAATAATAACTGGAAGATCAGTGTACCTCACTCATGGAAAGTTTCAGGGACGTATTATTAATTTATAAAAAGACAGATTATTGTAATATTTTATAACAGTTGTCTGTTACATCTGGGATAAATCTCCATTCACTCCATATTTCTCTCTTTTAATTATTTTGATTATTTAAAAAATTAGAAAATTAGCTTTTCTTTGATTTCAGACCCGATGGAAGAGAGTGAAGAACTGAGTGAAGTTGAGGAGGAACATCATGTCAAACCTGGAGAAAAACCTTTGAGTCGATCAAAGACTAAAAAAACATTTTTAAAGAAAAGAAGAGCCAAGAAATCTTTCACCTGCACTCAGTGTGGAAAGAGTTACACAGCCAAACATAATCTTGAGATTCACATGAGAGTTCACACTGGAGAGAAGCCGTTCACATGTGATCAATGTGGGAAGAGTTTCAGCCGATCAACACACCTTGAAAGTCACATGAAAATCCACACCGGAGAGAAGCCGTTCTCATGTGATCAATGTGGGAAGAGTTTCAGCCGATCAACACACCTTGAAAGTCACATGAAAATCCACACCGGAGAGAAGCCGTTCTCATGTGATCAATGTGGGAAGAGTTTCAGCCAATCAACACACCTTGAAAGTCACATGAGAATCCACACCGGAGAGAAGCCGTTCATGTGTGAACAGTGTGAAAAGAGATTCTCAAACAAAAACTCTCTTAAGATTCACATGAGGATCCACACCGGAGAGAAGCCGTTCTCATGTGATCAGTGTGGGAAAACATTTCTCAGTGCATCACACCTGAAGAGACACCAGAGAGTCCATACGAAGGAGAAGCCATATTCATGTTCTGTGTGTGGAAAGAGTTTTTCACAGCTGGATAGTTTACATAAACATCAGAAAATTCACACTGGTGTGAGAGAGTACATGTGCTTTGAGTGTCTGAAGACTTTTATTACAGCGGAGAAATTAAAACTGCACCAGAGAATTCACACTGGAGAAAAACCTTACAAGTGTTCACACTGTGACAAGAGATTCAGAGAGTCCGGAAGTCTGAAAACACATGAGAGGATCCACACTGGAGAAAAACCTTACAAGTGTTCACACTGTGACAAGAGATTCAGAGAGTCAGGAAGTCTGAAAACACATGAGAGGATCCACACTGGAGAGAAGCCGCACACATGTGGTCAGTGCGGAAAGAGTTTCTCTACTAAAAGTCACCTGAAGCGACACATGAAGATCCATGCAGTGGAGAAACCACAGTAAGTTGTTCTTCTCTATGTGCTGAGAAACAAAAGCAGTTTTTCCACCTTCAGAAAAGGTTCCAGTTGTGTTTCCACTTGAGCTGGTACGGCACGGCACAATTACTAACTGTTCTCGGCCCTGAACTCTCAGCACACTTGGCTAACCGTGCCGAACCGTGATGATAGTGTGTGTGTGTACTAGTAGTGGAAATTTTCATTCTTTCCAGAGAATCGTTCATTTTCAGTTCGTTCACAAAAATGATTTGTTCAGTAACAATTTCGGTAAATGATAAATGCATCGTACCGTACCTCTAGCATATTACCGACATTTATCTTTGTCAGATTACATTTACTTATTAAACTTGATGTCTATTCTAACACTTTATATTGCCTGTGTAGTTTCTGTAGACACAAATCTGTAACATGTTAATGATGGAATTACTTTATTGCAATTAATAGTTTTTATAAAGTCGAACTATATTTAGATTCACATATTATGGTGTTGTAGTTACTTCCCTGTTGAGGTTCATAAAGATAGGTTAGGCCTATTTATCTAATTATTTAGTTTTATCATTGATGATTTATCCATGTTATATTTTGAGGCTTTTATCATATTTCCTGACTCAAATAAGTAAGTAGTTTATATTAATGTTCTGAGCAACAAAGTCTCTTCTGTGTAAGTTACACACACATCACTACATAGCCAAATCTCTCCTCTCCACCTATAGCCGGTGTGCAGTGAGCACAGGACATTTTGTTGATTGGCAACTATTAACTCGTGTTCAACCAACAGGAATGTCTAATTTTTCAGTTCAGATTAATGCAAAAATACCACCAATTTGCTCTCTGACAGTAGGTGGCGCTCATGTAAAAGCAGAAATAAAGCACTATACAGGGCTATACTCTAGACTGCGAGTAAATGGTCACATTTTGCGACTTTTTTTCCTGCCGGTGCGAGAGAGTTGCCATTTCTGCCGCATACGAGAAACATCACATGGCAAACAAAAGCAGAATGAAACCACACTACTCGTTTGAGCTGCGCAGCGCAAACAGTTTATCAGCTCAGAGCAATACTAGACAGCGGTTTACTCGTGGGCTGATCTCGATCACGCAACAATGTTACTACGCAGTGCTGGGAGATCCATTGAGAGAGCATTTTAAAGGGATAGTTCATCCTAGTTACATCCCAGCAAACACAGAACGTTCCCCTAACGTTCCCATATGGTTCCCATTTGGTTATTTTTTTGGGAACCAAATAAGAACGTTCTAGGAACGTTCTCTGTAGGTTATTTTTAGGTTTAATTTTTATAAACTAAAGAGAACGTTCTGGGAACGTTCCCTGCAGGTTGTTATTTAATAACCTAAAGAGAACCTTCACAGAACCTTCCCTGCAGGTTATTTTTAGGTTTTATTTTTATAACCTAAAGAGAACCTTCACAGAACGTTCCCTGCAGGTTATTTTTAGGTTTTATTTTTATAACCTAAAGAGAACCTTCACAGAACGTTCCCTGCAGGTTATTTTTAGGTTTTATTTTTATAACCTAAAGAGAACCTTCCCAGAACGTTCCCTGCAGGTTATTTTTAGGTTTAATTTTATAACCTAAAGAGAACGTTCTGGGAAGGTTCCCTGCAAGTTGTTATTTAATAACCTAAAGAGAACTTTCCCAGAACGTTTCCTGCAGGTTGTTTTTAGGTTTTATTTTTATAACCTAAAGAGAACGTTCTGGGAAGGTTCCCTGCAGGTTGTTATTTAACTAGATGTACCGCATCGCGGTACAAAATATGACCGCCGCTCAGGCCTGCACTGGCTTTCCACAAAAATAAATGACGTGGAGTAATTTGGCTGTATTGCGTGTTTATGTATATACCTAAAAAAAGTAATAGTATGTGCATGTCTGTCTGTGTGTGTGTGTGTATGTGTGTGTATGTGTGTGTGTGTGTGTCTGTGTGTGTGTGTGTGTGTGTGTGTGTGTGTCTGTGCGTGTATGTATGTGTGCGTACATGTGTGCGCGTGTGTGTTTGTGTGTGTGTGTCTGTGCATGTGGATTTGTATGTGTGTGTATGGGTGTGTGTCTGTGCGTGTGGATGTCAGTGTGTGTGCATGCTTGCGTTTGTTTGTATTCCTGCATGTGTGTGTGTGACAGTATCATCCTAAACCAGCAACCCTTCGCTCAACAGGCCGATGAGTGTACAGTCACTAAATGTGCACATAAATGAATTTATTTTATACCCCCCCATGGATGAAATTCTACAAAACTTAGCAGAGGATACCCCCAGAGGTTGTCAAGTTAATCATACACATGAAATATGGTGCAGTTCTGAACATCTCCACTGAAGATAGGGGCGATTAAAGCAGAATAATATTGCATTTTCATTTTTTATGGGAGGGGCGCAAATCACAAATGAGTGATTATGGGCTAGGTTGATGTGGGCCCTTAAGAGCAACATACCATAAAAATGTCTTCATCCTCGGTGCCACGGTTCAGGTAGTTATTTAGGAAAAACGGCATTTTTTTGGGTTTGGGGGGGCCCAGCGCGGGGGGGGGGAGTGGCCCCCGGGGACCAAACGAAATTTTTCCTTAGAAGTCTAGTGGGGCTACATGCCCACCAAATTTCATGTTCCCCGGTGTTTCGGTGTCCCTGGTATGGTTGACGAAAAATTTATGGGGGCCCCAGCGCGGGGGGGGGGGGGGGGGAGTGGCCCCCGGGGACCAAATGAAATTTTTCCGTAAAAGTCTAGTAGACCAACATACCACAAAAATTTCTTCATCCTCGGTGCCACAGTTCAGGTAGTTATTTAGGAAAAACTGCATTTTTTTGGGGTTTGGGGGGGCCCAGCGCGGGGGGGGAGTGGCCCCCGGGGACCAAACGAAGTTTTTCCTTAGAAGTCTAGTGGGGCTACATGCCCACCAAATTTCATGTTCCCCGGTGTTTCGGTGTCCCTGGTATCGTTGACGAAAAATTTAAGGGGGCCCCAGCGCGGGGGGGGGGAGTGGCCCCCGGGGATCAAACGAAATTTTTCCGTAAAAGTCTAGTAGACCAACATACCATAAAAATTTCTTCATCCTCGGTGCCACGGTTCAGGTAGTTATTTAGGAAAAACTGCATTTTTTTTGGGTTTGGGGGGGCCCAGCGCGGGGGGGGAGTGGCCCCCGGGGACCAAACAAAATTTTTCCTTAGAAGTCTAGTGGGGCTACATGCCCACCAAATTTCATGTTCCCCGGTGTTTCGGTGTCCCTGGTATCGTTGATGAAAAATTTAAGGGGGCCCCAGCGCGGGGGGGGAAGTGGCCCCCGGGGACCAAACGAAATTTTTCCGTAAAAGTCTAGTAGACCAACATACCATAAAAATGTCTTCATCCTCGGTGCCACGGTTCAGGTAGTTATTTAGGAAAAACTGCATTTTTGGGGGTTTGGGGGGGCCCAGCGCGGGGGGGGAGTGGCCCCCGGGGACCAAACGAAATTTTTCCTTAGAAGTCTAGTGGGGCTACATGCCCACCAAATTTCATGTTCCCCGGTGCTTCGGTGTCCCTGGTATCGTTGACGAAAAATTTAAGGGGGCCCCAGCGCGGGGGGGGAAGTGGCCCCCGGGGACCAAACGAAATTTTTCCGTAAAAGTCTAGTAGACCAACATACCATAAAAATTTCTTCATCCTCGGTGCCACGGTTCAGGTAGTTATTTAGGAAAAACTGCATTTTTGGGGGTTTGGGGGGGCCCAGCGCGGGGGGGGGAGTGGCCCCCGGGGACCAAACGAAATTTTTCCTTAGAAGTCTAGTGGGGCTACATGCCCACCAAATTTCATGTTCCCCGGTGCTTCGGTGTCCCTGGTATCGTTGACGAAAAATTCAGTAAGGTGACAAAAAAAAACAAAAAAAAAAACTTTGACAATCCCTATATGACCGCTTTCGCTAGCTACGCTAGCGGCGGTCATAATAACCTAAAGAGAACTTTCCCAGAACGTTTCCTTGCAGGTTATTTTTAGGTTTTATTTTTATAACCTAAAGAGAACGTTCTGGGAACGTTCTCTGCAGGTTATTATTTTAATATCACTTAACAGGCAGATTACCAACTGACAACGTCGTCAGTACTGTCCCCTAAGGTTATAAGATAACCAACAACGTTCAGATCTATTCGCAATAACTTTTTATTAATGATATTTTAAATGATGTTATGCATTTTAATTCTATATGTTTATTTAAATGCTGCGTGACTTTGAAGTGTTTTAATGCGTATGCGCGTAATCAAACACTGGAGAGCGCACGTGCGCTCCTCGAGAGCAGATGGAAACCAGAAACGTCATCAACAACTGACAAACAACAAAACTCCTGTCTGTCGCTGTTGGTTTCACTGCTTTCAGGTAAGTTTAGTCAACAAAATCTCACAAATAATACACACAAACGTCCCTGACACATTTCTTACGTGTAATTGACACGCTTCTGTTGAATATTTACTTTAAAGAAATGGTTTTGTGTCTTTGAAAAAGTCCGTTAGCATCTAAGCTAACCGGTTTCAGAAGAGAACGTTAGGCCTAAGTTACGTTAAGTTAAGGTCTTATTTATGAAAGTTTGGGTTTTTAAACACATATTTAGTGTAGATAACAGTTTTTTATAGTTTTGCTGGTAATTTGTCAATGGGTGATTGGAAGTAAGCTAATTTATTTAACCTAAAAGAATGCACTGTATTGTTAACTTAATCAGTGACGTCACTTACCAATATTGCTAAAATGTGATTTCAGAATAGCGAGAGAGGAAAAAAAATCCTCTACAACAAGGCGTGAGTTATTGTTTAATCATGATAATAATTCCATATGCATTTATTTCACAATATATTATCTTAAGATTTTTATATATTTATCTTTTCTGCATTTCACCTCTGTTCTAGCTTGGTTCCTTTTATTAAACCAATCCCATGTAATATTGTTGGCTCTGTGACAAATAGCATGTTATGTTCCTAGATCATCATGCTGAAGGCCTGCTGCACCCCCTGTCCAAGACAATCTCCACGGCTATGAACCATATGACTAGTAAGCAAAACCACCTCAAACATACAGTGCACTACTGTTCAAAGGTTTGGGGTCTGTAAGATTTATGCTTTTGAAATAAGTCTCACATTTTAAAATCATTAACCCCAGGGTTTTTCAGTGAGATTGTCCTTGAGAAGCCTGTAGGCTAAATAATCAGCTAAATAATAGGCGACTAATACAATATTATAATGGTCATAGTTATAATAATAATTCATTTAACTATTATGATAACATGATATCCTGATCATTAGTATATTTTATTTTATTTCTTTAGGTCTGTTTTGAATTATGTTGGCCAATGAGACTGACACCATACTGTCCAACTCAAAGGTATTTATGTATTTGTATGTTTTTTTTTATTGATCAATATTGAAATTCTTTGTACTTTTAAATGCTGAATGTGGTTCAGGGGGTCGACAACTTTAGGCAGTTATTTTTCACAGATATCTTGGGCAGCTGTGGCTCATACTCTTAGCCTTTAAAAATGTTTGAATTGATATCCCCAATGCAATATCAGGGGGTAAATATATCATTAGAGTTCTTAAAGTTATGGCTTTGCTCTTGTTACCAGATGAGATATAATCCCTATTGTTTGGCCCTGTGATTCTTCAGGACAAGACCTTGATGCCATCCATAGTCAGTAGATGAAGAAGGTGAGTTTAGCCCATCTTGTCAAAATGCCCATCTTGGCGAGTTTCCTCGTAAACAGTCTTGTGTGTTTTAAACAGAAAGAAAACAGATGCGTGTCTTTTATATTAGGTCTGCGCATTCGTCTTAAAGGGACAGTAGCCTAACGTACCCGCAGCTGTTTGTGTCGCCAATGGTGATCAAACATCAAAAGAGAAAATGACTTGTAGCTTTAGCAAAGATACATTTAATTAATTTATAGTTATTTTATTTTTACAGTGAAGACTTATTTTACATTTTGATAATTCAATTTCTGTACCTGATGTTTTCAGATTTAACTGAAAAACATAATGCACTGCTTATTTCAACTATTTTTCTTCTATTGTATTTATCTATGCTTGTTATCTATTGTAATTTTCTATGCAGGTTTCACTCCTCTACAAAATCCCCCCAATAGGGGTTATGCGGAGCGCCCAGCGGTCGAACCGGAAAGAGGTCTAAGCATTTCCGCTTTTCACTTCCGTACACATCTGCAGCGGTAGGTGATCTCAGTTTACTGTTAATTTTCGCTTATTACACTAAAATTCTTATTTCTGTTTTAATTAAAATGTCACGAATGCTAAAATATCAGAAAAGGGAACATCCGAACAGCAGTTTTTGTTGTGTGCCGATCTGCTCTATGTCGGGGAAAATGAGTAGTACAGAAGTACAAATAGGTTCTGTACTCATAAAGTGACATCAACATTCGCGTCAGCAGTAGCATTCGCCATCAGGCAAATGTTATTTAAATAAACTCCTGATGTACTTACAAACTTTCCAATGCCTGGTTTAATGAGTACAGAACCTATTTGTACTACTGTAGAAGTTTGGTGCCATTCTGGGCATTATTAGTGGGGTAATTTACCAGATACAAACCTGGAGCCGCGCATGCACTAAACCACGAGTCACCAACCTGTCGATCGCGGTCGACAAGTCGATCTTGGAAGCATTTTAAGTCGATCGCGAAGAGTTTTCAAAATCAGAGAAAAAAATTTTTATTTTTATTTTTATTCATTATTATTTATTAATTTAAAATGCACCGTGTGTGAGCCTATTGTGTGTAGTAAATGGTGTCTTGGGGAGAGAGAGGGGTATATCTGTCCAATCAAATAGCCTATACAGTTTACATATAATGTCTGTAAAACAACCGCTGTCAAGCCTTGTTTATACTTTCGCCTGGCAACGCAGCGCGAGCCTCTGTTGACTGCGCGCGCACACACCTCCCCAAACAGACGAGGCATTTATACTTGACGCAACTGTTTTAGACTGAAAACCAGACCATACAACTGATTTAGACACGCAAACTGGGTGCCGGTGTGATGAGATGTACTAATATTCGTCTGCTCTGGCAGATTCGGCTCAAAGTCGTGCATCTTCGGATGCGGAGGCGCGCGCGCTGTTACAATGACGTCATTTTGCCGCGCGCGCGCCTCCGCCTTCCGAAGATGCACGACTTTGAGCCGAATCTGCCAGAGCAGACGGATATTCGTTTTTTTTATTACCTTCGCGCTCATGCAGACGCGTCGACAAGGTTTTACAGCTCAGCCACTTCACACTACTACGCTCACTTCAAGCTAACGATACGATGGCTAAGGCACAACCGGCACAACGGAAAAAGCAAAAAACGTATCATTTTCATGTAGAATGGGAACATGATTTTCTATTCACCACAGTTAAGGACAAAACAATTTGCCTGATTTGTCACCAGGCTGTTGCGCTAGCAAAAAGGGGTAACGTGGAGAGGCACCACAACACCATCCACCCGAATTTCAAAGATACTTACCCGCTAAAGAGCACTCTTCGTTCAAAGAAAGTTTACGAGCTGAAGTCTGTTTTGAAAGCACAGCAGTCACTTTTTACCAAACCAACAGCTAAAAGTAAGGCTGCAACAGAGGCATCCTTCCGTGTTAGCCACCTGTTGGCTAAACATAAGAAACCGTTCACCGATGGAGAGCTATACAAGGAGGCAATGGTCGTTGCTGCAGATACCTTATTTAAAGATTTAAAAAACAAAGAGGACATAACAAATGCTATCGGAAGTGTGCCACTTGGCCCAGCCACTGTGGCAAGAAGGGTAGAGTTGTTATCGGAGGACGTGAATCAACAATTTCTCAAGGATTTATCACTTTGTGAGTGTTATTCTCTGCAATTTGACGAATCCCAGGATGTGACAGACACTGCACAGCTAATGGTATTTGTTCGCATGGCTTTTAAAGATTCAACTACTAAGGAGGCTTTTCTCACTCTATTACCATTACAAGGGAGGACAAGAGGTGAGGACATTTACAACGAGTTTAAACGTTATGTGCATGATAACAGCATCCCTATTCATAAGCTGGTTGCGATCACCACAGACGGGGCACCGGCAATGCGTGGGCTGCATTCAGGCTTCGTTGCACTGTGCCGTCGCGATCCCGATTTCCCCAGGTTTTTAAACTATCACTGTGTGATCCATCAGCAAGCACTGGCTAGTAAAGTAGTGGACTTGTCTCATGTCATGACACTTGTCGTTAAAATTGTAAATTCGATTCGGGCAAAAGGACTTCAGCACCGCTTGTTTAAATCTTTATTAGATGAGCTTCATGCCTCATACGGTGACTTGATTCTCCACTCTTCCATAAGGTGGTTGAGTCGTGGGAAAGTACTGCAGCGATTTGTGGACTTGCTGCCTGAAATCAAATCATTTCTGGAGTCACGAAATGAGCAGCATGATGAACTGTCTGATGATGCATGGCTGCTAGACTTGGGTTTCCTCACGGACGTAACAGCAAAATTGAACGAGCTGAACTATGAGCTTCAGGGAAAAGACAAAGACGTGACCCATATGATCAGCGCTGTCAATGCCTTTAAGGCCAAGGTGGGAGTGTGGGCTTCTCAGCTGAAGAATGGAAGCCTCGTGCACTTCCTAAATCTCCAAAAAATGTCGCAAAACATGAGAAACAAAGATGCTTTTCTCCCGCAACAATTCTGTTCCCAACTGGAGAAACTGGCATCCGAATTTAACAGGCGTTTTCAGGAGTTAAATGACATACGGGAGGTTGTTGTATTTATCTCAAACCCGTTCCTCCCCATTGAGATTGAGGAGGTATCCACCAAATTCCAGCAAGTATTTGCTTTACCAATTGGAGTTGACATGGAAATAATTGAACTGCAAAACGACATCGAGTTGAAAGCAAGGTCAAGAGACAGTGATTTTTGGGGTCTTGTAAACACTGAAAAGTTTCCCCTTCTCTCATCCTGTGCACTTAAGGTGAAGGCCTACTTTGGATCAACATATCTCTGTGAGATGGCCTTTTCACAAATGAAAATCATCAAGTCAAAGAACAGATCTTGTCTAACTAATAGACATCTCACAGACTGTGTAAGACTTGCTGTGTCAAACTATGAGCCAGACTACAGAGCACTTGCTGATAGTGTGCAATCACAGCCATCACATTGAATATATGTGTGGAGAGAGAATCTCATCTGAGCCCTCAGAGTGAGGGAGTATTGCTAGTTTGAAATCTGTTGGCTATATTGTTAAAAGTGTTTTATGTGTTTTAATGTTGTTGAAAAAGGGAAAGAGAATCAGTGCTGTACATTGTTTTAGGCCTGTAATTGATTATTGAGGTAATGAATTTTAATTGTAATTTGTGTGAAAATATTTTTGAAGGATGACTGTTGTCATAATATTTTGTATGCTAGTTGCACTATCCTGAGCATTTCCATTTTGAAGTGTTTGAAATATGTTTTAAAAGGGAAAGTGAAACAGTACATTATTGGCTTAGGCCTATTATTGGCTTAGGCCTGTAATTGGCTGATTATTGTGTTTATATATGAGTAATAAGCCTGTGGAAATACTTAATGTTATATTACTGTTGAAAATGTTGAATTATAGTTGACAGTTTATATAGTTATATTTGTATAGTTTAATAAATATTTTGCTAGTGACTCACAGGCAACAAAGAATGTCATTGTGGCCTTGTTTTTTTTTCATAATTTTTGTGGTAGAGTGGTAGTGGTAGATCTTGGTTTACATTTTGACTTTGGATGTGATCTTAGGCTTGAAAAGGTTGGTGACCACTGCACTAAACCATACGGCTGATATCTCTAAATAAACTCTAACTTTTTCAATATTGTGCAGCCCTAATATTGAGCATATCTTAAAGTGAACTTGGAATGATAATTTGTGATACCAGATGAGATGTATGTATGATAGATTTTGAACTGTAATATTTTGAAAAAAAATTTCAGGTTTTCTGGGATCCCAGCGGAAGGCATCAAGGCATCAGATGTTGGCCTGGACAGATGTTCCTGTAAACTACACCGACCTTTGCTTTTGCATGGATGACTGATTATTACCATGTTCTGTGAGGGCATCATTATAGCAAAACTGAGCACCTGTGACAGTGGAATTTGTAGGTGTAAAGTCACAGAGATAAAAAAAAAAAAAATTGATAGTAGTTTCAAACTTTTTTCACTTTCTCTCTCATAAACAACACAGCAGTTACAGGTTTTCAAATTCTTCATTGGAGGTGAGACTTATACGTTATATGTAGAGCGAATTCGCAGGTCAGAGTTCACTAGACTTGAATATTATTTTCTCAGTTTTTTATTTGACTTCAGAGTCGAAAGTGGGCTTAAAGGGTACATAGGCTTAATGGGTATCCTTACCCCTATATAAAACATTCCTTTTTTGATTTGTAGTCTGAAATAATAAATAGTGCAATATAAATAAATGCAATGTAGTGTTTTCAAATATATAAATTTTTCTATACACATTGATGCTGAAATATCTGAATAAATACACGATACCAGCAGTGCTCGTGCTCTCATATCTCCTACAGCTTGTGACACACAATCCCACCTCACTCTTTTCATTTGCTCAGGATGAATATTAATGCCATTACAGGGCTTGAATTTTGGCATGGGATTGTGTGTACATGTAACGCGTTGTCTTTTTATTTTCTTGTTAAATTTGCAGATGGTTTTGGGAGTTTAAATGTTTTGAGCGGAGTGAAGATTGACACATTCATGTATATTGTATATAAATGAAGACTTTTTCAATTTTGTTGTAAGTTATAGGCTACAGTTTGCACAAAGATAGTTAAGTTGGCTTGAGAAAGCCAACTTACTGAAATCCTATTTAAACTTATTATTATTCTTCTTCTTACTTCTTTTTCTGACCGCAAATTTTGGGACACTAACTCCTCCTAGACCGTTCAAGCTACATACTCCAAACTCGGGTCAGACCTTCATACTGTTCTGACTTGGTGTGCTATATCTTTTCAGACTGGTTTGACTTACGGTTTTCTTAAAAATTAATATTCAAAATCATAAAAATCCCATAGACTTTCATTGCAGACTGCTCAAATTGAGCCAAGACTACGGTAGCCCATTAGTGTGCAAGCCAAAATCTCAAATCTAAATTCTCTGAAGCCCTAGACTCAATTAAACTACCATTCTATATCTATCTATCTATCTATCTATCTATCTATCTATCTATCTATCTATCTATCTATCTTCAAACCTTATCTATCCATCTATCTATCTATCTATCTTCAAACCTTATCTATCTATCTATCTATCTATCTATCTATCTATCTATCTATCTATCTATCTATCTATCTTCAAACCATATCTATCTATCTATCTATCTATCTTCAAACGTTTTCTATCTATCTATCTATCTATCTATCTATCTATCTATCTATCTATCTATCTATCTATCTATCAATCTGTCTTTCTTTCTAACTAATCTATCTATCTTTCTAACTAACTTATCGATCTATCTTTCTTTCTTTCTTTCTTTCTTTCTTTCTTTCTTACTAATCTATCTATCTTTCTAACTAACTTATCTATCTTTCTTTCTTTCTAACTAATCTATCTTTCTAACTAACCTATCTTTCTTTCTTTCTTTCTTTCTTTCTTTCTTACTAATCTTTCTATCTTTCTAACTAACTTATCTATCTTTCTTTCATTCTAACTAATCTATCTTTCTAACTAACTTATATTTCTTTCTAACTAATCTATATATCTTTCTAACTAACTTATCTATCTTTTTTCTTTCTTTCTTACTAATCTATCTATCTTTCTAACTAACATATCTATTTTTCTTTCTTACTAATCTATCTATCTTTCTAACTAACTTATCTATCTTTCTTTCTTACTAATCCATCTTTCTTTCTTTTTAACTAATCTTTCTATCTTTCTAACTAATCTATCTATCTTTCTAACTAACGTATCTTTCTTTCTTAACTAATCTATCTTTTTAACTAACTTATCTATCTATCTTTCTTACTAATCTATCTATCTTTCTAACTAACTTATCTATCTTTCTTTCTAACTATTATATCTATCTTTCTAACTAAGTAATCTCTTTCTTTCTTTCTTTCTTTCTTTCTTTCTTTCTTTCTAACTAATCTATCTATCTTTCTAACTAACTTATCTATCTTTCTTTCTAACTAATCTGTCTATCTTTCTAACTAACTAACTAATCTATCTTTCTTTATTTCTTACTAATCTATCTATCTTTCAAACTAATCTATCTCTTTCTTTCTAACTAATCAGTCTTTCCCTCTTTCTTTCTTTCTTTCTTTCTTTCTAACTAATCTTTCTTTCTTTCTAACTAATCCTTCTTTCTTTCTTTCTAACTAATCTTTCTTTCTTACTTTCTAACGAATCAATTTAACTAATCTATCTATCTTTTTAACTAACTTATCTATCTTTCTTTCTTACTAATCTATCTATCTTTCTAACTAACTTATCTATCTTTGTTTCTTACTAATCTATCTATCTTTCTAACTAATTTATCTATCTTTATTTATTTCTTACTAATCTATCTATCTTTCTAACTAACTAAATAATCTTTCTTTCTTTCTTTCTTTCTTTCTTTCTTTCTAACTAACTTATCGATCTTTCTTCCTTTCTAACTAATATATCTATCTTTCTAACTAACTTATCTATCTTTCTTTCTTTCTAACTAATCTATCTATCTTTCTAACTAACTAATCTATCTTTCTTTATTTCTAACTAATCTATCTTTCTTTATTTCTAACTAATCTATCTATCTTTCTAACTAATCTATCTCTCTTTCTTTCTAACTAATCAATCTTTCTCTCTTTCTTTCTTTCTTGCTTTCTTTCTTTCTTTCTTTCTTGCTTTCTTTCTGTCTTTCTTTCTTTCTTTCTTTCTTTCATTCTTTCTTTCTAACTAATCTTCTTTCTTTCTCTCTTTCTTTCTTTCTAACTAATCTTCTTTCTTTCTTTCTTTCTAACTAATCTTTTCTTTCTTTCTTTCTTTCTTTCTTTCTTTCTAACTAATTAATCTTTGTTCTTTCTTTCTTTCTTTCTTTCTTTCTCTTTCCTTCTTTCTTTCTAACTAATTAATATTTTTTCTTTCTTTCTTTCTTTCTTTCTTTCTTTCTTTCTTTCTTTCTTTCTAACTAATCTTTCGTTTTTCTTTTTCTTTCTTTCAAACTAATCTTTCTTTTTTCTTTTTCTTTCTTTCTAACTAATCTTTCTTTTCTTTCTTTCTTTCTTTCTTTCTTTCTTTCTTTCTTTCTAACTAATCTTTTCTTTCTTTCTTTCTTTCTTTCTTTCATTCTTTCTTTCTAACTAATTAATCTTTGTTCTTTCTTTCTTTCTTTCTTTCTAACTAATTTATCTATCTTTATTTATTTCTTACTAATCTATCTATCTTTCTAACTAACTAAATAATCTTTCTTTCTTTCTTTCTTTCTTTCTAACTAACTTATCGATCTTTCTTCCTTTCTAACTAATATATCTATCTTTCTAACTAACTTATCTATCTTTCTTTCTTTCTAACTAATCTATCTATCTTTCTAACTAACTAATCTATCTTTCTTTATTTCTAACTAATCTATCTTTCTTTATTTCTAACTAATCTATCTATCTTTCTAACTAATCTATCTCTCTTTCTTTCTAACTAATCAATCTTTCTCTCTTTCTTTCTTTCTTGCTTTCTTTCTTTCTTTCTTGCTTTCTTTCTGTCTTTCTTTCTTTCTTTCTTTCTTTCTTTCTTTCATTCTTTCTTTCTAACTAATCTTCTTTCTTTCTCTCTTTCTTTCTTTCTAACTAATCTTCTTTCTTTCTTTCTTTCTAACTAATCTTTTCTTTCTTTCTTTCTTTCTTTCTTTCTAACTAATTAATCTTTGTTCTTTCTTTCTTTCTTTCTTTCTTTCTTTCTTTCTTTCTCTTTCCTTCTTTCTTTCTAACTAATTAATCTTTTTTCTTTCTTTCTTTCTTTCTTTCTTTCTTTCTTTCTTTCTTTCTTTCTAACTAATCTTTCGTTTTTCTTTTTCTTTCTTTCAAACTAATCTTTCTTTTTTCTTTTTCTTTCTTTCTAACTAATCTTTCTTTTCTTTCTTTCTTTCTTTCTTTCTTTCTTTCTAACTAATCTTTTCTTTCTTTCTTTCTTTCATTCTTTCTTTCTAACTAATTAATCTTTGTTCTTTCTTTCTTTCTTTCTTTCTAACTAATTAATCTTTTTTCTTTCTTTCTTTCTTTCTTTCTTTCTTTCTTTCTTTCTTTCTTTCTTTCTTTCTTTTTCTTTTTCTTTCTTTCTAACTAATCTTTCTTTTCTTTCTTTCTTTCTTTCTTTCTTTCTAACTAATCTTCTTTCTTTCTTTCTTTCTAACTAATCTTTTCTTTCTTTCTTTCTTTCTTTCTTTCTTTTTTTCTTTTTCTTTCTTTCTAACTAATCTTTCTTTTTTCTTTTTCTTTCTTTCTAACTAATCTTTCTTTTCTTTCTTTCTTTCTTTCTTTCTTTCTTTCTTTCTTTCTTTCTAACTAATGTTTTCTTTCTTTCTTTCTTTCTTTCTTTCTTACTTTCTTTCATTCTTTCTTTCTAACTAATTAATCTTTGTTCTTTCTTTCTTTCTTTCTTTCTTTCTTTCATTCTTTCTAACTAATTAATCTTTGTTCTTTCTTTCTTTCTTTCTTTCTCTCTTTTTTCTTTTTCTTTCTTTCTAACTAATCTTTCTTTTTTCTTTTTCTTTCTTTCTAACTAATCTTTCTTTTCTTTCTTTCTTTCTTTCTTTCTTTCTTTCTAACTAATCTTTTCTTTCTTTCTTTCTTTCTTTCTTTCTTTCATTCTTTCTAACTAATTAATCTTTGTTCTTTCTTTCTTTCTTTCTCTTTCTTTCTTTCTTTCTTTCTAACTAATTAATCTTTTTTCTTTCTTTCTTTCTTTCTAACTAATCTTTCTTTTTTCTTTTTCTTTCTTTCAAACTAATCTTTCTTTTTTCTTTTTCTTTCTTTCTAACTAATCTTTCTTTTCTTTCTTTCTTTCTTTCTTTCTTTCTTTCTTTCTTTCTTTCTTTCTTTCTAACTAATCTTCTTTCTTTCTTTCTTTCTAACTAATCTTCTTTCTTTCTTTCTTTCTTTCTTTCTTTCTAACTAATCTTTTCTTTCTTTCTTTCTTTCTTTTTTCTTTTTCTTTCTTTCTAACTAATCTTTCTTTTTTCTTTTTCTTTCTTTCTAACTAATCTTTCTTTTCTTTCTTTCTTTCTTTCTTTCTTTCTAACTAATTAATCTTTGTTCTTTCTTTCTTTCTTTCTTTCTTTCTCTTTCTTTCTTTCTAACTAATTAATCTTTTTTCTTTCTTTCTTTCTTTCTTTCTAACTAATCTTTCTTTTTTCTTTTTCTTTCTTTCAAACTAATCTTTCTTTTTTCTTTCTTTCTAACTAATCTTTCTTTTCTTTCTTTCTTTCTTTCTTTCTAGCTAATCTTTTCTTTCTTTCTTTCTTTCTTTCTTTCTAATTAATTAATTAATCTTTGTTCTTTCTTTCTTTCTAATTAATTAATCTTTGTTCTTTCTTTCTTTCTTTCTTTCTTTCTTTCTCTTTCTTTCTTTCTTTCTTTCTAACTAATTCTTCTTCTTTTTCTTCTTAGCCAAAATTTCTGACTCTAACTCCTCCTAGACCGTTAAAGCTACGACCACCAAACTCGGGTCAGACCTTCAGACTGTTCTGACTTGGTGTGCTATATCTTTTCAGACTGATTTGACTTTCAGTTTTCTTAAAAATTAATATTAAAAATCATAAAAATCCCATAGACTTACATTGCAGACTGTTCAAATTGAGCCAAGGCTACGGTGGCTCATTAGTGCACAAACTAAAAATGCAAATCTAAACTCTCTGAAGCCATAGACTCAATTAAACTACTATTCTATCTATCTATCTATCTATCTATCTATCTATCATCTTCAAACTTTTTCTATCTATCTATCTATCTATCTATCTTCAAACTCTATCTATCTATCTATCTATCTATCTATCTATCTATCTTCAAACTCTATCTATCTATCTTCAAACTTTTTCTATCTATCTATCTATCTATCTATCTTCAAACTCTATCTATCTATCTTCAAACTCTATCTATCTATCTATCTTCAAACTCTATCTATCTATCTTCAAACTCTATCTATCTATCTTCAAACTCTATCTATCTATCTATCTATCTATCTATCTTCAAACTCTATCCATCCATCCATCCATCCATCCATCCATCCATCTTCAAACTTTTTCTATCTATCTATCTATCTATCTATCTTCAAACTCTATCTATCTATCTTCAAACTTTTTCTATCTATCTATCTATCTATCTATCTATCTATCTATCTTCAAACTCTATCTATCTATCTTCAAACTCTATCTATCTATCTATCTATCTATCTATCTTCAAACTCTATCTATCTATCTTCAAACTCTATCTATCTATCTTCAAACTCTATCTATCTATCTATCTATCTATCTATCTATCTATCTATCTTCAAACTCTATCCATCCATCCATCCATCCATCTTCAAACTTTTTCTATCTATCTATCTATCTATCTATCTATCTTCAAACTTTTTCTATCTATCTATCTATCTATCTATCTATCTATCTATCTATCTTCAAACTTTTTCTATCTATCTATCTATCCATCCATCCATCCATCCATCCATCCATCCATCCATCCATCCATCCATCTTCAAACTTTTTCTTTCTATCTATCTATCTATCTATCTTCAAACTCTTTCTATCTATCTATCTATCCATCCATCCATCCATCCATCCATCCAACTTCTCTACTAATCTATCTTTCTTTCTTACTAATCTATCTATCTTTCAAACTAACTTCTCTACTAATCTATCTTTCTTTCTTACTAATCTATCTATCTTTCAAACTAACTTCTCTACTAATCTATCTTTCTTTTTAACTAATCTATCTATCTTTCTAACTAACTTCTCTACTAATCTATCTTTCTTTCTTTCTTTTTAACTATTCTATCTATCTTTCTAACTAACTTATCTATCTTTCTTTCATTTTAATCTATCTTTCAAACTAACTTCTTTACTAATCTATATTTCTTTCTTTCTTTTTAACTAATCTATCTATCTTTCTAACTTATCTATCTTTCTTTCTTCTTAATCTATCTATCTTTCATACTAATCTATCTTTCAAACTAACTTCTCTACTAATCTATATTTCTTTCTTTCTTTTTAACTAATCTATCTATCCTTCTAACTAACTTATCTATCTTTCTTTCTTTTTAATTGATCTATCTTTCAAACTAACTTATCTATCTTTCTTTTTAATCTATCTATCTTTCAAACTAACTTATCTATCTTTCTTTCTTTTTAATCTATCTATCTTTCAAACTAACTTATCTATCTTTCTTTTTAATCTATCTTTCAAACTAACTTCTCTACTAATCTATATTTCTTTCTTTTTAACTAATCTATCTATCTTTCTAACTAACTTATCTATCTTTCTTTCTTTTTAATCTATCTATCTTTCAAACTAACTTATCTATCTTTCTTTTTAATCTATCTTTCAAACTAACTTCTCTACTAATATATATTTCTTTCTTTCTTTTTAACTAATCTATCTATCTTTCTAACTAACTTATCTATCTTTCTTTCTTTTTAATCTATCTATCTTTCAAACTAACTTCTCTACTAATCTATATTTATTTATTTCTTTTTAACTAATCTATCTATCTTTCTAACTAACTTATCTATCTTTCTTTCTTTTTAATCTATCTATCTTTCATACTAATCTATCTATCTTTCAAACTAACTTCTCTACTAATCTATATATCTATCTTTCTTTCTTTTTAATCTATCTATCTTTCATACTAATCTATCTATCTTTCAAACTAACTTCTCTACTAATCTATATTTCTTTCTTTTTAACTAATCTATCCTTCTAACTAACTTATCTATCTTTCTTTCTTTTTAATTGATCTATCTTTCAAACTAACTTATCTATCTTTCTTTCTTTTTAATCTATCTATCTTTCAAACTAACTTATCTATCTTTCTTTCTTTTTAATCTATCTATCTTTCAAACTAACTTATCTATCTTTCTTTTTAATCTATCTTTCAAACTAACTTCTCTACTAATCTATATTTCTTTCTTTCTTTTTAACTAATCTATCTATCTTTCTAACTAACTTATCTATCTTTCTTTCTTTTTAATCTATCTATCTTTCAAACTAACTTCTCTACTAATCTATATTTATTTATTTCTTTTTAACTAATCTATCTATCTTTCTAACTAACTTATCTATCTTTCTTTCTTTCTTTCTTTTTAACTAATCTATCTATCATTCTTTCTTTTTAACTAATCAATCTTTCTTTCTTTTTTTAACTAATCTATCTTCTTTCTTTCTTTCTTTCTAACTAATCCACCATTCTTCCTTTCTTCCTTCCAACTAATCAGTCTTTCTTTCTTTCTTTCTTTCTTTCTTTCTTTCTTTCTTTCTTTCTTTTTCAACTTTGTTTCTTTCTTTGTAATCCACAAGTCCTTTCTTTCTTTCTTTCTTTCTTTCTTTCTTTCTTTCTTTCTTTCTTTCCTTCCAACTATCAGTCTTTCTTTCATTCTTTCATTCTTTCTTTCATTCTTTCTTTCTAACTAATCTTTCTTTTAATCTATCTTTCTAACTAATCTTTCTTTCTAACTAATCTATCTTTTTCTTTCTAACTAATATTTTTTCTTTCTTTATAACTAATTTATCAATCAAAATTTAAACTACTTTAAACTTCAAACTACTTCAAACTCCTAACTACTTTTATTTATTTCAAACTATCTGGTCCGGCTTTCTCAAGCCAACTCAAAGTTTGTCTCAAACTTTTTTTCTAGTTTTAATTAAAATGTTTGTGCAGTTTTATTTATTGAAATATTTTCATGTTTGAAATATTAAATGTAAATTACTGTTCCTGAATACATTTTGCTAACGCTGTTTTTGATGACTTATTTTAGGTTGATAATTAAACAATGAATCAACAAAAACATGGATTGTGTGCTGATTTATTTATTTAATACAAACTGATTGATTTACTTATTAATGATAGTTTCTGTAAATTCAATTTATTGTAATAATATATTCATAGGATTTTTAAGTGTTTGAACAATAAACAATGTAGAATATGTTGTTTGTAGACCTATTATTTGTGTACAGGCATATCAGGATGTGTAGACGTTAGGAGAACCTTCCGGGAACTTTCCGAGAACCTTTCGGAAACGTTCCGAGAACCTTTCCTGGCTAACCAATAGGGAACGTTCGTGGGAACATTCCGGGAACGTTCTGGGAACCAAAAACTAACGTTCCCAGAACATTCCCAGAACGTAAAATTGTTAGCTGGGATGTAAGTACTTTATAGGTACACTATAAGTTCCGCTGTAAATTCGTCTTAAGGCGAGACACGGCATGCAAAAACATTGTTGTTTTTTTCACTGGTCAATTTTGAGATTTTAGGTTATTTGTCTTCAATAACATGTATTCTTTCAGACTTGTGCTGCAAAAGTCCAAAATACACATTTAGGTCTTTATTTTACTACACTTTGTCTGTTTGAGTGTGCAGATTTCGCCTAAATTCATCAAAAGTTGGCGTTCTTAATCACTGCTCCGCGATCGCTCTCTGTACCCCTTCATCTCATACACCATTGGAAAGCTCTCTCTCTCCTTTGCAATGCTGTCGGATCCGAATATGGTCATTTCCTGTCTATCAGCAACCAATCATGAAAGTAAAACAGGTGATTTAACTCGAAAAGCGTAATCTCATTGGCTGATGCCAATTTCTGACAACGTGATTCGTTCAGAATCGTCACGTGACGCGCTCTGACATTTCCGTGGTAGTTCAAAATGTCGAAAGAAATGCGTGTAAAATTCTCTCAGAGAAGCCGAAAACAGTTGCTGTAAGACACAAGGGATTACCAACGAAGACAAAAGATGATGAAATGCCATCACATAGTGCATGGGTCTTCACAGTTTTTTTCATGAGAGCCGCACTGATAGTACAAGTCAGTAGGAGAGCCATACGTCGTCCTTTCAGTTTCGGTTCTCAATCGACCAAGTGTTTACATGTTCTCTCGATAAACCACCTCTTTCAATCCGATCGAAATTATTTGTAATAGAGTTGACACTTTGAGTTTGTAATGGGTTATGTTATAGCCCTACTTATTTTTAATGTTTTGAAGAAATATCTGTTGTGAGTGGCTGCATGATCTCGCCTTATTTTTTACAGCCATACGAGCAACAAATTAAAGCTTTGCGGGCCGCATGAGGCTCGCGAGCCGCGCAATGAGTAACCATAGTGTGTCAATGCGTTACGAACAAGCTGTAACATTTTGAACACATCTAAATGTAAGTCAAAAAGACACATTACATTTCAAAGCACTTAAAACCCTCGAGCCAAATCCTGAAAACAGTCCCCTCAGTCAGCTGATGTTGAAGCTAACCAACCAGGCTCCCTTCAGCACTGGTTCAAAACAACTCAACAGAACAAAACTAATGAATCATTCAAAATATCAATATTTAGAACATTGGAGAAAGCAAACAAAGTAGACTAAATTGTTCTTTTACAGAGTATCTGCACATTGAAGAAGAGACGGATCCTGACTAAATACAGGCTTCAGTGACCACCAACTGAGATGCACTTCCTCCTTCACTGGGAAAAATATCTTCACTAAGTGATTTACACCTTGGACAAATAGCCAAAATAATAAAACTTCCCAAAGTTAGCACCAGAAAAGAAGCTGGAAGTTCTCCTAGGAGAGGGTACAGCAGCTCCACTGAATCTGCCTGAGGGACTGTGATATACCGGTATTTAGTTTTTCCATTCCACCTGCAGTGATGGACTGTTGATGTGTTGTTTTGGATGTTATGATCAGTGATGGATGAAGCAATAATGAGTTTTGGATGTTAAACAGTGTGATACATGGATTTTACTTGGACCTAAAGCATATTTTGTCTGTAATTCATGGCTTTCAATAGAAATTAGTGGAATTTTGCCATAAAAATCTTTAAAGGCCGTTTTCTCAAAATGAGTTTTATCTCACACTCCTAGTGACGATTTTCCGCTTCTGTAGCACCTACATACACCAAACTTTACAGTCGTATTCCTAACTATATTGTGAAGATTTGTTCAGAGGGATTTGTTGATATATCATTCTTGGCCTGATTTATATGACATTTTATGCCTAAAAATAGGGCGAAAATTATTTTTTTAAGGCTATTGCCAGTATTTTCTGATTTACAGGGTAACAAAAGGGGATATTCATAATCCCCTCTGATAATGTCTTTTCATTGAATATATCAACAAAATGCAAAAATAATTTTGAACCTTGTTTTTTTCAATGGTCAGATTTGTCACTTCAAAATATATGCAAATTAGTGCATATTTAATTAGATATAGCCTCATTAGCATATTTAAAAATAAAATTACGGAAAACTTGCAATGCATTTTTTTCTCCTATTCATGTGAGTAATCAACTGGTCAAGTTTGATGGTTATATCTGTAAGTTAACAATTTTACCCTATTCATCTGTAGTGTCTCGCCTTAATTGAACAGTACTTTCTGGGCTGTAATCTAAAGCGTTACCGTTATTTTTAATGTGATGACCAAAAAACATGATTTGTTCATCCTTCAAAGATTGTGTCCATTTGTAAAACTAAACGTTTTAAAATTTAGGAAAACTTATACTTGGCAAACCAACATAATTATTTAAAAATGTTAAATTAGCACTATAAACAGTAGATGGCGGCAGAGGAGCGCTTATTGTCTTATATGCCATTTCCACTTCAAGAAAATCCAAATTTCTATGAAATCATTTTTAAAGCAAAAGTAAAGTAGGGCTGCAGCTATCAATTATTTTAATAATTTGTTCTCATTAGTTTTTGTACTTCAAGTTATGATTGATTAAACTCATAATTTTATCAACAGCTTGTAGTTATTGTCCAATTTTATTTTCTGCTGATTCTTCTTGCTTCAGGAATAATTCCATAATTTTCAGTTCTGAAAGCCAAATATTACGTTTGCTTCAGAGGCTTCCCAGCAAACACAGAACGTTCCCCTAACGTTGGTATTTGGTTCCTGTTTTGTCATTGTTTTGGGAACTAAATAATAATGCTCTAGGAATGGTCTTTTTATTTTTTTGCAACAATAAAATAATGTTCCCGCAACATTGCAGGATAGTTATTTTTAACAACATAGACCTTTTTAATATTATCATAGAAATATGTTAATATAACATAGGTTATTGTTTATATAAATATGTAATTAACTTTCCAATTAAAACGCTGCAGATGTTTTTGTATAATGACCTGTACAGAGCTCTGAAACTAGTTTATGCAGCATTTAATAAAATGTAGCAATTAGTTAAATCCAAGCGCATTACATTGTGAATGTGAAAAGCACAGAAATCATAAATTCTCATAAATTCTTTATATATATGTATATATTATTATCAGGAAAAGATGGCGCCGTTGTGTGTGGCTCGACGTTTACCTCTGCTGAGATTTTTGTAAATTTTTCTGTTCCTATTACTAATCTCTCAAAATGTGTCACCGCTGCTGGTGTATGATCGCCTGACCCTTTTAACTATAGGCAATTCTACGGACTATACTTCTCCAATCTACGGTTTTGGCAAACAGTCGAAGACCCCACCGCCTTTCCTTGCATCTATACCAGCTTATTTACAACGTCAGCCCTGCCTTCTACCTCGTAACAATAAAAATAAAAACTTTTCACGGAGCTGCTCCCCCCCAGCTGCTCTTTTTTCAATACCCCGCGAGTTTCAGGTCGAGGTGGTGGTTTGGCTTCTCTCTTTAAGAATGATTATAGATGCAGATTACTACCTGCTTACTGTTAAGCTAGTTTTGAGCTTCAATTGTTTGTGGCTGACCTGAATTCACCTGTGTTATTTGCTGTCATTTATCGTCCACCAAAACCCAACAAAGATTTTATCTGTGAGTTTTCTGAGTTTTTGGCTGATGTTGTTCCGAAATTTGATAAGCTCCTGATTTGTGGGGATTTCAACATTCATGTTTGTTGCCCCTCAAATCTATTTGCTAATGATTTTAAAAATGTGTTAAATTCTTTTGGCCTTAATCAATGTGTAAATGGGCCAACACATAATCTTGGCCATACTTTGGATCTCATTATTTCCCTTGGTCTTTCAGTATCAGTCATTGAAATATTAGAATCGGGTTTTTCGGATCACTTCCACATTAAATTTGAGATCAGCGTTCCACAACCTCCTAAACCTGTACCATCAGTCTCTAGGCATCGCTGTTTCACACCCTCTTCAGCTGGAGAGTTTGCTTCGATGTTCTTGGGCTCTCAGTTTTATGCCAAGAATGAGTTGGTTCTTCCATCTTCCCCAGATAACATTCTCTCTGCATTCTATTGTACAAGTGCTGAAATTCTAGACTCTGTTGCCCCTTATCGGTTTAAGTTTATTAAACCTAAAGTGGACCCCTGGTTAACGACAACACAAGGTCCATAAGGCAACGCTGCAGACAAGCTGAAAGGAGGTGGAAGAAGGACAAATTGCAGGTTTCTCTGGGAATGCTAAGGGATAGTCTTGTGGAATATCAGAGGGCAGTAAAGGTGGCAAAGATGGACTATCTCTCATCGGTCATAGTTAACAGCTGTCATGAACCTAAAGTGTTATTCAACACTATTGACTCTGTTTTGAATCCACGTACTTTTGCTTTGACAGAGGCTTCGACCAGTATGTGTGAGAAGTTTTTGTTATTTTGTCGATAAAGTAGCTTTAGTTAGGCAAAATGTCAGTGTTAATCTTAGTGTGTTTGTACCTGCTGATCCTCTATATTCAGCTGTTTTTGGGGAATTTAAACCTATCTCTCTGTCGATGCTCTCTCAGGTTGTATGCCACATAAAACCTACCAACTGTATTTTAGATATTGTCCCTGCCTGGATGATCAAGGAAGTTTTTAGTACTATTGGGACGAGTTTGCTTATGTTTTTTAAATTTTTGTCTCAGTTCTGGTTCTGTCCCGGATGCCTTTAAACATGCCGTGGTTAGACCCCTGCTTAAAAAACCCAATCTCGATCCTAATGTGTTGTCTAATTTTAGACCAGTTTCAAATCTGCCCTTTCTGTCGAAGGTGTTGGAAAAAGTTGTTTTTAATCAGTTACAAGCTTTTTTACAACAGAACTCAGTGTTTGAGAAATTTCAATCTGGTTTTAGATCGCGTCATAGCACTGAGTCGGCACTGTTAAGGGTTCACAATGATATAGCCTTGTCTGTAGATTCAGGGGATCCTACTGTATTAGTGCTCCTTGATTTAACAGCAGCATTTGATACAGTGGACCATTCAATCCTTCTCGCATGCCTTGAGCATTGTGTAGGTATTCAAGGATCCGCACTTAAATGGTTTAGCTCCTATCTGACAAATAGGAGTTTCTCTGTCACAATGGGTGATT